>NW_026294458.1:9162406-9471868 GCF_007827085.1 Peromyscus californicus insignis | reverse complement strand
CCTGGATAGAGGAAAGAAAAAATGGATCTACTATGACTATATTATAATCTGAAATACAAAAGTGTTATCTAAAATGAATAAATGTTCCTGCTAGGATGATTCCTACTTTTCTATAGCCACTCTCAGTATAGGACTTACCTCAGTAATGGTGTCTCCTACTGCTCGTCTGTGTCATCTGATTCTTCTCCATTCACTCTCAAGCATTCAAAATCCGTAATTATGATTTATTATCTCTCCAACACATTTTCTTTGTTCTCTTACCTGTCCTCAGTATAAGCGTTCATGTTTTACATGTGTGTGCCCTTATATCTGAGACAAATACTGAAAACATGGCCTGGATACTGATGTTGAATTACTGATAATTTTTAACACTAAAGAACAGCAAATGGTACTTTTTGAAAATTATTCACATGTGGTAATAAATCACTTGGCATTCTAAATGACTGTGGTGAGCACAAAAACAATGTAAAATAGAGCTTGTCACATAGGATGGGAATACAATTGTATAGTTATCAGATCAAGAGATACTGACAATGAGAAAAACATAGACAAGAACATGGCAGCTGCACAGGACCACTTGGCATAGAGCAAATATGAGACCAGAAGAATCCTGTGCTTCCTTATTACCTTCCAACTATAAATGCTTATACACTGACTGAAAAACATGAAGTATAAATAAAAACCACAATCACCAACTTTATTATATACCTTCAAAACATCTTCCCTGCTCTTAAATGCCTGCATGCTCTGTTCATTAAGTCATGCAATATCATGCAATCTATAGCACAAATTAAGAAGGTGATACCAATAATAGACAAACAAACTAAAATATATGACCTGATGTTACATAGTAAGTCCTCATATGAGAAAAATATGGTATACAAAGGAAAAGAGACAGCTTGATTGGAGCCTGCCCCAAACCACTAGGTGTAGGCCCTGTGTAAGCGGGTCTTGTGAAGTCCACTACTCTAAGTGATGAACAAAGAAGAGGACTGGGAGGGAAAGTCAATGAGCACAAAAACAGTGAGAATATTGAATGTTAAGGGCAGGTGCCAGGGGCAATTGTGTAGGGGGAAAGGACTTGGGATCTGATCTGAATAAGATGCTAGAACAAGGAGAGTGATGTGCTCTTAGGTACATTTCTCAACCCTATTCAGGATGCTCTTATTCAGAAAGGAGCTGAGATGCAGACCGCAGAAAGGAACACTAATTAGATAGAATAAGAATATCTGATGACTGATCAAGATTTAAAAACAGAACCACACATCCCACAAAACCACTGACACATGGGCACATTAGGATAATAGGTTGTCTACCTAGACATTGGCTCCTTCCTGAGGATTCACTGATGTCTGCTCCCTGACACAGCACTTACTTACAGCAAGCTCTCAACCTGTGTGCCTGTTGAAATGAATAAAACATTGTCCTTAGAGATGATAGATTACAATTGTTCATACTGACAAAACTGACATCATTTTGAAAAATCAGTCTTCTACATCATGCCTTGTGCATAAAGAAGAAGCTCTTAAAGGCATTTTCTTTTACATCCTTGCACAAAGATTTAACTGTAGAGGAAGAAACATTCCATATGGTCTCTCAGGAGGTGTTTCTAATAGCCATCTTTGAACATGGACTCTGCACTAAACTTACATTTCACACATTTGATTTCTATGAAGGGAACATACATATGTATAACACTCAGATCACTTCTCACTAGCTCATAAACATGTTTTGGGAACAGTTAAAGCAGAAATTATTTTGTTTCCAATGCTTAGAAACTATCATTTTGGCAGATAATTTTCAGGAGGCCAGAGCCAACAATCTCTACCTTGATAATTAAACAATTTCAGTATTGGTGTGGACTTTATTTAATACAGAGTCTTAGAAAGAATTGCATTTTGATTAGGTTTTAACTTTAAATCTTCCAGTGACTAAAAGGCAAATATAATGTTAGTGTGTCCCTTGATTATTTCAAAAGACATGAAAAACACAGTTATTTAATTTTCTGTTGTGAAGAGTCTTATTATACAGGAGTGCTACAAATGCATGATGCTGGATTAAGTCACAGGTGTGTAAACACAATAGAGACACACAGCAAGAAATCTACAGAGCAAAGACCAAACATGAAATTGAATATCAGAGTCTCTGCTTAGTCTTAAAAACTCCATGGGACTCTCGAGAACATGAATCTCAATGAGCTGTCTGTATTCCACATATATTAGGTCCTCCAGAAGTGCCCATTTCTTTCCTCCATTCCACATCTTGGCTTTTGAGAAACCTCAAGACCAGAAAAATTCAGCCTCTTATTTATGGTCACAACCTTCAACAATGACACATTGTAGAAGTCAGGTATGTTACATCGATTCTCTCATTATTTTAAACTAATATGAAAATCATACCTTTAAAATCTCCCCTAGTTATTCTAACATAAATCAGCTATGCTCAATAACATCTTCTGGACTTAGTTTACTCAAATATTTTACACTTGTGTTTGTATTTGTGAGAAAATGTACCTTTACAATAAAGCCATTCCCTGCAGACTCTCTGTGGGTCTTGAGAAGTCTTCATCTCTTGTTTACATCCCTTGCCAAGTACTCCAGAAGATCATCACCCTTTGCAGCAGCCTCACTTGGAGGCTGAAAATCTGCTTCTTATACAAGAGCCCCTTCCTCCACCAAAATATAGGAAAGAAATTTTCAAGAATTACCTACTATCATCTTATTCATGATGAAACCAAGAGAACATCATTAGGTAAAACATCATTTCTTACTATTTTTAAATGAAACATAAGACATTTTACATGCATTTCCCACAAACGATATTAGTGAAAGACAGAATGGTAAATGCTGTGTTTTATATGCACAACCTTGGATCACCAACCCTTAGATGTTCCTCTTTTTCTTCTAATTGATCCCTCATGTCTAAATCTACAGAGACATAGCCTTGGCCATTTCTCCTGACTTGACTGCTCTGAGGTAGATCAATTTTAACCTAGAGAAGTAAGTACATGACAACCGCCACTCCTGCAATCATAGTATGTCTGAATATAGACTAAGGAGTCTGCATTATTCCAGAAATGGAATTCCAGAAAATAGACTTCATTATTCCAGAATATGACTTGAAATTTGTAAGCAGTGTTAGTCAATAGGTATTAATGGACCTCATTTTTAAAAGCTGGGCCCCAGAGGAGTACACATATACTGAAACATTGAGCCTGACAGAAATTCTACTTTAGTCATAGGTTGATGCAGAAGTCTTGTGGTTAAGTGGATCTTCAGGTCATCCAGGTTGACAGATCCACCACTGATTAGAAAACAAGTAGATCAAACTTCAAACAAATGAAAGATTGTGGCCTAATCTAAATTTTCTACAATTTGAGGGATGTTCCAGGAACTAACCAGGGCGATGTATGCTATTTGCATGTGGAGTGTCTATGTAGAAGTAAAAATGAGGAGACTTACAATCTTACTGTCCTACTCAATCGACAATAAGGAGATTAATGAACATTTATGGTATTTAAGATATTTATTTGTGCCCTGGATGTCATTATAGAAATAGATGAGAGTTTGTTATTGAATGAGATTGTACTCAATACATATTAGTCATGGGAGTGATGGGGTATAATCTTTTACCAATTAAATCCACCCCTTTAATGTTATTAGTACAGAAGCAATAAACGCATTTAGATGCATATTATTGTCTTTTATTGATAACTTCTCTGCTGAGTGGTACCCATTGCATTGCCTAGAAAGTCCACATAGTGCAATCACCCTCTCAGTTTCTTACCATGCATGCCTAGTTTATATGTAACACTGAAATATGCCTGAAGAAAAGATCAAACCATGATGACAGACCTTACTGCAAGTTTGTAGTCTAAGGTAGTTTTCGACATGTCAGCATTTCTTCAGCCTCGAAGGCTTTTATTTAAATTATTGAAATTCTTATCTCATCTACACATCAGTGCACTTCCTTATTCCTTTGTTCACCCAGAAAGGAGTAAATTTGGTATTTAAAGAAAAAATGGTCAGTGGTAATCTTCATTCTGCTGTACTAGGTGTATCAGTCTACTTCCTATATGCTCAGCATTGCGTGTACTAACAGCACATAATACTACCTGCTGGGGCCTAAATCCACACCCTCCCACTTTTGCATTGGTCTCATCTCTTCTCATTCTTGCCTTTTCTATCTTCCCTGAAATTGGACCATCTTCATAACATATGGACATTAGATATTTTAGGTGAAATCGGTGTATTGATGTTGAGTCTCTGATGAATGAGTGTGCACTTTTTCTCTATAGAGATTAAAACTGTTCATGGGTAAGTTGCAGTGGTTGGAGGATTATGGATAAGTAATTTGAAGAGATGTGATCTATGAAAGAAGTAAAGAGAGGTGACAAATTGTTCTGACTTGGGATTTCCATAATCTTAGGGGCCTAATGAGGCAGAGATTCTTTGCAGTGGCTTAAGGACAAGTGGGTTTTGGTGTTTGGGGTAAAGTGGACCTTCTGAAAAGACTTTATCAGCACGAGGAGTCTCCACATGCCAGATCCTGGTTAAGAGATGGTACTGATGATCTTGGAGCCTTAGAGAACAGAGTAGGAGCCTAAGTTATGCTACAAACATATATGATTTAAATACCAATTTGGAATAGTTTGCTAGATGATTGGTTGAAAATTTGAGAGAAAAATTAAAACAGTGACTTTTTTCAATGAGCACATAAAAATTGACTATAAATGCTCACTTTATTAACAACAACAAAATTTTTTTATTTTCCAGAAAATAAGATTTTTCAAATATATTCAGCCAGAAATGATTGAGTATACAGTAAAAAATTATTTAGGGTTTTCAAATATTTTATCACAAGTAATCTCTCTGGTGGTTATGGCAACAAAAAATTCACATCTACAATGTTTCTGTGCATCATCAATTGGCATGGGGTTTTTTGGGAATTTGTTGCATTTCTAGCTAAGATTTTTTCCAAACACTTGTAATATAACTTTTTTTTTCATTTTCTTTATTAAGAAATTTTCGCCGGGCGGTGGTGGCGCACGCCTTTAATCCCAGCACTCGGGAGGCAGAGCCAGGTGGATCTCTGTGAGTTCGAGGCCAGCCTGGGCTACCAAGTGAGTCCCAGGAAAGGCGCAAAGCTACACAGAGAAACCCTGTCTCGAAAAACCAAAAAAAAAAAAAAAAAAAAAGAAATTTTCTACTCACTCCACATACTATCCACAGCCCCCCTCTTCCCCTCTTCCCTCCTCCCACCCCCAAGCCCTCTTTCCCAAGCCACCTTGCAACCCCACATCCCCCAAATCGAGGTCTCCCATGGGGAGTCAGCAGAGCCCAGCACACTGAGCCTAGGCAGGTCCAAGCCCCTTCCCACTGCACCAAGGCTGTGCAAGGTGTCACACCACAGGCACCGGATTCCAGAAGCCTGCCCATAGACCAGGGACAGATCCCGATCATCCATGTGTCTCTCCTAGGGTCTTTTCCTGTTAGCTAGCCTCTCTGGAGTTGTGGATTGCAGTCTGGCCATCCTTTCCCTTCCATTTAGTATCCACTTATGAGTGAGTACATACTACGTTTGTCCTTCTGAGTCTGGGTTACCTCACTCAAGATGATATTTTCCAGATCCATCCATTTGCCTGCAAATTTCACGATATCATTATTTTTTACTGCTAAGCAGTACTCCATTGTGTATGTGTACCACATTTTATTTATCCAATCTTCAGTTGAAGGGCATCTAGGTTGTTTCCAGGTTCTTGCTATTATGAATAATGCTGATATGAACATAGTTGAGCATGTGTTCTTGTGGTAAGATTGAGGAAGACATTCCCAATTTTCTGAGAAAATGCCATACTGATTTCCAGAGTGGCTGTACAAGTTTGCATTCCCACCAACAGTGGAGGAGCATTCCCCTTTCTCCACATCCTCTCCAAGATAAGCTGTCTTCAGTGTTTTTGATCTTAGCCATTCTGACAACAACAAAATTTTTTATACTTGATTTTTTTTCTTAATGTATTCTGTTACACATTTTACTCAATGTATGCCTGCCTCCAAATGTCTGGGATCATAAGTTTAGATCCATATTTTTCACTGTGCAGCATAATTCTTGATGGTCATCAGTATTCCAGTACAGATAATTTTAATTCTAGTTTGACTTTCTTCAACTTTACACAAGCTGTTGTTACTTGAGATTTGGGAACCCTCAATTGAGAAAGGCCCCCACCAGCTTGGACTACAGGTAAATGTCCTTGTGGGGTATTTTCTTGATCTATAATTGGTGTGGGAAGGCACAGAGACTGTGGGTAATGTCACTTTTCTAGAAGTGGTCCTGGGATGTATTAGAAAGTAAACTGAGCAAGCCATGGAGAACAAGCATATAAGCAGCACCCCTGCATGTCTTCTTCATCAGTTGCTGAGTCTTCGTTTCTACCTTTAGTTCCTACTTTGAGTTCATATGATGATCAATTGTAATCAAGACATAAGTTGCTTTTAGTCATGGTCTTTATCACAGCAAGAGAAAGAAACCTAGACCAGTTCTTCTCCCAGAATATGCCAGCCTTTCACTCCATGCTTACTTCATATATTCCTTTATGCAATTGCTTGTGGGACCTTGGAGTGGTGACACAAGCCTTTAAACCCAGCACTCAAAAGGAATAGGCAGGTGAATCTGTAAGTTTGAGGCTATCCTGATCTACATAGCAAGATTCAGACAATCCAAAGCTGCAGAGTAAGACCTTGTCTCAAAAAACAATTGTTATGAGGATGAGGTGGTGCCAAACATCAAGATGATCAGCTCAGACACAGTTTGTTAAAGCATTACCATTATTATTATATAGACATATAAACAGATGTGTACATGGTTTTTATGTGATGCTCTGATACACATTCATGGTTTGTAATTATCAAATCAGGCAGAGTAGCACTTTTATTCTCTTAAACATTTCTCTGTGTTAGGAACCTTCATAATACTCTTTTTTTTAAAATATGTCTTATATCATTTTACCCAGTGTTTACCTCCCCGTGCCACAGAAAACCCAAATTGGTCTCTTCTCTGTAGATTTTGTTGCCTCCTTGTAAGGAACACATGTAAGGCCTAGGGTGAACAACCCTGGTCAGGAGTGATAAGCAATAGAATGATGTAAGTAAACCACAAATGGAGTAGTGATAAGCTATAAGCTATGTGTGGAAGTAGGGATAAGACTAGAAACCTAGCCAGGAAAGAATATAAAAGATGAAGCCTCAGACCCGACCAACAGAGCTCGTCAGGCCCTCGCGCGAGACGACTCTCCTCTGCCAGAGACGTGAGATCCTGTCCCCAGTGCAGACGTGGCTGACCTGAGGAAGGCTGACCCAAGATCCAGAGGAACAGACATGGCGAGTCCGGACCTGTATACCCGGAGAGGTACTCCTGCTTCCATTTGGAAGACAGGATGAATATTGCTTGTAATCTTACTGTGTGAATAAATGAGTGTTATACCAAGTCTGAATCAAGAGTGATTATTCCTCCCCCGTAACTGGGGTATGTGCTCGCTACAGTTGGCGTAGTCGGCAGGATTTTGGGCTTAAAGCCTCCTTAACCACTGAGCACTGAGGAATGTAAAATAAGTAATACAAAAGAATTGGCTATTACTCTGGTGGAGTAACAAATTACAGGAAACCAAATAAACTAGCAAGTGACCTCAAAGCCGCTCTGAGAAATCAACTCCTCGAAGTCAACTCTGAGGACCTAAAGAAAATCTGAAGGTCCAAGGAGGAAGAACTGGTAGGAGAGAGAGTATCAGAAGCAGACGGGAAACACCACCCTCCCTAAGGGTGCGGAGTACCGAAAGAATACCGGACACCTTGATGCCAACCCAGACCCCTGGGGAAGAGCGGAAGGTGCTGGGAAAGAGCTAAATGAGGCACTGGCTGGCCAAAAGGATAGAAAGGATTGCGGATTTGAAATTTGAAAAATTGATAACTGATTCTTTGAATCAGTCTAAATGAATTAGTGACTGGGAGTGGTACCGTAGGAAAAAATTAATTAAATTTTTGTACGGCTTGGTATACCACTTACAATGAATAGATTAATTAAGAAATTTAAGAAGACTAACATCTCCCCAGTGACAGGTAGAGAATACCAAGATGAGGTTGAAGAACAGTGGGGAAAAGTAGCCTCCAAGGTTAAAAATAAGGCCGGCATGAAATCAGTAAATGTGACTAACACATTAACAAATCCGGATGTGGTAGAACAAGAATTAGAGGGATGTAGCAAGGCACAAACTACCGCACTGCTTATGAAAACAGTGCAGGATATTGATAAGGACAGATTAATGGGCAAAAGGCTAGCCTTAAACATAATGAGGAAGGAACAGGAGCGTAGCGCTACTCCTGGATGGAATGGATGTAACACCGTACCATCATTTCCTGTCTCTACCCAAAGTAAGAGAACTCCTATTAGAAGTACTATATCAGCTCTGAACCCCTTCAGCACTGGAGGAGGTAGTAATCGTCCCAAATTTGAAATGGGAACGAAGTTTGAGGAAATCAGGCCATATACTCCTCAGGAGATCTCAGAATTACGGAAAGATTATGCCCAAAATGGACAGAAAGATGCAGAATATATGTGCCGACTGTGGGAAAAGGGAGCTGACACAGTCATGTTAACTGATCTAGAAATGAGAAAGATCAGAAACATAGTAGAGAACCCCTCAGTATCAGAAGCTCTAGAGCATGTAATTGAGACATCAAAAGGCGATACACATCCACTATTAGATTGGATTACTGCAGCTTGGAGATTTGCATTTCCAACACTAGACCTCACTCAATTTGAATCAGCAGCACAGTGGACAACATACGCACAAGCCATAAAACAATGTAGAAAATTAGGCATATTGTATTTCATATACAACCAGGTACCACACCTCAAGCCGCACCTTTTACACCACAATTTAAAAAGATCATTATTAAAGGAGCTCCAGCACACCTTAAAATGAGCCTAGCTGGACCCCTACAGGCATGTCAAACAATCTCAGATGCCATGGAATTCTTTAAATCTTACAGGGAAATGGACATAGACAAGGTAGTATCATTCAATGTTAATAAGAAACAGGACAAGAAGAAAGTTACACCATGGTTTTCGAACATAAGACCATTTGGGAAACCTAATCAAATGCCCATAAGACAGAATGCAAACAAACCATGGAACCCAATTAGAAGGTTGACAGGAAGGAAAAATATCCCATGGAGAGAGACACAAAGCAACCCATGGAGACAGACATACCAACCAAAACCTTTTTTAGGCAATCGAAATTTCAAACCAAATTTCAGACCAAAATTTTTCAATCAGAACAACCACAGGCCCCCAAGAGCAGGACCCCCCAGACGCTACATACCAAGATGGACTTGATCAACCCGGCTGGTAGACCATTCGTAGCTATACCTATAATAACTAACAAAGGGCCGAGAATAGTAAAATGGCTAATAGATACAGGTTCTGAAATTAGTATAATAACGGAATTTACAGAACATTTTAAAACTGACAAAAGGATTATAATACAGGGAGTAGCAGCAGAAACAGAAGTACCAGTAATAAAATTAAGACTCAAATTATATAATAAGGAATATGAGATTGAAGCAGCTAGCTTCAATGCACCCTGTAATATCCTAGGCATTAAAGAAATAAGAAAATTATTCCCAGACTTTCTAAATAATAAGAGAATAGCTAAGGTCAGATGTAATCTAGCAGAAGTAAAAATACAACCTATTAAATTACCACACACACCCCCGACCTTCACGGCACAATACCCTATCAAAGGAGGTATTAAGGAAATAACAGAGACTATACAAACTTTGCTAAAAGAAGGCATTATAGAGAAATCTCAATCATTCAATTATAACAGCCCAGTATGGCCGGTGCTGAAACCTAATGGCAAATGGAGATTTACAGTTGACTTCAGGAGAATAAATGAAAAAACACCTAAACTTCCAGGACAACTTCCTGATGTGGAAGACATCTTTCTTAGAATTAAAAATTCAGCTCCAAAGGCAATGGCAACTATAGACTTAAGTGATATGTTCTTTGGAATCCCATTACACCCAACATCTAGGGAACTTACTACATTTACATGGCAAGGACAGCAATATCAATTCTTGAGACTCCCTCAAGGGTATTTGAACAGTCCTATTATTGCACACAACACCTTAACAACTACATTAAAGAACTTCGAACCAGAATCAGACTGTAACATATACACCTATGTAGATGATATAATGATAGTAGGACAAGCCATTGAAAAAGTACAAAGTACATTAGAGAAACTAATTCAACATTTCAGAAATGAAGGATGGACTATAAACCTAGAAAAAGTAAATAAAGCAGGAACAGAAGTAAAATTCTTAGGGGTACATTGGACTACAGAAGGACCAACAATACCCGAAACAATAATAGATAAATTAAAACAAATTAAGCGACCCCAGAATAAAACTGAGGTACAACATCTAATTGGCCTATTTGCATATTGGAGGCAACATATTCCATACCTACAGATCATATTACAGCCTTTATATAAAATAACAAAGAAAGCACAGGATTTTGAATGGGATCAAAACTGCGAAAAACGCCATTAAATTGGTACTAGAATATATAAACCAGTATAGCCACCTATATTATATACAGCCCGGTGACCATGTATTTGTGGACATCTTGTATATGCAGGGTTATGGTAATTGGAATATATTTTCAAAAAATAAGACAGGGAAATGCCAATAGGCTTCTACTGCAAGAAATTCCATGGTCAGAGAACAAATATTCACTGTTCGAAAGAACCATATGGACAGCCTACGAGGCATTCAGGACAATCCACTCACTGCTCAAAGAGAACCATGTGACTCTCCGATCACATATACCCATTTTGGACTGGGTAAAGGCACCAGGAGAGGCATGGGCTGGACTACCCATGGAAGGAAAGGTACTTCAATGGAAATGGTACCTTCAGGAGTTCCTTCGATCAACACCTCTGTCAGCAAAGGGGTCGGTACCAGCGGTATCGGAGTCGATACTTCAGTCCGACAGGCCCATGACTCCAGAGGGATACATTTTCCCAACCTCAACCCCTCCCCAGAAACAGGTACCAATGGGCCATTGGGGGACTAGAGAGTACGATCCCTCTCTGGTTAATGCCTGGTTCACCGATGGATCAGCAACCACGGTGAACAACAAAGTGAGATGGAAAGCAGCCGCTTATAGACCTGGGGATGGAATGGTCATTACAGACCAGGGCACTGATAAATCAGCCCAACATGCAGAAGTTATAGCCGCACTATTGGCAGTAAGACAAACTATAAAGGACAATTATAAACAAATTTATTTATACACCGATTCATGGTGTGTGGCAAATGGCATAGCAGTATGGTCAGGTAAATGGAGAAATAACGGATGGAAAATTAATGGTAAAGACATATGGTCAAAGGCAGCATGGCAGGAATTGGATGCAGCAAGCAGACTAATCAAAATCATAGTATACCATGTAGATGCACATACCAAGAAACAGGATGAGACAAGTAAAAACAATGAAGTAGTAGACAAACTAGCTTCAGCGTTAAGTATAAAGTTAAAAGGTACATGGAAGGCAAACATTAATCCAGAAACAGGAAAAGGTAAAATACAGAGAGAATGGATACAGGTAAGACCATCAACTAAGGACATACCTATAAGTACAGAAGAGATACTGAAAATCCATGAGCAGTTAGGACATATAGGTACACATGCACTAAAAAGTTGGTTCGATAAAAGAAATCTTAAGATAACATGGCAGACAATAAGGAAAGCAATCAATAGTTGCAACAATTGCCCAAAGGCTATTACAAGATTAACACACAATTACCAAGGGATAATAGGACACCGAATGGATTTTAATAGAATCCTACAAATAGACTTCATAGGACCGTTAAACAGCTTCAAGGGAAAATATTGCTGCACCCCTAGTAAACATAACGACAGGTCTCGGGATGGCCCGAGAAAGCACACACCCAGACCAAAACACAACGATACTTACAGTCTGGGGATGGTGTGCAGCATATGGAACACCTGATATAATACAATCAGACCAAGGAACTCATTTCACAGGAGCCAAAACACAAAGAATGGCTAGAAACTTAAACATTCAATGGGAATTCCATAGAGCCTATACACCGACAGCAGCCGGAGCAATAGAAAGATGGAACGGAATGATTAAAAAACAGCTAGAGATGCATAAGGGAATACCACTGTCATTAGCAATAAAAATAGCAACTTATGAATTGAATACCAGACCCAGAATAAATAGGAAGTCACCAATAGAAGAAGCTATACAAAAACAACATACAATAGATTATCCTACAGTTATAGATAGAGAAGTAATAAGGAATCCTAATTGCCTTTACAGGAACCGGAAGAATAACAAATTATCCCCAGCAGAAATAATAGCACCAGGAACAGGAAACAACGTGTGGATAACTCAAGGTAAAAAGGACTTGAAATTAGTCAGGCTGGAGGATATAGCATAAATGTGTGTCAGGGAGGTGATATTCATAAGGGCAACCCTCCTGACGATTTGGCTAATAGCTATTGCAGTATACATAGTACTGCCAATCTTAGAATTTGTTTTTCCCTTCTGTAACATCATTTACCAAAGAAGCTACTCATACAACATAGTCAACAATACCAATCCTGGATACGCTTCTGCAGCATCCAGAACAGCCAACTTCACGGTATGCTGGATACACTATCTGCACAGGAGGCAATAAGAATAGTAAAGGTGATGTGCACACTAAAGGCAAGCAAGCTACACGCTATTGGAGCCTTTGTGTGCTCATTTTTCTGTCTCAGGTTAGCAGATGTGATGGCAATAACAGCATACCAATGCCAGCCCTATTGGACAGCACACCCACAACAAACAGACCCACCACCACACCACATGTTATACAAGTGGGCACTAGGAAACAGAATACCATTGCTACACCAACAATTTATGATGTAGAAGGCAAATTACCGCTATATTGGTCAGCAGAGAGAAGATTTACACATTACATAGGAAAAACACATAGTTTTTGGCAAAAATATGCAGCATGTTTAACATATGCCTGGTATAAGGGTTGTGATCAATATAGAATGGCACTTAGCATATACCATCCAAACAAAGAATATATGTTAGAATCAGGGGATGATGTTAACACCAACATACATGAGCAGAACCCATTAAAATGCCATTACAATGAATTGTGGACCAACATTACCAATCACGCAGCCATATACAACATGTATTGGACAAAGAATTCACATATCAGAACAAACACATTAAGGGTAAACTCACACTATAGGACCAATACAATGGGAATAGAGACAGAACCAGAATTTGACTGCGAACTAGGCATGAATAGCTCCTTTGTGAGACAATATTTCGCACCAGTAATAGCACAACAAATGGAGGAGATAGGTATGCTGTATAATAAGACATCAGAAAGGTGGGAAGAACAAGTGTATAATTACAATGATGACTATTATGATGGTGATTACCCTACTAGTACAACACCTAAAGTAACTACAACATCTATAAACCCATGCAACCCTATGAATTGGACAGTATGCAATGATGGTGAAATGGTAAAACCATGGCCAGTAGTATCTGGAATAATACCATTACCCAAACCCTGGGGAAATAGATGTCCCAATAACTTATGGAGATACATTAAAAAACATAAGCTAGATGTACCAGGACAAAATAATACTAACTGGTTATGCGTAGCAGACTATCCCAATTTACCATTCTATGGTAACTTCTCTGTATTATATAGCACAGATAACCCATCAGTAAAAGGAAAGGAATGGAAATGGGATGACTGGACAAAAATATTGCAATTAGGAGTAGAACATTGGAGATTCCCCATCATACTTACAGATATTATACAACAACCTTGGGCTTCAATGAGACACACAATGAAACCTAAATATGATTGCAACACAGACACCATAACACACATCTGCATACTTACAGTAAATTCCACATTACACAGGGAAAAACACTCTTTTGCATATGCATGTATAAATATATCCGAAGCAAATACAAACATTAGACAAAACAACAATACAAAGACTATAGTGGACCTACATGTAGGACCTTTATTTACTGGAAGAACATCAAGGTCAGTTACAAGATTTAATAGCAATCACAGATATAATAGGCCAGGAAATACCATGGCTAGGAATTTTTGTGGACAGTACTGCAAATATAACAGCTACTAAACAGGTCCAGGCAATAATGAGATTTAATGACGACCAACAGTCATATCCAACATATTTTACGCAAGCAAGTAATTTGGGATTTTTTAACCTAACCTTAGCAAAATCACTAACACAAGGTGCCACAAGCTTGAGAAACAAATTATCATGCTTTACCGAAACAAATAATACAGCGGTACGGACTAACTGTACCACAAATAAAGCAACCACAATAATAAATTTGAATATATATGGTAAAATTACCGTAAGAAACAAACATATGTCACTAGTAAAATTTGACAGCACACCAATATTAACCATAGGCATGATACATGAACCAAAACATAAAATACATAACATGCTGGGTGGCAGTAAGATATCAATTTGCTGGTTTCACGAATCTAAAGACTTACTGGACATGCCCATACCCTGGGAAGTCAGTGCCAATGTTACTACAGATGAAGTAGCAGCAAAAAATATTTTCATATTTAATAGGGCAATTGAACAAAAGGCATACAATTTCACAGGTATAAGGGAGGTAGAATATATCCCACCATATGTACAAATGACAAAGGCTATGAGAATCAATAAGGTTATGGATCCAGATGACCTAATGGTACATTATAAAAATGGGATAACTAGATCAGGGAGTTTTTGGCAAACTTTGGATTATGAAATGGATAGAGTAATTGAATTACAGCACCATAATCTCCCATATTATTTCTACATGTTAATGCCAAATCCACAATATAAAGAATGGAATAAGGCTGAATGGGTAGCACACAAACCTAGAGGATCAATGAAATCACATACACAATATTGGGATAAAATATATTATCTCCCGATATCAAGAAATAAGGATTTTCTCAGCGAACATTCCAACACACCATTAATTATATTTAGAGGAAATATGACCAGACCAAATAAAGAAAATATTGGATTATATACAGCTCATTTTCCAAAAGGATACCTAATACCACCAGAAGGAATCCCAACAGTAGTCAAGGCACCAGCTATTATACCAGACCTAAAAAGTCCAGCTAAATTAGTTTTATACCCTAGGATTAGAAAAATTGAAATTACAATAGATTTGACAGCACTGAAACCACCTATAGAATATTGTAGTGATGTGAATTTTAGATTTGATTTAGACTACTCATCACCAACAAGAGTAGGAAGAAAACCACTACAAGCAATGGCAGTAGCAGCCTTTATGGCAGGAGCAATTTTAGGTGGAATAATGGGTGGAGGAGTATCAGCAGCAATGATAGAACCAATAAAGGCAGAAATATACCACATACAAGAAATAAATAAGAAAACAGCAGAAGCTTTAGCAGCTATATCAAATTCTATAGATGGCATGCATACACTAATACAAACTATGCAAGGCGAGATAAAAATGTCACAAGACCTTTATAAGGAACAATTCTCCTATCAAGCAAAACTTATTAATACTAACCATAACATGATGATGTGTCAAATGTATCGAACTCAAGTCAGTAATATGAATAATGAATTAAATAGTTTATTTAGCACAGGGTTAGGGAGAAGAACAAGAGAATATCAAAGTATACTAAACCCTGAATATGAAAGCTCATGCACAGATGGATTATGCAATATACATTTAGTACAGATCTTACAAAATTCATTTTCAGCGTATCATTCCAAGGCGATACCACAGCTATATACTGAAAGAACAGGAGTATCAGAATGGAACCACCAATACTTAGTACCCATAGACCATTACTTATGGACCAATATGAATGACACACCAGTGTACATACCATTAGAAGACTCCATATCATTAGGAGCAAATACATACATTTATCCACATCTACCAGAAAGCACACTTGAAACTAGTCAATTGGCAGTAACTACTATCACACAGTCACTAGAAGATACGGGAGATTACACTTTCTTGATATGTGCTAAATATTTACCTACTTTAGTTAGCTGCATAAATCTTAATGAAACCACAATGAATGATGATATCACAACATTCAATATTACAGAATCAGGATGCTATATGGTACATAACTGTAGCATCCTACAAATGAATTTCACTAATTATGATGGTAAAAACATAACCAAACAAAGAGTGACCACATTAACACTAGAAGAAAAACATTATTTTGATGGCTCACACTTATTTAATGACCCAACAGAATTAGAACATCACCAAACATTTGTAAAACAAGCAATGGAGTTACAACACATTGCAGATTTCAATCAGAAACAACTAGAATCCATACATAACAAAATTAAAGAACAAGATGCAGCCATACATACATCACAAGCACAAACGCACAATCTAGTGAATCTGTTAAGAACAAATACATACATACATAAGGACTGGGTGAAACAGATGCAGAAATGCAGCTTTTGGGATTATTTAGGCAGACTAGTCAGATTAGATCTAAAATGTACACCAATTTACACATGGTGGCACTGGATAAAGTTAGCAACCTTTTGGTTTTTAGTAATTTTAGGGATAAGTATTGTTTTATGTTTGTCTGAAAAAATCAAATGCTTGATAATAACTCCATGCTTAAGATGTCTTACAGGAATCAAGTAACAGGAAACCCACTTTGGAATCCGTCAGGCAGACGCTTCGATTTACTTAGTAAAAATGGAATGAGTAATTTACTATATACCACATACCAAAAATATATGGAACCTTTGTCTGATATTTTCTATAGAATAGATATATTATCTATGGCAGGAACGATACAGGGATGCAAATTCTGCACCCATAAATATGCAATGTTCTACCTATCAGAACCAGGTGAGGTAGATAACCTCCCAATGCTCTTGATGCACTTAACGTTCCACTTGACAATAGAAGGAGGTATACATGATATGAGATTAATTGGAGATGGATACATGAGATATTATGGAACCATACAATCTAGTGTATATAAAGTGAATGGAATGTACAAAATACACAGAAATAACATGGATGCAGCCCTACATATAAGCGCAGCTTTAGCTGCAGCATATGTGGGCCGTGGTAATCACAGAATATATGAAACATATAGAACATGGCTAAAACATAATCCTGATGAAGCAATAATAAGCATTGATAAAGATTTCCTGAATGACCCACAGTGGGAAACAGGAGAACCAATGTATTTACAAAGCATATGTACTAGAATATTGTGTAGAGGTTTTGTTATAGATGTGTTAAAAGAATTTGCAGCTTATAGCACTTGGTTGAAGTTATATAATGCATATATAGAGAAAAAACATAAAAACAGACCACCCAGAATGAGAAGGATAAGAATGCTAGGATTAACAAATTAGGATAACATATTGTAAATCCCCAGGCTGCGACCTCATGTGATGCCTTTTATGTTGAAGACATTTCAGGCATCAGGGGATGGAATGTAAGGAACACATGTAAGGCCTAGGGTGAACAACCCTGGTCAGGAGTGATAAGCAATAGAATGATGAAAGTAAACCACAAATGGAGTAGTGATAAGCTATAAGCTATGTGTGGAAGTAGGGATAAGACTAGAAACCTAGCCAGGAAAGAATATAAAAGATGAAGCCTCAGACCCGACCAACAGAGCTCGTCAGGCCCTCGCGCGAGACGACTCTCCTCTGCCAGAGACATGAGATCCTGTCCCCAGTGCAGACGTGGCTGACCTGAGGAAGGCTGACCCAAGATCCAGAGGAACAGACATGGCGAGTCCGGACCTGTATACCCAGAGAGGTACTCCTGCTTCCATTTGTAAGACAGGATGAATATTGCTTGTAATCTTACTGTGTGAATAAACGAGTGTTATACCAAGTCTGAATCAAGAGTGATTATTCCTCCCCCGTAACTGGGGTATGTGCTTGCTACAAAGTATAATCAACAGAATGCAAGAGATGGAAGAGAGGATCTCTAGCGTTGAAGATACAGTAGAAGAAATAGATTCATCAGTCAAAGAAAACACTAAAGTCAACAAAGTCATGACCCAAAATGTCCAAGAAATTTGGGACACCATGAAAAGACCAAACCTATGAATAATAAGGGTAGAAGAAGGAGAAGAATACCAAATCAAGGGCACAGAAAATATATTCAACAAGATCATAGAAGAAAACTTTCCCAACTTAAAGAAGGAAATGCCTATGAAGATACAAGAAGCCTATAGAACACCAAACAGACTAGACCCCCAAAAAAAGTCCCCTCACCACATAATAATTAAACAACTAAACGTACAGAATAAAGAAAGAATATTAAGAGCAGCAAAGGAAAAAGGCCAAGTGACTTATAAAGGCAAACCCATCAGAATAACACCCGATTTCTCAATGGAGACTTTGAAAGCCAGAAGGACCTGGACAGATGTAATGCAGACACTAAGAGACCATGGATGTCAGCCTAGACTAATATACCCAGAAAAACTTTCAATCATCATAGATGGAGCGAACAAGACATTCCAAGACAAAGCCAGATTTAAACAATACTTATCCACAAACCCAGCCCTACAGAAAGCACTAGAAGGAAAATTCCAACCTAAGGAAGTCAGATACACCCTCAAAAACACAGGCAATAGATAAAGCCACAGCAGTAAACCCCAACGAAGAGAAGTACACACACACTACCATCAAAAAATAACAGGAATAAACAATCACTGGTCATTAATTTCCCTCAATATCAATGGACTTAATTCACCTATAAAAAGACATAGGCTTACAGAATGGATACGAAAGCAGGACCCATCTTTCTGCTGCATACAAGAAACACATCTCAAATTCAAAGATAGACACTACCTAAAAATAAAAGGCTGGGAAAAGACTTTCCAATCAAACGGTCTTAAGAAACAATTGAACCAATGCCTGAGGGGTCCCCACTGGATCAGGCCCTCCGAATGGGTGAGACAGTTGATTGGCTTGATCTGTTTGGGAGGCATCCAGGCAGTGGGACCAGATCTTGTGCTCATTGCATGAGTTGGCTGTTTGAAACCTGGGGCCTATGCAGGATTGTTTGGCTCGGCCTGGGAGGAGGGGACTAGACCTACCTGGACTGAGTCTACCAGGTTGACCTCAGTCTGTGGGGAAGGCTTTGCCCTGGAGGAGATGGGAATGGGGGGGGGGCGTTGGGGGGAAGGTGAGGGGGACGGGAGGGGGGAGAACAAGGGAATCCGTGACCGATATGTAGAACTGAATTGTATTGCAAAATAAATTAAAATAAATTAAAAAAAAAAGAAACAATTGGGTATAGCCATCCTGATATCCACCAAAATAGACTTCAAACTAAAATCAATCAAAAGAGATCGAGAAGGACATTACATACTCATAACAGGAAAGATCGACCAAGATGAAGTCTCAATTCTGAACATTTATGCCCCAAACACAAGGGCACCCACATATGTAAAAGAAATATTACTAAAGCTTAAATCACATATAAAACCCCACACATTAAAAGTGCGAGACCTCAACACCCCACTTTCACCACTGGACAGATCTCCCAAATTGAAACTTAACAGAGAAATAAAGGACTTAACTGATGTCATGACTCAATTGGACTTAATCGATATCTACAGAACATTCCATCCTAACAAAAGAGAATATACCTTCTTCTCAGCATCCCATGGAACCTTCTCTAAAATCGACCATATACTTTGCCACAAAACAAATCTCAACAGATGCAAAACAATTGGAATAACCTCCTGTGTTCTATCAGATCACCATGGTCTAAAGTTGGATTTCAACAACAACAAAAACTACAGAAAACCTACAGTCTCATGGAAACTGAATAATACCCAACTGAATCACCAATGGGTTAAGGAAGAAATAAAGAAAGAAATTAAAGACTTCCTAGAGATCAACGAAAACAAAGACACCACATATCCAAACCTATGGGGACACTATGAAAGCAGTACTAAGAGGGAAATTCATACTCATAACAGGAAAGATCGACCAAGATGAAGTCTCAATTCTGAACATTTATGCCCCAAACATAAATGCCCACATAAAGAAGTTGGAGAAATCTCACACTAGTGACTTAACAGCACACCTGAAAGCTCTAGAACAAGAAGAAGCAAAGTCTCCCAGGAAAAATAGACACCAGGAAATTATCAAAGTGAGAGCTGAAATCAATAAAATAGAAACAAAGAGAACAATACAAAAAATTAATGAAACAAAGAGTTGGTTCTTTGAGAAAATCAACAAGATAGACAAGCCCTTATCCAAACTAACCAAAAGACAGAGAGAGAGAGCATCCAAATCAACAAAATCAGAAATGAAAAGAGGGACATAACAACAGACATTGAGGAAATCCAGAGAATCATCAGGTCATACTTCAAAAACCTCTATTCGACAAAACTGGAAAACCTAAAAGAAATGGATAACTTTCTGGATAGGTACCACATACCTAAGTTAAATCAAGACCAGATAAATAATTTAAATAGTCCAATAACCCCTAATGAAATAGAAACAGTCATTAAAAGTCTCCCAACCAAAAACAGCCCAGGACAAGATGGTTTCAGCGCAGAATTCTACCAGATTTTCAAAGAAGAGTTAATACCAATACTCTCTAAATTGTTCCACACAATAGAAACAGAAGGAACATTACCAAACTCCTTCTATGAGGCTACAATTACCCTGATTCCTAAACCAAACAAGGATACAACAAAGAAAGGGAACTACAGACCGATCTCCCTCATGAACATTGATGCAAAAATACTCAATAAAATACTGGCAAACAGATTCCAAGGACACATCAAAACAATTATTCACCATGATCAAGTAGGCTTCATTCCAGGGATGCAAAGGTGGTTCAACATACGAAAGTCCGTCAATGTAATACACCATATAAACAAGCTCAAAGAAAAAAAACCACATGATCATGTCACTAGATGCAGAAAAGGCATTTGACAAAATCCAACACCCCTTCATGATAAAGGTCTTGGAGCAATCAGGAATACAGGGAACATACCTAGAATTAATAAAGGCAATTTACAGCAAGCCAACAGCCAATATCAAATTAAATGGAGAGAAACTCAAAGCAATTCCACTAAAATCAGAAACGAGGCAAGGCTGTTCACTCTCCCCATACTTATTCAATATAAGTATGAGAGCTGAAGTCAACAAAATAGAAACAAAGGGAACAATACAAAAAATTAATGAAACAAAGAGCATCCAAATCAACAAAATCAGAAATGAAAAGGGGGACATAACAACAGACATTGAGGAAATCCAGAGAATCATCAGGTCATACTTCAAAAACCTCTATTCGACAAACCTGGAAAACCAAAAAGAAATGGATAACTTTCTGGATAGGTACCACATACCTAAGTTAAATCAAGACCAGATAAATAATTTAAATAGTCCAATAACCCCTAATGAAATAGAAACAGTCATTAAAAGTCTCCCAACCAAAAACAGCCCAGGACAAGATGGTTTCAGCGCAGCGATCATACTTGACTTCAAGCTCTACTATAGAGCTACAGTAATAAAAACAGCTTGGTACTGGCATAAAAACCGAAATGTGGACCAATGGAATCGAATTGAAGACCCTGACATTAATCTGCACACCCATGAACACATAATTTTTAACAAAGAAGCCAAAAGTGCACAATGGAAAAAAGAAAGCATCTTCAACAAATGGTGCTGGCAAAACTGGATATCAACATGTAGAAGGCTGCAAATTGCTCCATATCTATCACCGTGCACAAAACTTAAGTCCAAGTGGATCAAGGACCTCAACATAAATCCAGCTACTCTGAACCTGCTAGAAGAGAAAGTAAGAAGTTCTAGCCAGAGCAATAAGACAACATAAGGATATTAAGGGATACAAATTGGAAAGGAAGAAGTCAAGCTTTCCCTATGTGCAGATGACATGATAGTATACTTGAGCGACCCCAAAGATTCCACCAAGGAACTGATACAGCTTATAAACACCTTCAGCAACATAGCAGGATAAAAGATCAACTCAAAAATATCAGTAGCCCTCCTGTATACAATGGACAAAGAAGCTGAGAAGGAAATCAGAGATACATCACCCTTTACTATAGCCACAAATGACATAAAATACCTTGGGGTAACACTAACCAAGCAAGTGAAGGACATATATGACAAGAACTTTAAGTCCCTGAAAAAAGAAATTGAAGAAGATGTCAGAAAATGGAAAGGTCTCCCATGCTCATGGATAGGCGGTACTAACATAGTAAAAATGGCAATCTTACCAAAAGCAATCTATAGATTCAATGCAATCCCCATCAAAATACCAAGACAATTCTTCACAGACCTGGAAAGAATAATACTCAACTTCATATGGAAAAAAAAAAACCCAGGATAGCCAAAAGAATCCTGTACAATAACACAACCTCTGGAGGCATCATGATCCCTGACTTCAAGCTCTACTATAGAGCTACAGTAATAAAAACAGCTTGGTACTGGCATAAAAACCGAAATGTGGACCAATGGAATCGAATTGAAGACGCTGACATTAATCTGCACACCTATGAACATATAATTTTTAACAAAGAAGCCAAAAGTGCACAATGGAAAAAAGAAAGCATCTTCAACAAATGGTGCTGGCAAAACTGGATATCAACATGTAGAAGGCTGCAAATAGCTCCATATCTATCACCGTGCACAAAACTTAAGTCCAAGTGGATCAAGGACCTCAACATAAATCCAGCTACTCTGAACCTGCTAGAAGAGAAAGTAAGAAGTAGTCTTGAACGCATTGGCATAGGTAACTACTTCCTAAATAGAACACCAGTAGCACAGACTCTGAGAGAAACAATCAATCAATGGGACCTCTTGAAACTGAGAAGCTTTTGTAGAGCAAAGGATACGGTCAACAAGGCAAAGCAACAGCCTACAGAATTGGAAAACATCTTCACCAACCCCACATCTGAGAGAGGACTGATATCCAGAATATATAAGGAACTCAAGAAATTAGACATCAAAATGCCCAACAGTCCAATTAAGAAATGGGCTATAGAACTAAACAGAGAATTCTCAACAGAGGAAACTCAAATGGCCGAAAGACATTTAAGGAATTGCTCAACATCCCTAATCATCAGGGAAATGCAAATCAAAACAACTCTGAGATACCACCTTATGCCTGTCAGAATGGCTAAGATCAAAAACACTGAAGACACCTTATGCTGGAGAGGATGTGGAGCTAGGGAAACTCTCCTCCACTGCTGGTGGGAATGCAAGCTTGTACAACCACTTTGGAAATCAATATGGCGCTTTCTTAGAAAATTGGGAATCCATGTCCCCCAAGATCCAGCTATACCACTCTTGGGCATATACCCAAGGAATGCTCAACCACACCATAAGAGCACTTGTTCAGCTATGTTCATATCAGTATTGATTGTAATAGCCAGAACATGGAAACAACCTAGATGCCCTTCAACTGAAGAATGGATAAACAAAATGTGGTACATATACACAATGGAATACTACTCAGCAGAGAAAAACAATGACATCATGAGGTTTGCAGACAAATGAATGGATCTAGAAAAAATCATCCTGAGTGAGTTAATCCAGACTCAGAAAGACAAACATGGTATGTACTCACTCATAGGAGGATACTAGATGTGGAACAAGGATGACTGAACTGCTACTCACATCACCAGGGAGGCTACCTGGAAAACAGGACCCCAAGAAAGACACGGGGATCGCCCAATGACAGAGAAATGGAGTGAGATCTACATGAACAGCCTGGACATGAGTGGGGGTAGTGAAGGGCAAGGGTCGAGGGAACGAGAGCTTGGGGGAGCGGGAGATCCCAGCTGGATCAACAACAGAGAGGGAGAACAAGGAATAGGAGACCATGGTAAATGAAGACCACATGAGAATAGGAAGAAGCAAAGTGCTAGAGAGGCCCACAGAAATCCATAAAGATACCCCCACAACAGACTGCTGTCAATGGTCGAGAGACAGCCCGAACTGACCTACTCTGGTGATGGGATGCCCAAACACCCTAATTGTCGTGCTAGAAACCTCATCCAACTACTGAGGGATCTGGATGCAGAGATCCATGACTAGGCCCCGGGTGGATCTCTAGGAGTCCAATTAGCGAGAATGAGGAGGGTTTATATGAGCGAGAATTGTTGAGACCAAGGTTGGATAAAGCACAGGGACAAATAGCCAAACGAATGGAAACACATGAACTATGAACCAATGGCTGAGGGGTCACCAACTGGATCAGGCCCTCTGAGTGGGTGGGACAGTTCATTGGCCTGATCTGTTTGGGAGGCATCCAGGCAGTGGGACCGGGTCCTGTGCTCATTGCATGAGTTGTCTGTTTGAAACCTGGGGCCTATGCAGAATTGTTTGGCTCGGCCTGGGAGGAGGGGAATAGACCTGCCTGGACTGAGTCTACCAGGTTGAGCTCAGTCTGTGGGGAAGGCTTTGCCCTGGAGGAGATGGGAATGGAGGGTGGGCTGGGGGTAAGGTGAGGGGGGCGGGAGTGGGGAGAACAAGGGAATCTGTGGCTGATATGTAGAACTGAATTGTATTGCAAAAAAAAAAAAAAAAAAAAACCCAACCAAAAAAACCTCCATCCCTGCCTCCTGCATTGCAGGGAAGATTTTTAAAGCTTGAAACAACTTAGAGAGGTTTTGCTGTCTTAAGAGGTTTGTTGTTTTTCCTTAGAGCTAATCACAGGTGGTCCCCATACTAATATCTTCAGGTGATTCTAATTTTTGCCCTTTTGAGAAAGATGAAGGCTATTTTTTTTTTAGGAGTTTTGTTAAATGGCATTTTTTCTTCATTTTTTTAAAATTTCTTTTTTTAATTTTTATTTTGCAATACAATTCAGTTCTACATATCAGCTACAGATTCCCTTGTTCTCCCCCCTCCCGCCCCCCTCCTCTTCCCCCCAGCCCCCCCCCCCCATTCCCATCTCCTCCAGGGCAAAGCCTTCCCCACAGACTGAGCTCAACCTGGTAGACTCAGTCCAGGTAGGTCCAGTCCCCTCCTCCCAGGCCAAGCCAAGCAATCCTGCATAGGCCCCAGGTTTCAAGCAGCCAACTCATGCAATGAGCACAGGACCCGGTCCCACTGCCTGGGTGCCTCCCAGATCAGGCCAATCAACTGTCTCACCCACTCAGAGGGCCTGATCCAGTTGGTGACCCCTCAGCCATTGGTTCATAGTTCATGTGTTTCCATTTGTTTGGCTATTTGTCCCTGTGTTTTATCCAACCTTGGTAGATGAAGGCTTTTTAGAGAGATTTTTCCCCCAAATTTTCCAAGAAAAGCTTTTAGTTTAAGAGAAAGATTTTTTTCCCCAAGAGAGAAAGACCAACTTTTCCCGAAACTTCCCAACTTTAAACTTTTTGACTTTTTATACCCCCATTTTTGCCTCAGGGAGAAAACACTTTCTCCTGCCACTTGGACTTAGCATTTCAGCTGTCCCCAGGACAAAAGCTTCCATAGGAAACTTTTTCTTCCCCACAAGCTCAAAGAACAGCTTTTTTACTACCCGTAAAGCCCAAAGAATTTTTTCCCAGTTTGTGTTTATAGTCCCCAAAGTTAGAAAATTGAGGTTTTCTGTCTAGTTGCCTTATGATCTTACAGTTCTAAGTTTTTCCTATACTATATTACTACCCTATACCTTATACTTCTTTTTCGCAGATAGAAATTGAGAAAGGGATAGAAGATAGAAAATTTTGACAGAAGAGAATTGCGCTGCAGCATCAGACATCCTTCCAGTCAGCTTTCCTTTTCTCTCGAGGATAAAACCCCTGCCTCTCAATAATATATATAAAATATATATTTTCCATAACACCGGCATGCCTTTCCACTGGCAGGGCTGACTCAGCACTTTTGCCAAAAACTCTGTAATAAAACTCTTATTTTCCTTTATCTTTTGTCCCTATAACTTTGTCTTTAGTCCCTGTTCATTTGTCTTTAGTCCCCCCTTTTTTTAGTGTTCCCTTTTTTTTCTTTAGTCCCTTTTTTTTCTTTTTCTTTAGTCCCTGTTCATGGCGCCATTCTGTGGGGCATTTACCCACCACCTCCACAGTTCCCCAGAGTTTTCGTGAGTGTGAGCAGCAGGAAATATTAGATAGAAAGATTTATTGCGGAGAATCTTGTGGAGATAAACAGATAGAAAATAAAGGATAGCCTCGAGAGGGCCTGGAACCTATTCCAATGGGCCCCGACTGTCTCTGCCCCAGGGTTTTTATAGAAATGCCACGGGGTGGAGCAAAAGACCTCCTCCCCCAGCACAGCCAAGTGCAGACCATCTCAGACACCTGCACTCGGCCCGTGGTCCTAATCATCCTCTATGCGGACCTGCTGGGTAAAGCCACGAGGAACCCGAGAACGGGCTCCCACAGGCACCCACATATGTAAAGGAAACTTTACTAAAGCTTAAATCACATATAAAACCCCACACATTAAAAGTGCGAGACCTCAACACCCCACTTTCACCACTGGACAGATCTCCCAAATTGAAACTTAACAGAGAAATAA
Source organism: Peromyscus californicus insignis (assembly GCF_007827085.1). Taxonomy (NCBI): domain Eukaryota; kingdom Metazoa; phylum Chordata; class Mammalia; order Rodentia; family Cricetidae; genus Peromyscus; species Peromyscus californicus. The sequence goes on along the minus strand of NW_026294458.1, from coordinate 9,445,201 downwards.
AGGACTTAACTGATGTCATGACTCAATTGGACTTAATCGATATCTACAGAACATTCCATCCTAACAAAAGAGAATATACCTTCTTCTCAGCATCCCATGGAACCTTCTCTAAAATCGACCATATACTTTGCCACAAAACAAATCTCAACAGATACAAAACAATTGGAATAACCTCCTGTGTTCTATCAGATCACCATGGTCTAAAGTTGGATTTCAACAACAACAAAAACTACAGAAAACCTACAGTCTCATGGAAACTGAATAATACCCAACTGAATCACCAATGGGTTAAGGAAGAAATAAAGAAAGAAATTAAAGACTTCCTAGAGATCAATGAAAATGAAGACACCACATATCCAAACCTATGGGACACTATGAAAGCAGTACTAAGAGGGAAATTCATAACACTAAATGCGAACATAAAGAAGTTGGAGAAATCTCACACTAGTGACTTAACAGCACACCTGAAAGCTCTAGAACAAGAAGAAGCAAAGTCTCCCAGGAAAAATAGACACCAGGAAATTATCAAAGTGAGAGCTGAAATCAATAAAATAGAAACAAAGAGAACAATACAAAAAATTAATGAAACAAAGAGTTGGTTCTTTGAGAAAATCAACAAGATAGACAAGCCCTTATCCAAACTAACCAAAAGACAGAGAGAGAGCATCCAAATCAACAAAATCAGAAATGAAAAGAGGGACATAACAACAGACATTGAGGAAATCCAGAGAATCATCAGGTCATACTTCAAAAACCTCTACTTCACAAACCTGGAAAACCTAAAAGAAATGGATAACTTTCTGGATAGGTACCACATACCTAAGTTAAATCGAGACCAGATAAACTATTTAAATAGTCCAATAACCCCTAATGAAATAGAAACAGTCATTAAAAGTCTCCCAACCAAAAACAGCCCAGGACAAGATGGTTTCAGTGCAGAATTCTACCAGATTTTCAAAGAAGAGTTAATACCAATACTCTCTAAATTGTTCCACACAATAGAAACAGAAGGAACATTACCAAACTCCTTCTATGAGGCTACAATTACCCTGATTCCTAAACCAAACAAGGATACAACAAAGAAAGAGAACTACAGACCGATCTCCCTCATGAACATTGATGCAAAAATACTCAATAAAATACTGGCAAACAGATTCCAAGAACACATCAAAACAATTATCCACCATGATCAAGTAGGCTTCATTCCAGGGATGCAAGGGTGGTTCAACATACGAAAGTCCGTCAATGTAATACACCATATAAACAAACTCAAAGAAAAAAACCACATGATCATGTCACTAGATGCAGAAAGGCATTTGACAAAATCCAACACCCCTTCATGATAAAGGTCTTGGAGCGATCAGGAACACAGGGAACATACCTAGACATAATAAAGGCAATTTACAGCAAGCCAACAGCCAATATCAAATTAAATGGAGAGAAACTCAAAGCAATTCCACTAAAATCAGGAACGAGGCAAGGCTGTCCGCTCTCCCCATACTTATTCAATATAGTACTTGAAGTTCTAGCCAGAGCAATAAGACAACATAAGGAGATCAAGGGGATACAAATTGGAAAGGAAGAAGTCAAGCTTTCCCTATGTGCAGATGACATGATAGTATACTTGAGTGACCCCAAAGATTCCACCAAGGAACTGATACAGCTTATAAACACCTTCAGCAACATAGCAGGATACAAGATCAACTCAAAAAAAAATCAGTAACCCTCCTATATACAATGGACAAAGAAGCTGAGAAGGAAATCAGAGATACATCACCCTTTACTATAGCCACAAATGAAATAAGCAAGTGAAGGACCTATATGACAACAACTTTAAGTCCCTGAAAAAAGAAATTGAAGAAGATGTCAGAAAATGGAAAGGTCTCCCATGCTCATGGATAGGCGGTACTAACATAGTAAAAATGGCAATCTTACCAAAAGCAATCTACAGATTCAATGCAATCCCCATCAAAATACCAAGACAATTCTTCACAGACCTGGAAAGAATAATACTCAACTTCATATGGAAAAAAAAAACCCAGGATAGCCAAAAGAATCCTGTACAATAACACAACCTCTGGAGGCATCATGATCCCTGACTTCAAGCTCTACTATAGAGCTACAGTAATAAAAACAGCTTGGTACTGGCATAAAAACCGAAATGTGGACCAATGGAATCGAATTGAAGACCCTGACATTAATCTGCACACCTATGAACATACAATTTTTGACAAAGAAGCCCCCACAACAGACTGCTGGCAATGGTCGAGATACAGCCTGAACTGACCTACTCTGGTGATGAGATGCCCAAACACCCTAATTGTCGTGCTGGAAACCCCATCCAACTATTGAGGGATCTAGATGCAGAGATCTATGGCTGGGCCCCGGGTGGATCTCTGGGAGTCCAATTAGCAAGAATGAGGAGGGTTTATGTGAGCAAAAATTGTTGAGACCAAGGTTGGATAAAGCACAGGGACGGATAGCCAGGAGAATGGAAACACATGAACTATGAACCAATGGCTGAGGGGTCACCAACTGGATCAGGCCCTCTGAATGGGTGAGAGTTGATTGGCTTGATCTGTTTGGGAGGCACCCAGGCCATGGGACCGGGTCCTGTGCTCATTGCATGAGTTGGCTGTTTGAAACCTGGGGCCTATGCAGGATCTCTTGGCTCGGCCTGGGAGGAGGGGACTGGACCTGCCTGGACTGAGTCTACCAGGTTGATCTCAGTCCGTGGGGGAGGCATTGCCCTGGAGGAGGTGGGAATGGGGGGTGGGCTAGGGGGAATGTGGGGGGGGGGGGCGGAGGGGGGAGAACAGGGGAATCCGTGGCTGATATGTAGAGCTGAATTGTATTGCAAAATAAAAAAATAACTTCTGGCCTAAAGTATATCAGATGAGGGGTACTTAAGCTGCATATATAAAAATCACTTTTTACAAAATAAAAATGCCTTGAAGACTAAAAAAATAGATATTTGAAAAAGTTACAAGGAATCATATTATTTTCATTTTATCCAAAACTACAGATAATACATATAAGTATATGTATATGTATATACACACAAAGTTTAAATGAAGTTAGGTCACTTATGCTGAAAATACCCCCTCCAAAATCCACAGATTGTTTAATAAAATCCTGTTATCAGACATGAGAAATTCTCTTGTGAGTTGTTGATCAGAGGAATGCCAGAAATTTCCTACATAATACAGGCTATTGGTATTGCTGTTGGTTGTCTTTCAGGTATGGAAAATACGTTATTATTGCCAAATACATCATGGACTTAAGACACTGGACTACCAGAATTTGAGTTGTACCTGACCTGAAAGCCTCCTCTCTGAGGACTAGCTTCTAAGGAATCAGTTGTTGTGTGAGCACTAAGGATGGGAAGCAGCCAGTAGTCCTCCCTTGCTGTGAAGCCTATGAACCACAACAAAGACCAGTATGGCAAGAAATCCCTAAATGTGCAGTAGTGGCAATCATCTTTGTGGAACCAAGTACTGTCTAATAGGACTTAAGACAAGTTCAACAGGAGGGAAATTGTACCTTGTTCTGGAAACCTACCTAAATTCCTGAAGCTAGTAATCATGAAGTTATGGATCTTAGGGGAGAACCTTCTACAGCTACTTTAATAAACCAGTATCATTTTTAACTGCATTATAAAACTTGTCTTTTTACCCAGATTTAAGTTTTGTTCCCAACACCTCCCAAGGGAGTTTTTCTATGCAGGAGAGACCCTTAAAGAAAACCACAAGTGATCCAAATGCAGAGATCACCTGGTAGTGGTATGCCCAGCCCCAATGGATACATCAGCAACAGAACTCCTGAGCATAAGACTCAGGGCAGAACAGAAGAGAGGGTAGAATGACTGTAAGTGGCAGAGTACCAGGAAATCTGTGAAATTGTGTATTCTAGAAGTGACAGAGAAGCTTCAGCTATGACACCTCAGCAATATGGCTGCCTAAACAAGATCTAAACAGGGAGACCACCAGTAGACATGCTAACATGAAAGGGAGAATACCCATGGGCCTCCACCCCTAGACAAAGAACTGTAGGCAGCTAAGGGATGCAGCAAACAGGAACAGTAGTCTTCTTACATGGAGGAGCCAGCCAATTATATTCAATACCAGGTGGTCAGTTTTGAAATTATGCACATGCAAATTGAATGGAATCAGAAGGTATTTTTGTATTGCCTAGAGGTCAGACACTATTATAGTAAGCAAATATATTGTGGAGTATGGGAGATAGAGACAGAATAATTCATGTCCTATGTAGAGAGACAGATCTGAAGAGGTGAAGGTGGTGAGGAGCAGGCTGAGGTAACTTGCTTGCCACCTAGGATCATAGTGATATCTGTGCCAGGGCTGCTGCCAAGACCCATGTTGGGGTCGGTGGTCCAACTCTAGCCAGGTTCTGTTACCTGTGCTCTTGTTACCACAGAAGGCTACACAGAAAATGGGGCTGTACAGAGTTGGCCTATCCCCTCACAGGCTATAACCCTGGGGAGAACTGGCCTTGCCTCTCACTGGCTGCAGCACTTGGGAGAGCTGGTCCTGCAAAATAGAGCTGGTTCTGTTCTCAGGGGGTGCAGGCAAGCTGGCCCTGAGGGCTTGAGAGTGGGAGAGCTGGTCCCAAACCCTCATCTGCCATGTGGTGGCTCCTCACCACCTGTGGCTTGTGAGAGAGCAGACTCTCTTCCTTAACAGCTACAACACTTGGGCAAGTGGGCCCTGCACCTTGCCTGGGCAGCACAGTAGAGCTGACCCTGTGGCAGGGCACATAGCTGAACTTGCCCATAGAATGTGAGTGAGGGAGATCGGTCCCTGCCCTTCATCTGCCTTAAAGTGGCATGGTCGAGGAAGAGATGGCCCCCTTCCAGTCCCTCAACACCTGTGTCAGGGAGGTCATGAGAGTGGGAGAGCTATCCCTGCCCAAAACCAAATGCAGCACTCAGACTAGTTGCCACTGTACCTCACCTGGTCAACACAGTAGAGCTGAGCCTTGTGGTGTAGGTGTGGGTGAGTTGGCCCCAAGGGCATGAAAGCAGGAGAACTGGGTCTGTCCATTGCTCTTTTGTTGTATAGGGTGAACTACTTGGAGGCAGTGTTGGAGACTCACCCTGTTGGTGAGGATAGGGGAAAGCTGGTGTTCTGACCAACCCTGCAACTACCCAGCCCCAGAACCAGGGCTATGAGTTGGCCCACCCCAACATCCACCTCATCTATGATCTGCTGGAGCATGTGAAGGAGTTGATTCTGCAGATCCAAAGCTACAGGATTTTCATGAAACAGGGCAACAAACAGGATAACCAATAGGAGTCCCAGTGAGGGCCCAGCATCAATAGTGTAGCAGAAATCAGAGGTTTTGAACCAGACGAATAGCTCTTTGCAATGAACACTTGCATGTAAAGATATGTATAAAAGTGTTTACCGCATGACTCACTATGTCTCACTACAGCTTCCATGATGAAATTTTTCTTTTGTTCTTTAAAATTTAATTTTATTTTATTTGGGGAGGGAGGTTGCAAGGACAGAGGATGGATACAAAGGGACAGGAAATGAATGGAGTCAAGATGCATGATGTGAAAGACTCAAAGAATAAATAAAAAGAAAGTTTAAAAAAATAACAAACTCTCATCTATTTCTACAATGAGACCCAGGGCACAGGTAAATATTTTAAATATTCTAAATGTTCATTAATCTATTTACTGTGGATTGAGTAGGTTAGAAAGACTATGTCTCCTCATTCCTGCTTCTGCATAGAAACTCCACATGCAAATAGCATACATTTCCCCGGCTAGTTTCCGGAACATCATTTAAATTGTAGAAAATTTATTATTTATTTATTTGGTTTTTTGAGACAGTGTTTCTTTGTGTAGTTTTGGTGCCTTTCCTGGAACTCACTCTGTAGCCCAGGCTGGCTTTGAACCGACAGAGATCCGCCTGGCTCTGCCTCCCGAGTGCTGGGATTGAAGGTGTGCGCCACTACAGGCTGGCTAGAAAATTTGAAGATTAGGCCACAATCTTTCATTTATTTTGAAGTTTGATCTACTTGTTTTTCTAATCAGTGTTGGATCTGTCAACCTGGATGATCCTGAGTCTGAAGATCTACTTTATAACAAGACCTCTGCAACAACCCACTACTAAAGTAGAATTTCTGTCTAGATCAATGTTTTGGTATATCAATTTGTACCCCTTTGAGGCCCAACATTTAAAATGGGGGACTATAATAATATAATATAGCCCAGTATCCTTTATATCTGTCAAGTGACCTTCTGAAATAATGCAGTCTTACTCCTTAGTCTGTCTCCAGGCATCCTGTGATTGTAGGAGTGGCGATCATCATGCATTTATTTCTCTAAGTTCAAAACTGAGCTACCCAGAGCAGCTAAGTCAGGAGAAATGGCCAAGGCTTTGTCTCTGTAGATTTAGACATGAGGGATCAATTAGAGGAAAAGGAGGAACATCTAAGACTTGGTGATCCAAGGCTGTGCATATAAAATACAGCACTTGTCATTCTGTCTTTCATCAATATAATCTGTGAGAAATAAATCTAAAATGTCTTTTGTGTTTCATATAAAAATAATTAGCAAGAAATGATGTTTTACCTGGGCAATGAGTGTGTACATATTTCAGGAGGGCTTAATAATGTTCTCTTGGTTTCATCATGAATAAGATGATAGTAGATAATCCTTGAAAATTTCTTTCCTAGTATTTTGGTGGAAGAAGTGATTCTTGGGTAAGAAGCAGATTTTCAGCCTTCAACGGGGGCTGCACAGGGAGATGATCTTGTGGTGTACCTGGCAGGGGACTTGAACAAAGAGGGGAAGCTGAAGACTTCTCAAGACCTACTGACTGTCTAAAGGGAATGGCTGTACTGTAAAGGTACCTTTTTCCCACCAATACTAACACAAGTATAAGATCCTTGTATAAGCTGAGTCCAGAAGATGTTATTGAGCATAGTGGGTTTGGGTTAAAATAACTAGGGGAGATTCTAGAGGTATAATTTTCATATTAGTTTAAAATACAAAAGAATCAATGTAAACGTACTTGAATTTTACAATGTGCTGTTTTTAAAGGTTGTGCATTTTTTCTGGTGTTGAGGTTTCTCAGAAGCTAAGATGTGGAATGGAGGAAAGAAATGGGCACTTCTGGAGGACCTAATATAGTGGAATGCAGACAGCTCATTGAGTTTCATGTTCTCCAGACTCCCATGCAGTTTTTAAGAATAAGCAGAGACACCGATGTTCAATTACCTGCCTGGTCTTGTGCTCTGTAGATTTCTTGCTACGTGTCTCTGTTGTGTTTACATACCTGTAACTTTGTCAAAATTAATCGAGCATCCTGAATTTGTAGCATTCCTGTATAATAGCAGTCTTCATGACAGCTTTAAGTAGCCCTTTGAGTTTTGTATCTTTTGGAATGATCAAGGGGCACACTAACATTATATTTGCCTTGCAGCCACTGGAGGATATTTAAAGTTACAATGAAATAAATAATAAAATCCATCTGTGACTCTGCATAAAGGCCACACCCAATATTGAAATTATCTTGTCACCAATGTACAGATCTTTAGCTCTGACTCAATATCTTGGGTCTTAAACCTTAAGTTCCAGGTATCTGGCCTCCTGAAAATAGCTGTTCTGTAATATTTCCTGCTAAAATGATAGTTTCTAAGCAATGGAAACAAAAATAATTACTGCTGTAACTGTCCTCAAAGTGTGTTTATGAACCACTGAGAAGTGATCTGAGAGCACACACTTGTGCATTGCTTTTAAGAAATCAAACATGTGAAATGTGAGTTTAGTGCAGACTATGGCCAAAACTGAATACTGGAAACCCCCTCCACATGGGATGGCAGAATGTTCCTCACCAGCTAAACATGTGATAAAGGATGTAAAAAAAAGTGCCGCTAAGAGGTTCCTTTTTATTCACAAGTCATGATGCAGAAGACTGATTTTTAAAAATGTTGATACAAACAATTGTAATCTATCATCTCTAAGGATGATGTTTCATTAATTTCAACAGGCACACAGATTGAGAGCCTGCTGTAAGTGTTGTGCCAGGGAGTAGACATCAGTGAATCATCAGATAGGGGCCTGTGGTCCAGGTAGGCATCCTACTGTTCTAATGTACCCAGGCATCAGTGGTTTTGTGTGATGTGTGGCTCTGTTTTATTTAACGTATTTATTTAACTTTTTTTTATTTGTATTGGTGTGAAGGTGTCAGACACCCTACAACTGGAGTTACAGACAGCTGTGAGCTGCCATGTGGGTATTGGGAATTGAATCCAGGTCCTCTAGGAAGAGCAACCAGTGCTCTTAACTGCTAAGCCACTTCTCCAGCCTGTGTGGCTCTGTTTTTAAATCCAAATAAGTCACCAGATAACGCATTTTCTCTAACTAGTCTTCTCTGTACGGTACTCACAGCAGCTCCCTTCTGAACAAGAGCATCTGGTATGATGTCTCGGAATCTAAGAGCATATCACTCTCCCTGTTCTAGCATCTCATGGAGATCAGATCCCAAGTCCTTGTTCCCTATACAATTGCCCTGGCATCTGCCCTTCACAATCAATAGTCTCATTGTTTTTTGTCCTCTTTGACTTTCCCTTCAAACCCTGTTCCTTGTTTATCACTTAGAGAAGTGGACATCACAAAGACCTGCTTATGCAGAGCCTACACCTAGTGGCTTGGGGCAGGTTCCAATCAAGCTGTCTCTTTTCCTTTGTGCACCATGCTTTTCTTGTAGGAGGACATATTGGGTGGCATTGGGTCATAGGCTTGAGTTTATTGGCCTATTCTTGTAGTCCCCTTCTTAATTTGTGCTACAGAGTGCGTGATCTTGCTTAAGTTAATAACAGAGCACTCAAGTGTCTAAGAACAGGGAAGGTATTTTTGAAGGTATACAATAAAGTTGGTGATTGTGTTTTTACTTATATTTCATGTTTTTCAGTCAGTTTATAAGCATTTATAGTTGAAAGGTAATAAGGAAGCACAGGATTCTTCTGGTCTCATATTATGCCAAGAGGTCCTGCGCAGCTGCCACTTTCTTGTCTATGTTTTCCTCATTGTCAGTATCTCTTGATCTGATAACTATATAACTGTATTCCCATTCTATGTGACAAGCTCTGTTTTACATTGTTTTTGTGCTCACCACAGACATATGGAATGCTAAATAATTTGTTGCTCCATGTGGATAATTTTCACAAGGGATCATTTGCTGTTCTTAGTTTTGAAAATTATCAGTAATCCAACATTAGTACCCAGTCAATGTCTTTGGTATCTCTCTCAGATACAAGGGCACACACATGTAAAGCATGAACTCATATACTGAGGACAGGTAAGAAGAAAGAAAATGTGTGTTGGAGAGAAAATAAATCATAATGGTGAATTTTGCATGATTAAGAGTGAGTAGAGAAAATCAGGTGAAAGAGAACTGAGCAGTAGGAGACACCATTACTGAGCAAGCCCATCCTGAGGACTGGCAATAGAAAAGTAGGAAACATTATCCTGGCAGAATATTCATTCATTTTGCTTTTTAGATAGTATTTTCAATTTTTGGCATAATATAGTCCTATCAGATCCATTTTTTTCATTTCCTCTATCCAGGCTCTACCATGTACTCTTCTTGCTCTCTTGCAAATTCAATGTTATGCAATGCCAAATGATCATTCTTGAAAACATACATATCTGTAACATTATACAGACTAAGATGTTGTAGCTACATATTTAGGAATATATAAATATGCACATACATATATGCAGCAACCATTATTAATTTTATTCTTGTTTTAATTGATCTATTCTGAATATGGCCAATAATTTTATTTTATTTTCCCCAGAAATAAGCCTAGAGTATGTAAGTAAAATATATGTGACATAAAAAATAATGAATAAGAGCAACACATTCCTTTGTTATTTGGGTTGCTGAGACGGCTCAGCAAGTAGACACTTGCCTCCAACTTGGTGATCTGAGTTTGCTATTCCAGAAGGAGGAAGGAAATTGACTTTCTCCCTGGTAGTCTATCTTCCAAGACATATACAAGACATATAAATAAATTAATGAAAATATAACAATTTTAAAATATCAATGAGCAGAGTAAATAATGCAACCTGTACCATTCTTCTCCAATGAGCAGGTTTTTAAGGGCTTCTTGATCCTGCCAATGGAGTTCAAAAACCAGAACTTTAGAGGAAAAGGAGAAAGCAATGCATACCGCCAACATTTATACTATTTGAATATATTTGTATAACATTTACAATTGTAAAATATAACAAAAATATATGTTAGGGAAAGTGTAACATTTGTTATGTTTTATTGTATAAAATGTTTTATTGTGAGTGTGTATTCAGTTGATAGCTGTAAAATTTACACAAAACAAAGCATCTCTTATGTATGTGAGGATACACAAATAGCATCTGATGATTAGTGTGGATCTGAGCACACACAAAAACCTTTTAGTTCCAGAACAGTGAATTGGGAGAGGAGGGCATTTTCAGGAAAGGCAAAGATTCATTAGAGAATGTGAGAGGCAGAACACAAGGAGCAGGTCTCTGGGATCTGTCTGCACTGTGGTCAATTATGGGAACAGGACCAGAGAGTAAGTGATGCAGAAGATAGAGGCTTTCTTAGTTTTGTAAGGTGGCTTGATGATCTTGAGTAATGGTCTTGCATGGAGTTATCTAGGAGGAAATGTGTGAATCATCTTACTCATGTTGCCACCCTTGATTTTAAAATGACCAGACAGGTGTCTCTGAACTGAGAACTTGGCCAGAGGCAAGGGGGAAGAAACACTCAGCTCAGATTTCAAAATCAGGTCAGCAGAAGAACGGTGTTGGAGGAAGAACAATTCAGTGCAAGCATTCATGACAAGCCAGTTTCTCTTTATTCTCTCATTCTATTTCCTATGGTAGTGTATGTTGCTCGTGAGTTTCTTTTTCAAGAAGGATAAAGCAATACGTCTTCATGGAGAAATGGAATCAGAGCTCAAGTGATTTCATTTTGTTAGGGTTGTTTCCACAAAACCAAACAGGCTTTCTGCTTTTGCTGCTTATCATCTGCATATTCTCTGTGGCCTTGCTTGGCAACTCAACAATGATCCACCTCATTCGTGTGGATCCCAGGCTCCACACCCCTATGTACTTTCTCCTCAGTCAGCTCTCTCTTATGGACCTGATGGGTGTCTCTGCCACTGTTCCCAAGATGGCATTCAACTTCCTCTATGGCCAGAAAAACATCTCTTTCTTGGGCTGTGGAGTGCAATCCTTTTTCTTTCTGACCATGGCAGGTTCTGAGGGCTTGCTTCTGGCCTCCATGGCCTATGACTGTTTTGTTGCCATCTGCCACCCTCTTCATTATCCCACTCGCATGAGCAAAATGATGTGTCTGAAGATGATCTTAGGATCCTGGATATTGGGCTCAATCAACTCTTTAGCACATACAGTCTATGCTCTTCATATTCCTTACTGCCATTCTAGATCCATTAACCATTTCTTCTGTGATGTCCCTGCCATGTTACCCCTGGCCTGTATGGACACTTGGGTTTATGAGTACATGGTATTTGTGAGCACCAGCGTGTTTCTCCTACTTCCTTTCCTTGGCATTACAGCTTCCTATGGACGTATCCTTTTGCTGTCTTCCATATGCGCTCAAAAGAGGGAAAGAAAAAGGCCTTCACCACATGTTTAACTCACTTAACTGTGGTGACGTTTTACGATGCACCTTTTGTCTATACTTATCTTCGACCTAGGAGTCTCCGTTCCCCGACAGAAGATAAGACTCTGGCTGTCTTCTACACTATCCTCACCCCCATGCTCAACCCCATCATCTACAGCCTGAGGAATAAGGAGGTCCTGGGTGCCATGACAAGAGTCTTTGGGACATTCTATTCCACTAAACATTGATCAATTCCTCTCTACTCATATTTCAATTTCCATGGAGAATTTTGTAGGAGCAGTACTGTGTATTGGAAACATAATGTGTGCCACACACATGTCATACCTTTCTGGTGATTCATTACTAATTAAGATTAAATAGTATGTTTATTGTTACATGCTAGTATAATTATTCACATGTTTAATTCATAACCTTACAGTTAAGAATTTTAATGACTGATATTAGACAATAAATTAATATACCAACACAACATGAGAAATACTTTGTTTTTACTGTAATATGATACTGCTTATGCTGATATTGACATGTTGTTTCTATAAAATTAACATGAATTAATTGTTTTGTTCAAATATTTTGCCTTCATTATTTTCATTATTAAAAGCCTACGTATATTGAATATTTATGATACATTACAGTTTGGACTTTGCCATTTCATATCACCAATCCTTACATAGAGCAATCTCAGATTCTTGAAATGTTTGAAGAACATCCAAATATACCACAACAAAGTACTACCTCACTACAGGTAGAATGATTGTTTTCAAAAAACTATGGTTATCAAATGGTGTTGTGAGTAGAAGTATGGGAACTATTATACACAGTTTGTTGAAGTGTAAATTAATACCATACCTTTGGAAGAGTATGTTTAGCCAATAACATAAAAATAGAGAATTATGAGATCTGTCAATCTAGTTACTGGGTCAAATTGGCATAGAATAAATTTGAAGAGTTTAAGAGACGTTCCCCCTACACCATCTACTGAACCACCTTCTGTGTTAGCCAGAAGAGGTTCTGGTATGTTGTACTTCAGTTGGGGAAATATAGTTAAATATAATGCCTCTTATATCCCAAAGAGATAATATTGAATGTATTCTTGCTAAAGAAGTAAAAAGTTTCAAGTATAAATTGGCTAATTATTCTTAACCCATCATTATACAATATTTAAATGTATGAAATATCACATTGTACCCCATAAATATGTGCAATTATCTTCAGTTGAAACATTTATCATATAGAGCACATATGCTGGCCATCTTATCCTAATGTCTTTGTATAAAACCATACTAGAGGAACAAAATTTGCTTGAAATTTTCTTGTTTCCAAAAAACACTGAAATGAAATGACACTCAAGAGATTTTGAGATTTATCTACCTTTTAAAATCTATGTTAAATTTGTTTTGTTCATTTTGGATAATCTTTTGATATATGCCCATGTTTTTTTGATACTTAGTTTACTTTTTGGTACATTCCATGCATCTTGAAATGTATCCATTTCTTTTATATTTTTCAACTGAACAGCATATAGGTTATTAAAATATTCCCTTACAATGTATGGAATTGCAGTGGTGTGTTTTATGATGCTTCCCATTCCATTAATAATTCTCACTTGGGTGATATCTTTTATCTTTTAGTTACTTGTGCCAAGGCTCTTTCTTTATTTTGGAATATGTGATAATGCATCAGCATTCCCAAATCAATGAATGTAATAAATCACATAATTGGGCATAAAAGAAGAAAAATAATGTGATCATTTCAATACACGCAGAAAGAGCCTTTGACATAATTTATTATGATGAATGTCACAGAGTAACTAGTCCAAACATACCTTGATACAGAAAAGGCTATGCATAGCAATACCACAGCCAAAATCATCCTAAATCAATTAAAAATCCTTAAATCATCTCATTGAAATCATGAACAGCACAGCCATCTGATATGTGATGAAGACTCCAAAAATATGCGCTGTAGAAAAGACAGAATTTTCCACAAATGGTGCTGGGAAAAGTTGATGGCTACATGCAGAAGGATGAAATTAGACACTTATCCATCACTTTGAACATAAATTAACTCTAAGTGGATCAAAGACCTCATTGTGAAACTCGAAAAATTGAAATTGGTAGAAGAATATATAGGCAGTACCTTACAATATGTATGTACATAGGAGAGGAATTCCTGAATAGCACTCCATTTCCTCCAAAATTCAGACCAACAACTGACAAGTGGGACCTTATAAAACCCAAAACCTTCTGCATAGCCAGGGAAATGACCAAATGAAATGGAAGCCCACAGAGTGTGAGAGGATCGTTTCATATTATACATCTAACAGAGGATTAACATCCAGAATATATAAAGAACTAAAAAGTAAAAGAAAGAAAAAAGAAAAGAGTTTGATAAACAAATGACCCATCCAGAAATTGGCTGCGGATATGAATAGAAAATTTTCAAAGATCTATATAAATTTTTTTAAGAAATATAAAAAGATTGAACATTCCTTGGGTATATGCCCAAGAGTTGTATAGCTGGATCTTGGGGGAGATTGATTCCCAATGTTCTAAGAAAGTACCATATTGATTTCCAAAGTGGTTGTACAAGCTTGCATTCCCACCAACAGTGGAGGAGAGTTCCCCTAGCTCCACATCCTCTCCAGCATAAACTGTCTTCAGTGTTTTTGATCTTAGCCATTCTGACAGGTGTAAGGTGGTATCTCAGAGTCATTTTGATTTGCATTTCCCTGATGATTAGGGATGTTGAGCAATTCCTTAAATGTCTTTCAGCCATTTAGGTTTCCTCTGTTGAGAATTCTATGTTTAGCTCTATAGCCTATTTTTTAATCGAACTGTTGGGCATTTTGATGTCTAATTTCTTGAGTTCTTTATATAATCTGGATATCAGCCCTCTGTCAGATGTGGGGTTGCTGAAGACATTTTCCCATTCTGTAGGTTGTCACTTTGCCTTGTTGACCATATCCTTTGCTCTACAAAAGCTTCTGTTTCAAGAGGTCCCATTGATTGATTGTTTCTCTCAGTGTCTGTGCTACTGGTGTTATATTTAGGAAGTGATCTCCTATGCCAATGTGTTCAAGACTGCTTGCTACTTTCTCTTCTATCAGGTTCAGAATAACTGGATTTATGTTGAGGTCTTTGATCCACTTGGACTTAAGTTTTGTGCACAGTGACAGATATGGATCTATTTGCAGCCTTCTACACATTGATATCCAGTTATGTGTAATAAAAAGTTCTCATCATCCAACCAGTCAAAGTAATGCAAGTAAAACAAATCAACAAAGTCTTCAGAACAAACAATGACCATTCCAAAATCTGAGATTTCATCTTAATCCATTCAAAATAGCAACTATCAAAAAAAATACCAGAGAATTCTGGGGTGAATGTGGAAAGGAGAGATCTTATCTACTGTTGGTGGAATTAAAAACTGATGTAGCCATTCTGGAAATCAGTACGGAGAATTCCCAAAGTACTAAAATATATTCTATCATTTGACCCACTTATACAACTCCTTGGCATCTGCCCAAAGAACTTGATATTGTTTTCTACAGTTACTCGCTTATCCATGTTCATTGCCACTCTAGTCACAATAGCCAGGAAATTGAAACAACTTAAATATTCCTTTACTGATGAATGGAAAATAAGAATTTGTTTCACATGTATATATATACTGTAGAACAGTATATGATATAAAGAAAATTGAAATCATAAAATTTGTAAGTAAATGAATAAAATAGAAAAGATTATAATGAATGATGCAATCCAGACCTAGAATAAACATCTCACATTTTCTGTCATTCATGATATCTAGCTCTGCATCTTCAGATGTGAATATATAACCTGAAGTAACCATATAATCAAGGAACAGAAAGTAAAAAGGTCCCATGTGGGAAGTGCTGCAGAGGGCAGGATACCAGTGCAGTGAGGAGGAAAATAGGGAAAATTTGAGAGAGTCTTCAACTGGGGAGAGTAGGAAGTCAATATAGAAAGAGAAAGAGGGAAGAAGGAAAAATAACATTAAAGATATTTGAAAAAGTTATAAGGAATCATTTTTTTCCATTTATCGAAAAGTACAAGCAAAACTTATGGTGGTCTTTAATTGGGGAGAAGAGGAAGTCAATATAGAAAGAAGGAGGGAAGAGGGGAAAATAACTTTAAAGATATTTGAAAAAATTATAAGGAATCATATTATTTCCCATTTATCCAAAACTACAGATAATACATAAAATTATATGTAATTCCATATAAACACAAAGTTTAGATGAAGTTCAGTTACTTGGGCTAAAAATGCTCCTTCAAAGAGCCATAGACTATTTAATATAAATCACAGTATCAACATGAGAAATCCTCTTTTGAGTTGTTGATCAGGGGAATGCAAGAGATTTCCTACATAATACAGGCAACTGCTATTACTGTTTGTGCCCTTTCAGGTATAGAAGATATGTTATTATTGCTGAGTACACTATGCACTTAAGACACTGGACTCCCAGGATTTGAGTTGTACCTGACCTGAAAGCCTCCTCTCTGAGGACTAGCTTCTAAGGAACCAGTTGTTGTGTGAGCACTTAAGGATGGAAAGCAGCCAGTAGTCCTCCCTTGCTGTGAAGCCTATGAACCACAACAAAGACCAGTATGGCAAGAAATCCCTAAATGTGCAGTAGTGGCAATCATCTTTGTGGAAACCAAGAACTGTCTAATTGGACTTAAGACAAGTTCAACAGGAGGGAAATCATGCCTGGTTCTGGAAATCTACCCAAATTCCTGAAGCTAGTGATAGTGAAGTTATGGATCTTAGGGCAGAACCTACCTCAGCTACTTGTAGCTGAATTTTCTGTGTCCCACCCAGTCTGTAGCCACTCAGACCCAAGCAAACACACAGAGGCTTTTATTAATTAAACTGCTTGGCCATTAGCTCAGGCCTAACACTGATTAGCTCTTACACTTAAACTCAGCCCATTTCTGTTAATCTATATGTTGTCACGTGTTCTGTGGCTTTACCTGTGTGCCATTACAAGCTGCTCCCTGGATGGCGGGCTGGTGTCTGCTGACTCAGCCTTCCCAGAATTCTCCTTTCTGTTTATCCCACCTATACTTCCTGCCTGGCTACTGGCCAATCAGCTTTTTATTTATCAACCAATCAGAGCAACACATTCACAGCATACATAACATCCCACAGCAGCTACTTTAATAAACCAGTATCATTTCTAACTGCATTGTAAATACTTGTCTTTATACCCAGATTTAAGTTTTGTTCCCAACACCTCCCAAGGGAGTTTTTCTATGCAGGAGAGACCCTTAAAGAAAACCACAAGTGGTCCAAATGCAGAGATCACCTGGTAGTGGTATGCCGAGCCCCAGTGGATACATCAACAGCAGAACTCCTGAGCATAAGACTCAGGGCAAAACAGAAGAGCGAGTAGAATGACTATAAGTGTCAGAGTACCAGGAAATCTGTGAAACTGTGTATCCTAGAAGTGACAGAGAAGCTTCAGCTATGACACCTCAGCAATATGGCTGCCTAAACAAGATCTGAACAGGGATATCAGCAGTAGACATGCTAACATGAAAGGGAGAATACACATGGACCTCCACCCCTAGAGAAACAATAACTATAGGCAGCTAAGGGATGCAGCAAACAGGAACAATGGTCTTCCTACCTGGAGGAGCCAGCCAATTCATTATTCAATACCAGGGGGTCAGTTCTGAAATTATGTATATGCAAGCTGAAGGTATTCACCAGGTCATACATACATATACATGCATACATATATATAGTAAATACATCATTACATTCAAGAATAATGATTAGAGAGGGGAATAGAAGATTAATTAGCAAGGAATAATTGGGGGATGGGGGAAATGTGTAGAAGAAACAGGAATGAAAGAAAATGATTCAATAATATTTTAATTAAAATGTTAAAAAATTATTTTTGATGGGCTAGAGAGATGCCTCATTGCTTAAGAGCACTTGCCATTTTTAGAGAGGTCATGAATTGAGTTCTAACATCCATGATAGGTGGCACACTACTGTCTGTAACTTCAGGTCCAGGAGAACCACAACTCTCTGTCCTCTTTGGGATCCTGAATGTGTATAATGTGCAATCATACAATCTGGAACACATATACACACAGAGGGACTTTTGAGAATTTTATTGATGTATATGCTGTATTTGTATCAATAATACTCCTCATTCTCCTTCCAACTCCTTCCAAGTTCCCACTCTCTTTGGAATTTAAGACTTCTTCTATAACTATTATTTTTATCTATGTATCTATGTATCTTTTCATCTATCTAATCAATCTAATCTATCTATCTATCTATCTATCTATCTATCTATCTATCTATCTATCATCTATCTATCTGTCTATCTATCTACCTACCATCTTTCAATCTATTTATCTATCATCATTTATCATCTATCTATCATTGATCTATCTATCTATCTATCTTTCTATCTATCTATATCTAAACTCTCTATCATCTGTAAATACATACATATACTGCTGACTCCATTTTGTGTTGTTCTTATACACATGTGTTTAGAGATAATCACTTGAGATTAGATTTGATAACCTATCAAGGGAAATGTCCTCAAAGAAAACTGATTTTTTTCTATCAGTCATCATTGAATGCCTGGGGTTGGCAATCTAGGTATTGGACCTTGTGGAATTGTCTACATCTATATTGGCATGCCACTTGGTGATGTCATTATGCTAATTTTGTTTAGGCAACCACATTGTTGAGATTTCATCAATCTCTGTCATGTCTAGAAGATGCTGTCTTACAGCAAGCATCCATGTTCTCTAGCTCTTAATATATTTCTCTTCCCTCTTCAACAATGTTTTCTGAGCCTTAGGTATGAGTTGTGTTTTATGTGTGCCTGTTGGGACTGGACACTACACAGTCACTTATCCTCTGCATTTTGACCAGTTGTAGATCTCTGTAGTAGCCTCTCTCTGCTGCAAAAGATGCTTCTTTGATTTAATAAGAAGGCAGTAGTGTGTTCCCATCTAGCATCTATGCTTGCTCTAGCATATTTGGCCAGGCTTATAGCACCAGGCATGAGTTTTCTCCTACTGAGTGGTACTTAATTCCAATTAGACAGCTTTTGATGTGGTAGTTTGAATGTAATTGGTCCCCATAATCTCATAGGGATTGACACTATTAGGAAGTATGGCTTTGTTGGAGTGGTTATGGCCTTGTTGGAGGAAGTGTGTCTCTGTGGGAGAAGGCTTTGAGGTTTCTATTCTCAGGATACTGTCCATTGTCTCAGTCAACTTCCCATTGCCTTCAAGATGTAGGACTCATAGCTACTTCTCCACCTGCATGCCACCATCCTCCCTGCCCTGATGATAATAGAATGAACCTCTGAAACTGTAAGCAAGCCTCTCAATTCAATGTTTTCCTTTAAGAGTTTCTATGGCCATGTTGTCCCTTCACAGCAATAAAATCCCTAAGATAGAAGTTAGTACTAGGGACTGGGATGTTGTTGTGCTAGGATAGACCATTTGTTTGTTTGGAGGAACTGGACTTTGGTACTTTGAGTTACAAAAGCAGTGAAATGCTTTAAGTGCTGCTTAATGGCCCATACTCATAGGAGCATGGAAGACAGAGGTGCTAAGAATTATTTGAACTGTTAGGGGCTCACTCAAGAGGTTTCAGAGGAGAAGAATTTTAGTATGTTGCCTCGAAATAATTCTTGTGATATTTTGGTGAAGAAAGTGGCTGCCTTTTGCATTTGTCTGAAGAGTCTACCCGAGGCTAAAATGAAGAATTTTGGACTAATTCTGTTGGGAGAGGAAATCTCAAAACAGCCTAGTATAGACTCTGTTGTTTGGTTATTAGTGTTAACTCTAATGAAGATTTCTAATGAAAAGGACCAAGCTGAGAAGGGTAAATTACAAAATGTAAATTTTGAGGAGAAAAAGATCCACCAGAAAGCAGATGGAACTAAGTCCTGTGTTCAAGGAGATAAACAGATTAAGAAATGGAATAAAGGGTGTGGTGAACTCAGGGCAAGATCCCACCCAGCTAAATTTCCAACTTGTGAAAAGAAACTAAAGACAGGCTTAGAGCCAGATATGGTGTGGTACACCTTTAACCCCTTTCATTGGGAAGGCAGAGACTGGCAGATGTCTCAGTTTAGGCCAGCCTGATCTACAGAGCAAATTTTAGGACAGCTAAACTTAGGCAGTGAAAGACAGAAAGCTGATGAAGATGTAATTGAATAAGGGGGCCATATTCCAGCCCCAGTAAGCAGCAGAACTTGGCAGCTTTGGTTGCATGGTTGTGGCTTTAGAGTTAAGGATAGAAGAAAGGAATTATAGAATCTCTCTCCATGACTAAAGAAAGCCTCTGAGGCCAGGCGTGTGTCAGAGGTGTCCCTGAATAGTGGCCTAGAATGGCCATTGTGTGAAACTGTGAAGGTGAAGCCTGAATTGCCTTGGAGACCCCAAGATGTTGGTGATGCCAGAATTCTGGCATGCCTGTCCTAGGAGAGCTGCTAACCAGGAGTAGAGCCAGTCTAACAGAAAGAAGTGTGTTGCAATCAACAAAGCTGAAAGGTGTTGGAAATCTGAAGAACATTTTGATATCAGACATGGAGATGCAGAGTTTGGAGTTTGCCCAGCTGTTTTTTTGGTCTTGCTTTGGTCCAGTATTTTCTTAATATGCCCTCTGTGTTTTAGAATGGTGATATATATTCTGTGCCGTTATATGTTGGAAATATGTGATCTGCTTTTTTATTTTGATTTTTACAGGTGATTGCAGTTAAGAAATAGCATGAATCTTAGAAGAGACTTTGAAGTTTGGACTTTTAAACATTGTTGAGATTGTGATAGACTATGGGAGCTTTTAAATTTTTTCTTTTTATTATTATTATTAATTAAATTTATTCATGTATTTTTACATCATGACCACAGTTTCCCCGCTCTTCTATCCTCACATTCCCTTCCTCCTCATTACCCCTCCCATCCACTCCTCCTCTGCTTCTGTTCAGTAAGGGGAAGGCCTCCCATGGGTGTCAACAATGCATGGCATATCAAATTGAGGTAGGACTAAGCTTCTCCCCTTGTATTAAGGCTAGACAAAGTAATCCACTGTGAGGAACAGGTTCCTGAAAGCTAGCCAAATTATTAGGGACAGGCCCTTTTCCCACTACTAGGAGTCCCATAAGTAGATCAAGCTACAGAACTGTCACACATATGTAGAGGGCCTAGGTCAGTCCCATGCAGGCTCTCAGCTATTGTTCCAGAGTCTGTGAGCTCCTATGAGCCCAGGTTAGTTGTTTCTGTGGGTTCCCTTGTGATAATCTTGACACCTCCATCCCTTATCCACCTCCCCCAGCTCATCTCTCACTTTGACAAGATTCCCAGAGCTTAGCCCAGGGCTTGACTATGGATCTCTGTACCTGTTTCCATCAGTCATTGTATAAAGGCTCTCTGATGATAATTGTGGTAGTTATCAATCTGAACACAGAAAATGGTCAGTTCAGGCTACCTATCCACTATTGTTAGGACTCTTAGCTGGGGTTACCCTTATAGATTCATAGGAGTTCCCCTTGCACAAGATTTCTATGTGACCCCAAAATGTGTGCCCCTGCATCAAGATGCCTCTTTTATTACTCTTCCCCTCCATTGCCTCCTCCCTAGTTCAATCCCTCATGTTTGCATCTCCACCTGGCCCTCAGTCTACCCAAGATATCTATTTCCTTTCCCAGGAAAATCCTTGCATCCCCATTCTCCTTTTGGTCTTCTATGTTTGCTAGTCACTCTGAGGCTGTGGATTATAGCATTGTTGTCCTTTACTTTACAACTGGTATTCACAACTAGTATTTACAACTAGTATTACAATTGAGTACACACCATGTTTGTCTTTCTGGGTCTGGGTTACCTCACTTAGCATGAATTTTTCTAGTTCCATCCATTTTTTTTCAGATTTCCTGATGTCATTGTTTTTAACAGCTTAGTAATATTCCATTGTATATATGTACCACATTTTCTTTATCCATTCTTCAGCTGAGGGGCATGTAGTTTTTTTCTAGGTTCTGGCTATTATGAATAATGCTGATATGAACATAGTTGAGCAAATGTCCTTGTGGTAGGATGGAGCCTCCTTTGGGTATATTTCCAAGAGTGGTCTAGTTGGGTCTTGTGTAGATTGATTCCCAATATACTGAGAAACCACCATATTGATTTCCAAAGTGGCTGTGCAAGTTTGCACTACCACCAGCAGTTGAGAAGTGTCCTCCTTGCTCCATATCCTCTCCAGCATAAGTTGTCACTTGTGTTTTTGGTATTAGCCATTCTGACAGGTTTAAGATGGAATCTCAAAGTCATTTTAATTTGCCTTTCTCTAATGGCTAAGAATGTTGAACATTTCTTTAAGTGTTTCTCAGCCATTTGAATTTCCTTTATTGAGAATTCTGTATAGATCTGTAACTCATTTTTAATTGGGATATTTGGTTTTTGATATCAAGTTTCTTGAACTCTTTATGTATTTTGGAGACCAGTCCTTTGTCAGATGTTGGGTTGGTGAAGATCTTTTCCCATTCTGTAGGCTGTTACCTTGTCAGATTTGATGGTGCCCTTTGCCATATGAAAGCTTTTCAGTTTCATGAATTCCTGTTTATTAATGTTGATCTTAGTGCTTGAGCTAACAGTATTCTGTTTGAGAAGTTGTCTCCTGTGTCAATGTGTTTTAGGCTATTCTCCATTTCTCTTCTATCAGGTTCAGTGTACCTGGTTTTATGTTGAGTTCTTTGATCCACTTGGACTTGAGTTTTGTGCAGAGTGATAAGAACAGATTTATTTGTACTCTTCTACATGCAGACATTCAGCACCATTTGCTGAAGAGGCTTTCTTTTTTACATTGTATATTTCTGGCTTCTTTATTAAAAATCAAGTGTCAATAGGTGTGTGTACTTATGTCTGGGTCTCCCATCTGATTCTAATGATCAATGTATCTGTTTTTATGTCCCATGCAGTTTTTATTACTGTAGCTCTGTAATACAGCTTGAAATCAGGGATGTTGATATCTCAAGAAGTTCTTTTATTAAACAGGAATGTTTTAGCTATCCTGTTTTTTCATATGAACTTGAATATTGATCTTTCAAGTTCTGGAAAAAATTGTGTTGGCATTGTGATTGGGATTGCATTGAATATGTAGATCGCTTTTGGTAAGATTGCCCATTTTTGCTATGTTAATCCTACTGATGCATGAGCAAGGGAGATCTTTCCATCTTTTGATATCTTCTTCAATTTTCTCCTTCAAAGACTTGAAGTTTTTATCATACAAGTCTTTCATTTGCTTAGTTAGAGTCATGCCAAGATATTTTATATTATTTGTGGCTATTGTGAAGTGTATTGTTGACCTGTTTTCTTTCTTGGCCTATTTGTCATTTGTATTCAGGAGGACTACTGATTTTTTTTAAGTTCATCTTGTATCCAGCCACTTTACTTAAGGTGACTATCAGCTGTAGAAGTTCCCTGGTAGAATTTTTTTGTGTGGCTTATATATACTATTATATCATTGGCAAATAATGTTACTTTGATTTCCTCTTTTCCAGTTTGTATTTCCTTTTTTTTGTCTTATGGCTCTAGCTAGAACTTCAAGTACTATTTTGAATGAGTATGGACAGAATAGACAGCCTTGTCTTCTTCCTGATTTTAGTGGAATCACTTTGAGTTTCTCTCCATTTAACTTGATGCTGGCTGTATATTGCTTTTATTCTGTTTAGGTATTATCCTTGTATTTCTGATCTATTCAAGACCTTTATTATGAAGGGGTGTTGGATTTTGTTAAAAGATTTTTCAACATCTAATGAGATGATCATGTTTCTTTTTCTTTCATTTTGTTCAAATGATGGGTTACATTGACAGATTTCATATGTTGAACTATCCCTGCATCTCTAGGATGAAGCCTTCTTGATCATGGTGGATTATCTTTTTGATGTGTTCTTGAATTCCATTTGCAAGTATTTTATTTAGTATTTTAGTATCAATGTTCATGAGGAAATTTAATTGTAATTCTATTTCTTTGTTGGATCTTTGTATGGTTTTGGTACCAGGGTGACAGTGGCCTCATACAATGAATTTGACAATATTCCTTCTGTTTCTGTTTTGTGGAAAAATTTGAGGAGCATCAATATTAGCTCTTCTTTGAATGTCTGGTAGAATTCTGCACTAAAACTACCTAGTCCAGAGCTTTTTTAATTGAGAGATTTTCATGGCTGCTTATATTTTCTTAGGGGTTATATGTATATTTAAATTGTTTATCTGATCTTGATTTAACTTTGGTAAGTGGTATCTATCAAGAAAGTTGTACATTTCTTTTTGATTTCTCAATTCTGCAGAGTACAGATTTTTGACATATGTACTAGTGATTCTTTAGATTCCCTAGGTGTCTATTATTATCTCCTCGTTTTTGTTTCTGATTTTTAAATTTGGATATTATCCCTCTGTCTTTTAGTTAGTTTGGCTTAGGCTTTGTCTATATTGTTGATTTTCTGGAAGAACTACCTCTTTGTTTTATTAATTCTTTGTATTGTTCCCTTTGTTTCTATTTTATTGATTTCAGCCTTCAGTTTGATTATTTCCTGCCCTCTACCCCTGTTGGGTATGTTTGACTCTTTTTGTTCTAGAGCATTTAGGTATGCTGTTAAGTTGCTTGTATGAAATCTCTGCAGTTTGTTTATGAAGGCACTTAGTGCTATGGGCTTACATCTTAGCACTACTTTCATTATGTAATCGTTACAGCTCTGAAAGGAAAGGTAGGCTATTGAATGCCTATATCTGTAAGTGTTGTAGCTTTGAAGGGAAAGGTATCCTGCCTGTCAGAAGCCAGCTTATACCTGTAGGTGTTACAGCTCTGAAGAGAAAAGTATCCTGGTTGTCAGAAGGCAGGCAATACCAACAGCTCTATTCTGGTGGGGGATTGTTTCCCCACAGTAATGTAGCAGTTCTGCTCCTCTCTGAGAGAGCCCTTACAGCTCTGCTTTGCTGAGGGAGTTTCTCTACAGAAATATAGCAGCTCTTATCCAGCTCTGGTGAACGTTACTATTTCTCTGCCCTACTCCACTCTGGTAAACAAAGGTTGTTTCCCAAACCTTATTCAAGAGATTTATTGGGAGGGAGGAATCCAGGAGAGTGACTGCCTCTGCCAAGGTAGAAAAGAGGATTTCAAACTGAACAGGTACATGGCTTATATAGGGCTTCTTAGGGGTTGGAGTTTTTCCAGGGTAAAGATTTTCAGGGTGGTACTTGGTCAGTTTTCAATCCCTGATCTTGGATAAACTCAGAAATTGGTTGGATTTCATGCTTATGGATTGGTTGGTTTTCACGCTCAAGGATTGGTGGTTTTTGTGCTGAGTTGGTCAGAGGCAGAGTGTGTTTCTTTGGCTCTGATTTTAGGGTCAAAGTATATTTCTTTCACTGACCCTTTTTAATCTTTTGGCTCTGGTTTCAGAGCCAAGGTGTGTTTTTTTCACTAGTCCTTTTTAAGGTTTTGTCTCTGGTTTCAGGGTCCATTAATTGGCTCTGGTCTCAGGGTCAGGGTGTTTTTTTGGCTGGCCCTTTCACCCTGCATATTGTGTCCGATAAGTTTGTCTGTGTTGCACATTCATTTTCACTGAATTCTAGGAAGTGTTTAATTTCTTCCTTAATTTCCTCCTTGACTCAGTAGTCATTCAGTATGGAGTTGTTCAGTTTCCATGAGTTTATAGGCTTTCTGTTGTTGATGTCCAGCTCTAATCCTGGGTGGTCTAATATGATACAGTGGGTTATTTTAATTTTCCTGTATCTGTTGAGACTTGTTTTGTGGCCAAGTATGCAGTCAGTTTTGGAGAACATTCTATTAGGTGCTGAGAAGAAGGTATATTCTTTTATGTTTGAATGAAATGTTCTGTAGGTATCTGTTATGTCCATTTGACTCATAATATCTGTTAGTTCCATTGTTTCTCTGTTTAATTTTTGTCTGGATGACCTGTCATTTGCTGAGAGCAGGGGATTGAAGTCTTCCACTATTAATCTGTAAGGTTTGATGTGTGATTTAAACTTCACTAATGTTTCTTTTACAAACATGGGTTACCTTGTGTTTGGGGTATAGATATTAAGAATCAAAATGTCATCTTGATGAATTTTTCTTTGATGAGTATTAAATGTCCTATCCCATCTCTTTTGAGTAATTTTGGTTGGGATTCTATTTTGTTAAGTATTAGGATAGCCATACCAGCTTGCTTCTTAGGTCCATTTGCTTGGAAAATGTTTTTCCAACCCTTTAAGGTAATGCCTATCTTTAATGTTGAGATGTGTTTCTTGTATGCAGCAGAAGGATGGATCCTGTTTTCATATCCATCCTGTTAGCTTGTGTCTTTTTAATACAATTTTGAGTCCATTGATAATTATAATATTAATGACCAATGATTGCTAATTCTTGTTATTTTCTGGTTTTGGTGGTAGTGGTGTGTTTTTTTTGTGTGTGTGTGTGTGCATTTCTATTCTTTTGGTTTTACTGGTGTGAGATTATTTATTGCCTGTGTTTTTTGGGTGTAGTTAACTTCCTTGGGTTGGAGTTTTCTTTCTAGTGCCTTCTGTAGGGCAGGGTTTGTTGATAGATATTGTTTAAATTTGACTTTTTTTTAATGAACTATCTTGTTTTCTCCATGTATGGCAATTGAAAATTTTGCTGGGTGTAGTAGTCTGGGCTGATATTCATGGTCTCATAGAGTCTGCATGACACCTGTCCAGGTCCTTCTGGTTTTTAGAGTTTCCGTTGAGAAGTTGGGTGTAATTCTAGTAGGTCTGCCTTTATGTTTTACCTGGCCTTTTCCTTGACAGCTTTTAATATTCTTTATTTGTTTTGTATATTTAGTGTTTTGATTTTACGTTGCGATGGGACATCCTTACTGCTCCAATCTATTTGGGGTTCTGTTAGCTTCTTGTACCTTTATAGGCATTCTCTTCTTAGGGTTAGGAAATTCTTCTTCTATGATTTTATTAAATATATTTTCAGGATTTTTTGAGCTGGGATTCCTTTCCTTCTTCTATTCCCATTTTTCTTAGATTTGCTCTTTTCACAGTGTCCAGATTTCCTGGATGTTTAGTCTTAGGAGATTTTTTGATTTAACATTTTCTTTGACAGATGAATCTATTTCTTCTATTGTGTCTTCAGTGCCTGAGATTCTGTCTTCCATATGTTGCACATTGTTGGTGATGCTTGTGTCTGTTGTTTTTGTTTGTTTATCCAGATTTTTCATTTCCAAAATTCCCTCAGTTTGTGTATTCTTTATTGCTTCTATTTCAATTTTTAAGTCTTGAATATATTTCTTTACCCATTTTTTTTCTTGGTTTTCTTTAATGGATTTATTGATTTTTTTTCCATTTTTTTGGTTGTCTTTTCCTTGATTTTTTTTATGTATACAGTATTCTGCCTGCATGTGTCCCTGCAGGCCAGAAGAAGGCACCAGGTCTCATTACAAGTGGTTGTGAGCCACCATGTGGATGCTGGGAATTGAATTCAGGACCTCTGGAAGAGCAGTCGGTGCTCTTAACCACTGAGCCATTGCTCCAGCCCTCCTTGATTTTTTAAAAGGCAGTTTCTCATTTCCCCTTTAAGGACCTCTACAAGCTTCACAAAGTTGTTTTTAAGGCCATTTTCTTATGGTTCTGCTGCACTGGAATATCTAGGTCTTGGTCATAGGCTAGCTAGGCTCTTGTGGTAGCATATTGTACTGGCTGTTGTTGATTGTCTTCTTACACTGGTGTTTAGGCATTTGGATTTAGAATGAGTGTAGGTATGTGTCCTGATTTCTTAGTTTTTCTTTGTTAAATAGGTGTTTTGTTCCTTGGTATCTGTTTCTTCTTTGGTCTTCTAGTCTTTATTGCCTTGATTTCTGCAGTTGGCATGATTTCTGACCTATGAGGGAGTATCTGTCCAAGTTGGGAACTGGTCTTCTGGCAGTTAACTTGACCTTGGTGCAGCAGGGTATCTCTGTTCTTCTGATTGGTGTGGCTTGTACCTGAGCAGTGGAAGGCCCCTGGGGCTAAAGACATGGCCAGACCTTGAGTCTTGTGATGAGGTGGGAGTGGTAGATGATGGAATGAGTATTTGGGAATAGAATTTAGGGAGTGGGGCAGTTCAGCTGGCAGGCAGGTCACTCACCTCTTTTACTGTTGTGGCTTACACCTTAGCCATGGAAGTCCGCTGGGGTTGGGGCTTAAATGTAAATTTTTAAGTAAACATACAATATAATGTGTATATGTGACTTTTTCAAATTTCCTTCATGTTATTTGTCTCTACCTTTTCCATATCCTCTGTGTTAACTTCATCCCCCTACTCCTTAGTTAAGCTCTCCCCTATTTTTCCATTTCCCCTTTGTTGTACTATCTGCTCTCTGTAGCTCCCACTCTCCCCTCCTATCATGCATGCTTCCTTTCTACTTTCTTGGCATCTGGAGTTATTTCAAGATATATTCTCAAATCTGAAGATTCGAAACAAATGATGGAGACTTTTATCCTTCTGGGTCTGGGTTATTTCACTAAGTATTATATTTTCTAGTTCCATCCATTTATCTCCAAATTTTGTTGTTTTCTTACTGCTAAATAGAATTCTACTGTATACAAACCACATTTTCATTATCTGTTCATCAGTTGAAGGACATCTAGGCTGCTTCTATTTCCTAGCTATAGTGAATAGGATTGTAATAAACATGGCAGAGAAAGTATGTATGGTGTAGGATATGGAGTCCTTTGGATATATTCCAAGGAGAAGTATAGACTTATGGTAGATCACTTTTCAGGTTTTTGAGACTTCTCCACAGTGATTTCCATAGTAGAAACACTACTCTGTACTCTTAGCAGCAATGATTAAGTGCTCCTTCCCCTACATCCATATCAGCATTTATCAAGATAAATTTTTTTTTAATCTTAGCCATTCTCACAGGGGTAAGATGAAAACATGATGTGGTTAGAATTCTCATTTCCCCAGTGGTTAAAGGTGTGGAATAATTTTAAAAGTTATTTCCTAGTCATTTTTATTTCTTCTTTTGCCAACTCTCTGTTCAGATCCATAGCCCAGTTTTTAGTTGGCTCATTTGTTTTCTCAAAGTTTTTTTTGGGGGGAGTAGGCTTTGTTTGGTTGATTCTGTTTCCTAAGTTCTTTGTATATTCTGGATATTAATCTGCTACTGTTTCAATTGCCTTATTTGTTATGTCAACTTAAGTTGTTTGTCTCTTTTTCATTGACTTTTTGGTTTTGGATGAATCTAGAAGTTAATCCATTTCCTTTAGGTTTTCTAACTCATTATGTGAGACCAAAATGAGCCATCTTAAAAATAAGACCAAAATGCTGTCACCCTAAAATTGAGGCCTAAGATTTCTCCTTTTAGGAATAGGCCATTAGTTACTGAAACCAGTCAGTTTAGATTCCAGAAACCAGGAAGTGTAGAAGTGCAGAGTCACAAGGTAGTCACAAGGTAATGCCTGCCGGACTATGGAATGTCCTCTTCCTGGTTTCCAGGGTAACTGACCATAAAAATGCCCCCACCAGAGGGCAACCAATGAGAAATGGTGGCAGGTAACCACTCCCTTAGAAGTAAGATTAAGCCATGATTTCTAGAAAGCCCCTAGAAGTGAGCCAATCAGAATTGTACCTGTACTAGCACCCCTAAATGATGTAACCTTGTGATTTTTCCTTTTAAAAACTGAGCTTGCAGACAGGCGGGGACTTCCTCCAGCCTCCACTGCGTTGGATGTATTGGACGAAGTCCCTGCCTAGGCTTGTATTGGATATCCAGAATTAAACCTTGCTTTTGCATTCTGGCATGCTCGTCTTTGGTGGTCTCTCTGGGGGTCACGATCTGGGCACAACAATTAGAGTTCAAGTTTTTATAGTATTTACTTATAATACTCTGGATTTTTTTTATTGTAATGTTTTCCCATTCATATCTGATTTTATTAATTTGTGTCAACCCTTTCTTTCTTTTGGTTAATTTAGTGATGTGTCTGTCAAATTTCTTTACATTTTTTCAGAACCAGCTCTTAGATTTATTAATAACTTGAACTTTTTTGTTGTTCTATTAATGTTGCCATGATTTTTATTATTTCTTTCTATATACTGAGTGTGGATTTGGTTTGACCTTGATTTTCAAAACTCTTAAGTCACATCATTAGGTCATTTAACTTTTTCTGATTTTTTTTAAATATATGCACTTAGAGGTATAAATTTCTCTATTAAGACTGCTTTTAAGCCAGGTGGTGGTGGCACATGCCTTTCATCCCAGCACTTGGAAGGCAGAGGCAGGTAGGTCTTTGTGAGTTTGAGATCAGCCTGGTCTACAAAGAAAGTTCCAGGACTGCTAGGCCTACACAAAGAAACCCTGTTTTGAAAAACAAAAAAAATGTGTCTTAGAGGTTTTGATATATTGTCTTTTCATTGTTATTTAATTCTAGCATTTGTTTTTAGGATTTCCATTTTGATTTCTTCGATTCATTTATCAGTGGTGTCTTCTTTAGACTCCATCAGTCTGTCTAATTCATAAAGATTCTTTTGCTGTTGATTTCCAGTTTTGTTGCATTATGGACAAGGAGTTATTTAAATTTTTTGTAGTTATTGTGACTTTTTTTGTGTGCATATGTTCTTATATTTTAGAGAAATTTCAACAGGCTGCTAAATGTAATGTCTATTCTTTGGTGTTTGGATGGAATAAGCTTTATTCATCACTTAGGTCCATTCAGTGTAGTTTGCATTTAATTATTTTGTTTCTCAGTTAATTATTTATCTAGATGGCATGTCAGTTGGAAAAAGTGTGTTCTAGGTAATCTTGGGCTACCTTACTCATAACAACAACAAATCCTGTAAGACTTTAATAAACAAGAGTTGTTTAAAATCTTGCTTGAAATTCTAACATGCTGAACAAAGGTTGGTCATAGCTATTGTGAGTAAATCAATGATATTACCAGAATTCTACATTCATTTATATATTTAATTTATTTTGTGATGACATGATGCCCAGATGCCTCTGTTTTACCATAGGGAATGCTACAGTGTACCCATTTTCCCCACATAAGCCACTTCTGCATGGCCAGCCTACTCTCAGGGCATCCAATTCCCAATGCTCCCCAATCAAAAGACAGCTTCTTTCTATCCCAGAAGCTACACGCCAAGAACTTCAAGGAGAGTAGATGTCTTCCAAATTTTTGCACCTTGCATCCAGCAAGCATTGTTCAGTTCAAGCTAATCTGAAGGGGTTTCTGGAACTGAGGTATCTTCCATCATTTATATAGAGGTATTGTTAATAAAAAAAAAGTAAGTGCTCAGTATCCTGAGTGAGGATGCTCCTTATACTGCCTAACCTACAGGATAAAGTATGCTGTGAGGAGTAAATCAGGTATGGTCTGATGTGATGAGTAGTGAAGACAGGAGGGAGGGCTGGGTCCTGCAGAACTGTGTGGGTGTATTCCACCATGTGCTGGAATACACTGTGTTAAGCCCTAGTCCTGGACTGTAGCAGTAATGAACACTTGTAAACATCTCACCTACAGCCTGAGTATCATGCCCTGGGGAAGTTGGCTGCTTCTGAATGGAACAGAGTCATCTCTGCAGAAAGCATGAATCTCTGTGGTAAGAGAGATTTCAAATGTATAATTGGTTAGAGGAAAACCTTGAAACCTTTGGCATTATTAGGGTAAACAGTTTCTGGGTAAGTAACAAAATTATGGGAATACAGAAAATATATTAAATTGTGTAAATGCAAATAACTTACCATAAATAGTAAATAAAGATCAGAGACTTCATGACTGTTTTTTAAATTATGGGATGTAACAAAACACATTTGCATACTCGAAAGAAGAAGTAAGTGTTGACTTTTAGTACTAAACATCTGAAGAATCCACAGGCATTAAATTCATTGTATAACACAATATCTTTAATTTCTATGTTATGCAAAAAGAAAATTGCATGGTCTGAATACAATAGACTAGAATGACATCAGGCCAAAGACTCCCCAAGTTTACGCACCAATGCAAGTGTTCAGAGGAGGAAGCAATTACAATCAGTGCTGGTAGCTGTTTTTCTACCAGATCTTTTGAATCTAATTTTGTGATTTTTCTTATTAATATTTTATTACTATTAATTCTGTGCACAAATGTATACTCTTCTGTCATAACTATATATATATAAAGTATACTATACCTATTTTAAAACTAATTTATAATATTTTCATAGATCATCTGGATTTTCTAAAGTTGATTAAATGCAATTATTTTATTTAGACAAATGCAAACTCCAATAAAATTATTTGAGGTAACTTAGAAGAAATATGCACATGTGGACTTTAAACATATTTGCTTTAACTCTACAAAAATGAGATACAATCTTACTATGTTAACTTACAAACAGTGAGAAGTAAACAGAACTAGAAAGGCAAAGGTTAATGAAAGTGTTATTATTCCAGTCAAAGACTGCTACACTTAAAAGCAATTATTTACAGATTCTTGATGGACAGTCACAGTGAAGATCTTGGTTGTCATGGTGAAACTCAATAGCTCATCTGCATCTTTGAAAAACTCTGATGTCCATATGATGATATTACTTTGATGCTGCCCTTGACTTTGAGTTCTTTTCTTTGTCCATACTCCTTACTACCCATCTGACCTTTGGAGACTAGTGAGTTCACAGACTGTGTGGCCACATTTCTGCCACTGCTACTTCAGGGGAGTACTTACCATTTAGAGTTTAGAGTGATGACAGCCAGACCTATCTCCTGGCAGCTGTACATCAAACCCCATGGACCCTTCACCTTCTCCATCTGAAATAACATCATTCTAATGTGCTGTCAAGGGGATTTTAATCTCTTGTATTAAAAAAAATCGTAAAATGTAGGTTGCATTGAAGGTATATTATGATAAGTTTGAAGAGTAAGAAACTTAGCTTGATACCTTTCAGTAAAGCTTTCTCTGCAGGAGAGTGCTCAAGGCACAGTGCTTGGGAAGGTAGGAACTAGGGCTCTTCTTATATGCAGACTCTCTAGATCTAGTCCTTATATGTTCTCCCATGTAAGCACAGATCTCACTAAGATCTTCATACTTCCCAGGCTCTTAGTCACAAGACTTGTGTAATATCCTTCCATGTGTGAAATACATGCAGAAAAACCTATTTCCTTACCTCTGCTCACTCTAGCCTGACTTTATGTCACTCAAACTTGCTGGAATTTGCTAATAATCCAAGTATATGATCTATTTTGTACGTTACCCATATTGAAAATAGCAACAAAACCACACTTGCTGCAGCCTTTGTTCTTGTGGCAGAGTAGATAATGGAGCCAAGAAACTATAAAGTCATTTCTCTAGGTTCTCAGAATCTTTTTCTTCTTTCCTTTCAGCCAAGCTTACTGTATGAAGAAATACTTTAAAGATACTGTAACTTGAAGTTATATAATACAATAGAAATAGATTTGGTCATCAGTGAGACAGGCAAGTAATTAATATAAGACAAG
Source organism: Peromyscus californicus insignis (assembly GCF_007827085.1). Lineage (NCBI taxonomy): Eukaryota > Metazoa > Chordata > Mammalia > Rodentia > Cricetidae > Peromyscus > Peromyscus californicus. Next base: position 9,412,036 of record NW_026294458.1, on the reverse strand, counting down.
ATTTTTTATTTTTTTCCAAAGGAAATAGGTGCTGCTGCTGGCAACCTGGAGCAGGTCCTGTGATTGAGAATGTACTCATTGTATGGTGAATGGACTCAGCTTTCTGCTCCTGTAATCCTTCCATTTGAATCTGTTCATAATAAAGTGCTGAATTTTAATATAAGGGGAGTGAGAAAGGTAGGCTATTTTAGTTCCCACCCTCCTGGACTATAACTGGAGAACAGTGTCAATTAGTCACGTTCTACTGGGTTCAGGAAGAATGAGAAGCACAGGATTATATATGTGGTGCTGAATATACATAAATCTTGTTCAAGTGAAAGAAAGGGGAAGAATGCATCTTTAGAACCATCATTTCTACACACAGGTCATAGGATCTGAGAAGACATACTACATGAACACTGTTTATAGAGGCAGAGCTTGTAGAAGTGTGATTTGTGTATAGGTGTATATTAGAAGACAGAAGTAAAGAGATTTTGGAGCTTTTCCAACTGCACAAAAGGGCACCATTATGTCCATGAGCTCTGGAGTTATAAATGCCCATTTATGACATTGTTGGGAGGAGGCTATTGGAGGGGATTTAGTGTAATAACTCAGTATCTGCCATTACGAATTTGATGACACCTTGAGATGTATGATTCCATTAAATCTGGCTGACAATAAAAACTGCAGATACATGATAACTCTGCAGTGATTGCATGTAGCTAGACTCTAGCTACTAGAGTGTTAAAAGGACACACACTCATACACACAAACAGTTGTTGCAAAATGAATTTGTGAACAGTTCATTGGCTGCCTCAGGAGTGCCATTTTGCTTTCCCAAGTATCCATTCATGAGTATATTTTAGTGAGATGCTGTTCAGATATTCCCACCCAACATATAGAATTCTTTCTCTTCTAGGGATCTCACAACTCCCCTATCTATACAGGGAGTGATAATGTTGTTTAGGTTATCTTGGCTGCATTACATCTTGTGATCTTCATTCATAGTCTCCAAAGGTTTCCCACTGTCTACCTTTTTCCTCAAAGTGAGTTTAGTAGCACTTTGCTCAGTAATGAGCTATGTACAGCCTGAATCACCAAGTGTGTAAGGACAATGAATCATATATGTGGCTTCCCATGTAGAAATCAGCTAAACCACCTGCACAAGCTCTCTGTGTTAATAGTGGACTACATAGTTAAATATCTTAAATAACATTTCATGAAAAAGAACTTTATAGATATAGAGAATCTTGTCTCTAATTCTGTTTTTTTCTCTCTCTTTCACTCTCTCTCTCTCATACACACACACACACAGACACACACACACACACACACACACACACACACACACACACACACACACACACACTGATGTCTAATCACAGAGCCATTTGAAAGAAGTATTGAATTGATTGGAAAACTAATCACGGACAATTTCCTTCATTGTGCTAAACCCAGCACAAAATCACCGACACAATTCATGCTGATGTAATTCTTTGTTCCTTTTCTTTCATAACTGGAGACCACTATTTTTATCTAAGATGTTAGGATGGAGCAGAATGCAAAAGAGCAGGACAGTCTGGGTCTCAGTTAATTAATTAATGGTTTTACAGTGTCCAGGTTCTAGGGAGAGCTCCAGTAGAGAACCCCACCCACAGGAATCCCCAGTGGAGCTTACATGTGGTGTGCAGATAAAAAAGGTATAATTGAGTAATGACTGGACTCAAGTAATTGCATATGAGATCTATAATATAAAAGGTCTATTCCACACTAAATATTATAATTAGTTAGAACAAATAAACATATACTTTGCCTTATATACCCACTCTGAGACCCTCTATGAGGCACTTAATGGTAAATACAAATTGTATATCAACTCATTTTATTATGTAAACATATATAAGTGAGCATAAGGTTTTAGTATTTTTTTCTCATTAAATAACCATCTCTTTGCAGGTAAAGTAGGAGAAGACAAGATGGGACATGAGAACCACACTTTTAGCAGTGACTTCATCCTTTTGGGACTGTTCTCTTCTTCACAAACAAGTCAGGTGCTTTTCTCATTTATATTTTTCATTTTTATTATGACTATAACAGAAAATGCCCTTATGATCCTCCTAATCCACAGTGAGTCTCGACTCCACACGCCAATGTACTTCCTGCTCAGCCATCTCTCCTTCATGGATATCTTGCACATTTCCAACATTGTGCCTAAAATGATCGCTGACTATTTGTCAGGCAGCAGAATTATTTCCTTTGCAGGCTGTGGCTTCCAGATATTTCTATCCCTCACCTTGCTAGGTGGTGAGTGCCTTCTCCTGGCAGCCATGTCCTATGATAGATATGTGGCCATCTGCCACCCACTCCGTTACCCTGTGCTAATGAGGGACAACACCAGTGGGCTCCTGGCTGCAGGTGCCTGGCTTGTAGGGATCCTTAACTCCATAGTCCACACATCTCTTGCACTCCACTTTCCCTTCTGTCACTCAAGGGCCATTGATCACTTTTTTTGTGAAGTCCCGGCCATGTTGAAGTTGTCCTGTGTAGACACATCACACTATGAACGAGGAGTTTATGTGAGTGGCATTATTTTCCTGCTGATCCCATTTTCCGTGATCTCCATATCTTATGTGCAAATTCTCCTCACTGTCTTCCAAATGCAGTCATCGGGGGCCCGGCAGAAGTCCTTATCCACCTGCTCCTTCCACATGGTTGTGGTCATAATGTACTATGGGCCATTCATTTTCACATATATGAGACCTCGCTCATACCACACTCCAGGCCAGGACAAGTTCCTGGCGATATTCTACACCATCTTGACACCCACCCTAAACCCCATAATCTACAGCTTTAGGAATAAAGATGTCCTCATGGCTGTGAAAAACATCATCCAAAATAATTTTCTGAATAAAAAATAAGTAGAAAAATGCCTGAATTTTTTTTTGTGTTTTCTAAACTCACTTTCTTAGCTTGGTTCACACATTTACTTGGGAATAATGTGTAATTGTACACAGACATATCTATATGCATATTCAGGTGCCCCATGGTAAAGTCATGCTATGCTGTGCTAAGGCAACAAAAAAGTATTACCTAAGAAGACCCTGAAAAAATTTTCAATGTATTTATATATTCTATACATATTGTAGAATTATGTGCACAATCTATTCTAGCATTTCTCCAAAACAATGCAAAGGAACACATATTCCTACTAAAACTGATTAATATACTTTACTAGTAGCAACAGAGTAGAAAGCAATATTTTATTGGGGAAAATTTTAATCATATCACATCCATTATTTTAAATTACTGCTGTGGTATGAATAACATACAAAAAGTAATTTAAAAGAAGACATCATACAAAATTATAATTGATGGAAATGCCCTAATTTGTCTTTTGTGGTATCATCTTCTCCAATGACCATAATACATCTTAGCATGTTACAGTTCTACTGTAGGCTGGGAGTGGTCCTTATTGATGGGTGCTGTACATTCCCCTCTGTATCATATACTTTTTTGTAAAGACCTTAATGGGGGATTTTGAGCTTCATGATTCTATTGAGTTCATACCGCTTACTGGTTTATTTTGATTACCTTTGTCAGTTGGTAGAACTTTCAACTCTCATACTCTGTGATTGCAGTTCAATATGTTTTGCAATGATGGTAAATTATTTATGCTATTGATTTTAATTAATGAAAAATTTGTTATTCTTTCTTTTTAAGTAGGTTATTGTCAGAATTTTATAACTGAACATCTTTCCATATGAAAATTCTCAGTACCCAGAATGTTTATGGAAGCATATATGTTACAGTGAAACTATTGTCAATACAATCACTCGGAATGTGATTATAAATAAGTTGGTTTATCTGCAATACCCCTGGGAAAACAGTACATTTTCATTAGTAACAATTTTCTTGAAAAAAAATCAAAACAAAGGAACAGAACATTATAGCATGTAAGAGCAATTAATGAAAAAAGTGTCAGGCATTTGAAAGAGAGTGAGGAAGGGTATGTAAGAGAATTTTGAAGGAGGACAGGGAATGGGAAATGATATAACTATATTACAATTTAAAAATAAAAAACCTTAAAATTTAGCACAAGTTCTGTTTTGTGAATTTTATTATGATATATTGTGCATGGACTGGAAACAGCACAAAATATTTAGAAAGAATATTCTGGAAAATATACTTAGAAAATCAAATGCAGTATAAAATTTGTTCTAATAATTCAACTTCAAAAACTTGATGATATAGACATAAAAGAAGCAATTATGCCTTTTTCTAGTTAATCAGTCCTAATAACTTTTTATTTATAATATTTTAATATTTTGCATACCATCCACAGATTCCCCTCTCATCCCTCCTCCAGCTCCCCTCCAGCTGCCCCTCCGCCCCTCCCCCCCCTCGTCCACCTTCCATCACCTTCTCCAAAAGGGTAAGGCCTTCCATGGGGAGTCAGCAAAGCCTGGTACATTCATTTGAGGCAGGACCAAGCCCCTCACCCCTGCATCAAGGATGAGCAAGGCATCCCACCATAGGTAATGGGCTTCAAAAAGGAAGCCCATGCATCAGGGATAGATCCTGATCACACTGCCAGGGACCCTTCAAAGCGACCAAGCTGCATAAGTGTCTCCCATCTGCAGAGGGCCTAGTCTGGTCCCATGCAGGTTCCACAGCTGTTGATCTAAAGTCCATGAGTTCCTACTAGCTTGATTCAGTTATCTCTGTAGATTTCTCCATCATGATCTTGACCCCCAGAGCTCAGTCTGGTGCTCGGCTGTGGATCTCTGTATCTGCTTCCATCAGTTACTGGATGGAGGCTCTATGACATCAGCTAGGGTATTCACCAATCTGATTACTGGGTTAAGCCAGTTCAGGCACCCTCTCCACTATTGCTAGTAGTCTAAGCTAGAGTCTTCCTTATAGATTCCTGGGAATTTCCCTAGCACCAGATTTCTCCCTATCCCCATGATGTCTCACTCTACCAAGATATCTCTTTCATTGCTCTCCCACTTCGTCTCTCCCCAAGCTCAACCATCCTGATCCCTCATGTTCTCATCCTCCATCTCCTCCCCTCTATTCCCCCCCCCATCCCCAGTTTATTCATGGAGATCTCATCTGTTTCCCCTTCTCATGGTGATCCATGCATCTCTCTTAGGGTCCTCCTTATTTCCTAGCTTCTCTGGAGCTGTGGATTGTAGTCTGATTATTCTTTGCTTTACATCTAGTATCCACTCATGAGTGAGTACATACTATGTTTGTCTTTCTGAGTCCGGGTTACCTCACTTAGGGTGATATTTTCTAGTTCCATCCATTTGCCTGCAAATTTCATGATGTCATCATTTTTCACTGCTGAGTAGTACTCCATTGTGTAAATGTACTACATTTTCTTGATCTATTCTATGGTTGAGGGACATCTAGGATGTTTCCAGTTTCTGTCTATTATGAATAATGCTGCTATGAACATAGTTGACCAAGTGTCCTTGTAGTATGATTGAGTATTCCTTGGGTATATTCCCAAGAGTGGTATTGCTGGGTCTTGAGGTATATTGATTCCCAATGTTCTGAGAAACTGCCATATTGATTTGCAAAGTGTCTGTACAAGTTTGCACTCCCACCAGCAGTGGAGGAGTGTTCCCATTGCTCCACATCCTCTTCAACATAAATTGTCATCAATGATTTTGATCTTAGACATTCTGACAGGTGTAAGATGATATCTCAGAGTCATTTTGATTTGAACTTCCCTGATGACAAGGGATACTGAGCAACTGTGTAAATGCCTTTCAGCCATTTGAATTCTTCTGTTGAGAATTCTCTGTTTAGATGTGTAGCTTATTTTTTAAAATTGGATTGTATGGTATTTTGCTGTTTAGTTTCTTGGGTTCTTTATATATTTTGGTGATCATCCCTCCATCAGATGTGGGGTTTGTGAAGACACTTTCCCATTCTGTAGGTGAGTTACTGTTCTGCCAGCTAGTCACCCCAGCCTCTAGGCCTTAGGCCCAAGGGCACAACCTGTGCCCTCATACCCCCACCCATTGTAGCCCCAGGTGCAGGCCTGCATGCAAGACTCCTGAAGTCAGGCCTGACCCCCATACCTCCATTGAACCCTGTAATCTACAAGCCCCACTTCATCCCCCAAACCCACCCATTCCCCAAGACTATAGCTGATCCCTGAGACACAGACTCCACCACCTCTGATTGGACCAAGAGGTGAGTCACTGTTCTCCTAGCCAGTCATCCCAGCCTCTAGGCCCTAGGTTCAGGGGTACAACCTGTGCCCCCATACCCTCACCCATTTCAACCCCAGTTTCAGGCCAACAGGCAAGACTCCTGCAGGTAGACCTGACCACCCCCATTCCAATCAGATCATGTAATCTACAAGCCCCCACTCCATCCCTCAAACCCACCCATCTCTTGAGACCTCAGCTTCTCCCTGAATGTAGACTCCACCAGCTCCAATTGGACCAAGAGACCCCAGCAGCTCCCTGACACACAAACACTACTAGTGCCAATTGGACCAAGAGGTGCTCTCTGAGACACAGACACCATTTGCACTGATTGGAGAGATAGGTAGATGCCAGTGGATGAATATATTCAACATCATAAAGAGCAATACAGCACCACCAGAACCTAGTAGTTCTACTACAGCAAGACCTGAAAATCCCAATGTAGGAGTAGCAGAAGAAAACGACCTTAAAATGACTTTATGAAGATGATAGAAATCTTTAAAGAGGAAATTAATTCCTTAAAGAAATTGAGGAAAAGACAAACAAAAAATTGGAAGAAATCAATAAATCCCTTCAAGAAAGTCAAGAAAACCAAGAAAAAGCAATCAAACAGGTGAAGGAAATAGTTGAAGACTTGAAAATTAAAATAGAGGCAATAAAGAAGACACAAACAGAGGGAATGCTGGAAATGATAAACCTGAGTAAACAAACAGGAACTACAGATGCAAGCATAACCAACAGAATGCAAGAGATGGGAGAGAGAATCTTTGGCATGGAGGATATGATAGAGGAAATAGATTCATTGGTCAAAGAAAACATTAAAGCCAACAGAGTCATAACACAAAACACCCAGGAAATCTGGGACACCATGAAAAGACCAAACCTAAGAATAATAGGGGTAGAAGAAGGAGAAGAATACCAGTTCTGGAGATACTGTGAATGTGTTGCTCTGATTGATTTATAAATAAAAAACTGATTGGCCAGTAGACAGGCAGGAAGTATAGTATAGGTGGGATAAAGAGAGAGGAGAATTCTCAGGGGTGGAAGGCTGAGTCAGGAGATGCTGCCAGTTGCTGTCATGAGAAGCAAGATGTACAGATACCAGTAAGCCACAAGCCACATGGCAACTTATAGATTAATAGAAATGGGTTAATTTAAGATGTAAGATCTAGCTATCAAGAAGCCTGCCATGGTCATACAGTTTATAAGTAATATAAAGTGTCTATGTGTTTATTTGGGTCTGAGTGGCTGTGAGCCCGGGTGGGACTGGAGATAACTCCAGCTACAAATGGCACCCAATGGCTCAAGTTTCCACCCAAAACCTGTGAATACTTAATAAACAATTCTAAATGCAGCCAAACACAGGTTCCATGCAGGTGGTGAGACACAGCAACATGGGGGCTTGAGCTACTCTATGGTGGGTTCACAGCATGTGGGCTTGACCTACAGCATGGTACATTCCCGCCGAGTTACACAGAGGTTTCTGTAAGCTGCACAACATGATGCGTGGTGAATATAGGTTTTGCTGCTGAAAAAAAAAAAAGAGGTTTCTGAGCTACACGCTGCTTTGATAGAGGCATAGACCCACTTCTTCCCAGAGTCAGTGGTGAGCATGGTTCCTCCGAAGCTGGCAGTAAGCATAGTTCTGCCATGTTGGAAAGCTGAGGTGGGCGGGGCCAGCAGCCACTGCTGCCATTCAGGCTTAGTAATGTTGCAGTTAAAGAAAGAGGTTCACAATAAGACAGATTCAGATGGAATAATTGACAATATGTGTAAAAATTTATGTAGGCTTGCAAGAGAAACAAAAAGAAATCTATACAGTTATATAAAGAAATAGTTTTAAAAAATAAAGTCTTTAAAGAGAAAGTAAAAGTAATATAAAAAATAAGCCACATAAAGATGGATATCACACAAAAACCTTGGATTGTGTTGTCTTTGGGATTTTTAACTGCAAAAAGACATTTGATTGTAAAGACTGCTCAGTTTAACCAATATGTATATTTTAATGGTATCTTGATTTCCAAATTTTGGATTTAAAGATATGTTGCTTTGGAAAGGAGGCTCTGCTTTTGTTTCCACAGAAAGCAAGAGGCTATGAATTTGTTTCAGATTAAGATACATAAGGTTTCACCAGCCAAAACCCCCTAAAAGGTCTCTGATGACACCATGGCCCAGATGATCCAACATCCAGAACAGTTTCAAGGCAACTGGCTCAGACAATACAGCCTCATGGACTACTCCATAATCCTAAAATTTTCTTTATGTCCCCATAAGAATACAGTGCCCTCATCCAGCAGGAAGTAACCTAGAAAACTACAACCACATTCCCAAAAATTAGATTATGGATGTTTGTCTTTGTTTAGGTTGTTGGTTACAAATTGCTGTTGGTCATAGTCTATATCTTTCGAAAAGAAGAAAGGGGGATATGATATAAAATATAGGATATAGATATGGTAGGATAAAAGGGTAGACTGTTGAACCTACTTTTAAAGAGCAACTTGTTTAAAATGTTTTACATTGGTATAGATTTTAGTTTATTGATACAAGTTTAAATTTAATTTTGTTATACTGTATATATGTTTCTACTCTTGTTTAAGGTATTATGTTTATGTAACTCATTTGGATTGTAATGGATAATTTAAAAGTACCAGATTAATAATTAGTCTTCTATGATAGTCAAACTTATAGTCATGTTAAGTTTTCTAGGTATACACAGATATAATTCAATTAGGTAGATAATCTTCAAACACTTCAAAGACCTACAGAATATTGCATTTAAAATGTTTTAAAAATTTAAACTTTCTGGACAGTGAGACATGTTTGCTCCTGGCATCACTGATTTACTTCAGAGAGGAGGGTGGGCATTGAAGACACTCTGTTTGGAGTTTATCTTCTTCTTGACAAAAATAGCCATTTGGGCAAGAAACTGTTCTTGCTTGGACTACTTGAAAAAATGAATCAACTGGACATGTAGGAACCCTAGGAAGGTGACCACTGAACTTTGCTTGGCAAAATGGTCCTTTAGGTTCCTGCTTTGCAGAGGAAACTGCCAGACATTCTACAGGACACAGAGAGAAGTGACTGAGAGACTGTAGGCCTGTGGGCTGAGGACAGATGCCCCAACTTTACAGAGGAACTTTGGATGACTGTCCAGGCTGCCAACTGTCTCTGTCTACTCTCACAAGACTCCTGAAAGTTGCTTGCATCCTTCTCCCATTTCTCAGGTAATATTATATCCTTCTGAGTTCTTTGATGTAGTTAAAGACTCAATAGTTAAAATTTCCTTAGTCATGATAAAAGATAAGTTAGATATAAAACATTAGTCTCACAAATATAGGATAGATAAAATATCTTCTTTAATTTTGCCAAATACAAATAGACTAGATATTATAAATAGACTAGATATTGTAACTGTAATTCTTGCTCGACAATTGTTCTGTTATATGTAATTTTACTACGTTAAAGTTAAAACTTTCCCTTTTGAAAAAAAGAAAAGGGAAGTGCTTGTGATGCTGTGAATATGTTGCTCTGATTGATTTATAAATTAAAAAAATGATTGGCCAGTAGCCAGGCAGGAAGTATAATGTAGGCAGGATAAGGAGAGAGAATTCTCAGGGGTGGAAGGCTGAGTCAGAAGATGCTGCCAGTTGCTGTCATGAGAAGCAAGATGTACAGATACCAGTAAGCTATTAGAAGCTTACAGAAAACCAAATAGACTGGACCCCCCCAAAAAGGTCCCTTGCCACATAATAATCAAACATACAAAATAAAGAAAGAATATTAAGGACTGCAAAGGAAGAAGGCCAAGTAACATGTAAAGGCAGACCCAACAGAATAACACCTGGCCAAATATCAATGGAGACTGTGAGAGCCAGAAGGTCATGGACAGACATTATGCAGACACTAAGAGACCATACTTCCAAAACATCTAGTCTTGTCCAGGATCTGTATCCTTGCTCCATATCAGACACAAAATAAAAAAGTGTACATATTTCCAGGACTCATCACCAAAAGACAAACAATATGAAATGCCAAATAGTAAGCTTCCCCATAAACCCACAAATTCTATATCAATGCTCTCCAATGAGAATTGTCTGATGGAACCCAGCACAGTTTTTAAATACCAATCATAAAAAACATCAAAAGTTTCAAGGTTTTTAAAGGCCAAAACAAACATTTTGATAATCTTAGAATAGTAATAAATGCCCATGTTGCCTAAGAAAACAAAATCCTAAAGCTTAATTAAATGATGATGACAACACATAATTCAAGATTGATATAGAAAACTAAAGCTGAATTGCATATGGAATTGAAATACTCAACAAACAAATTCAAAATGTCACAGGGGAAAAATCCATATAAGTAGAACACATTAAGTAGATCAGGTCTTATAGATAAAGTATCATCATTAGACCACAGAAACACAGAATATGAAAAATTGAAAAAATACAGGAAAGGAACATTCAGGAATTGTGGAACACTATGAAAAGAACAAATTTTTTAAATACAGTATTAGCTGAGGGAAAGGAATCCCAGGTCAATTATATAGACCATATATTGTAGAAAACTTTTCCAACTGAAGGAAACACATATCTATACAGATACAAGATATACACAAAACACCAAATAGACAAGGTCATAAAGAAACTCCCCATGGCATGCTAAAATTAAAACCCTAAGTATAAAAAACAAAGAAAGAATATTAAAAGCTGTAAAAGAAAAAAAAAAACAAGTCACATATAAAGAAAACCCATCAGAATAACATCTTTGTTAATGATGACTTAAACACTAGAAGGGTCCACAATGTATTCTACATACTAAGAGACCACAGATGCCATCGTGGACTACTGCAGCATCAAAACTATCTGCCATTGTTATGAAAGAAAGAAAAACTTTGCATAATAAAACAGGCTAAAAGAATTCATATTCACCAAACTAAACCCATGGAGAATACTGGAAGCAATGTTATAGAATAGAGACAGCGATAAGCATAACTGAGATACTTTAGGAAGAACATAAATGAAGGTATAATAACTGAAATGAAGTGCATAACTAAGAAGAAATACAGCAACATAATGATCGTAATCAATATAGTTTTCAATACTAATTCTTAATATTATTGGCCCTAACTCTGAATTCAATGAACAGACACAGGCTAGACACATGGATCAGGAAACAAAAGCCATCTTTCTGTTTTGTACAAGCAACTCATCTTAACTTTAAAGGCAGGCAGTGCCTTAGAGTCGAAAAATGCATAGTAGTATTCCTGACAAATGGAACAAGGAAACAAGTAGGCATTCATATCCAAACATCTGATAAAATAGGTGCCAAACTGAAACTGGACATAAGAGACAAAGAAAATCACTCTATTCTAGTAAATGGAACGATTAAGAGGACATTACAATCCTGAACCATATATAAACCCAATTTTGGTGTACACAATTTTATAAAAAGACATACTACTGGAATTAAAGACACAGATTAACACCAGCTCAATAATATTATGCTATTTCAATACTCCACTTTCTTTAATGGACAGATCCTCTGGATGAAAAACAGAGAAACATAAGAATTAAATGACATTATACATAAAACAGACTCATCAGCTATGAGATATCCACAGAATATTCTGCCCAAACATCAAAGAATATATGCATGGAAGCTTCACTAAAATAGACCACATCCTTGAAAACAAACAAAATAAATCCTAACAAATTCATAAAAAGTGAATAAACTCCATGTGTTACATCTGATCAAGATGTGATAAAACTTAAATTTGACAGCAAACTAATCTCTAATAATCACACAGACTCAAGATTAAACGACCCATTACTGAGTGATGAAAGGGTCAGAAGTAAAGTACATAATTCTACACCTAAGTGAAAAGGAAACCACAACACAAGAAAACCTCTGGACCACATTAAAAACAGTCTTATAAGGGAAATTTATACTCTAAGCGCTTTCATTTTTAATTCAGAAAGATTGAAAATAAATGAGTAATGAAGCAACTCACGCCAGAGAAAAAACAAATTAAGCTCAAACTCAGTAATGGCAAGAAATAATAAAAATCAGATCAGAAATGAATGAACTAGAAAACAGTACAAAGAATCATTGAGTCTTTAAGACAACAAAGATGATTGACAGAGCCTTGGACTAAACTCTATTAGTTGGAAAATCTAAATGAAGTGCATGAATTTTGAGATCCAACTTATCTATCATACATAAACCCAGAAGGATTCAACAGCCAAAACAGATGCATACATAGCTAAAAAAGAGATTGAAATAGTAATCAGATGCCTCCTATGAAAAAATCCTCAAAAGCAAACAAACAAAACCAAAACCAACAAAACAACTACAACAAAAAGCCCAAAATAGGTTCAAATAGATTTACCTTGAAATTCTACCAGATTTCAAAGTTGTGCTACAACAAAGTCCTCTTAAATTATTCAGAAAAATTATCTTTTTCATTGTATCAGGGACAATATGTTGTATCTGTACTTTAATCATTAAAACAAGATGAAATATCCAGCTAGCAGTTAAGAGTCCTGTAGGCAGGCCACACCACCACTGCTGCCACCCATTGGACCCTGTAACCGATAAGTCCCACTTTGCCACCCAAGCCCTCTGAACCCATCATCCTCCCCTTGGGCAGCTATCCCCTGCAAAGTCAGCAGCCACTAGAGATACAAGCACATCTGCATCAATTGTAGGAGGAGGTGTATGACTGGTCTCCCAGATAAACTGCCCTAAGTCCTAGGCCGTAAGCCCCAAGGCACATCCCAATTCCCTCCCCCTCGCATCTCAGGCCCATCAGCAGGCCAGCAGGTAAGAGTTCTATAACCTACAAGATCCAGTCTGCCACCCAAACTCACAAAACCCATCATTGTCTCCCTGGCCAATCATCCCTCACAAAACCAGGAGTCTCTAGAGGCTAAAGGGGTACACTTCTGTACCATTTGAAGGAAGAGATGAGTGACTGGTCTCCCAGCTGAACTACCCCAGTCACTAGACCCCAGGCCTAGGCACCCATAGCAGTTGGAAGAATAGAGCCCACAGGCACAAGTAAAGCCCACACCAGCCAGAAGAATTGGACACTAGATCTAGGCACCCAAACCCTCACAAACCTCAGCTGAGACAACCCTACCCCAACTGACAACCAGACAATGATTATAACCATTGGCCAATTAGGCCAAAAGACAATAAAGGAAACATACAGTAAGGGAATGAAAGACCCATCCAACAAAGACATCACAAGAATCAACACCTGTTCCGATAATTATCCCAAAACCAAGAGGGGTAAATGGCAGTATAAGAATACATTCAACAACAGAAAGGGCAATATGGTACCACCAGAAACTAGTGATTCCACAACAGCAAAACCTGAACATCCCAATGGAGATGAAACAGAAGTAACAACCTTAAAAATAACTTTATGGCTGGGCAGTGGTGGTGCGCATCTTTAATCCCAGCACTCAGGAGACAGAGCCAGGCAGATCTCTGTGAGTTTGAGGCCAGCCTACTCTATAGAGCAAAATCCACAACAGGCACCAAAACTACACAGAGAAACCATATCTCGAAAAACAAACAAACAAAAATAACTTTATGAAGATGATAGAGGCCCTTAAAGAGGAAATGAAAAAAATCTCTCAAAGAAATGGAGGAAAAGACAAACAAAAAATTGGAAGAGATCAATAAATCCCTCAAGTAAAGCCAAGGAAGTCAAGAAAAAAAAATCAAATAGGTGAAGGAAACAGTTCAAAACTTGAAATTTGATATAGAGGCAATAAAGAAGACAAACTGAGGGAATTCTGGAAATGGAAAATATGGGTAAATGAACAGGAATTATAGATGCAAGCATAACCAACAGAAAAAAGAGATGGAAGAGAGAATCTCAGGCACTGAAGATATGATAGAGAAAACACAAAACATTCAGGAATTTTGGGTATCCATGAAAAGATCAGACCTAAGAATAATAGGGATAGAAGAAGAAGAATTCCTGTTCAAAGGCACAGAAAATATATTCAACAAAATTGTAGAAGAAAACATTCCGAACCTAAAGAAGGACATGGCTATGAAGATACAAGAAGCTTACAGAACATCAAATAGATGGAACACCCCCCTCCACTGCTGCCAATATGTCCCTTTCCACGTAATAATCAAAACACTAAACACACAGAATAAAGAAAGATTATTTAGAGCTGCAAAGGAAAAAGACCAAGCAACATATAAAGACAGACCTATCAGAATTAAACTCAACTTCTCAGTGGAGATCCTGAAAGCCAGAAGGTCCTGGACAGATACTCTGCAGACACTAAGAGACAACAGATGCCAGCTCAGACTACTATACTCAGCAAAACTTTCAGTCACCATAGACAGATAAAACAAGATATTCCATGACAAAACCAGATTTAAACAATACCTATCCACAAATCCAACCCTACAGAAAGTACTAGAGGATAACTCCAACCCAAGGAAGTAAGATGCACCCATGAAAACACAGGCAATAGATAATCTCACACCAGCAAATCTCAAAGCTTCTGTAAGGTTAAGGACACGGTCAATAAGACAAAACAGCAGCCCACAGAATGGGAAAAGATCTTCCCCCTCCCCACATCTGACAGAGGGCTGATCTCCAAAATTCTTAACATAGTTACTGACTCTCAGTATGCAGAGCTGTTTTACACATTAAAACTGCTGAATTTATTCCTGATGAGTCAGAATTAACCTCATTATTCAGTTAAAAAAATAATCAGGAATAGGAATCATCCCTCATATATAACAAACATCTGATCCCATATGGGTCTGCAGGCCCTCTAGCACAAGATAATGTTGGAATTGATCAACTATTGGTAGGAAATGTTCTGGAGGCTTCAGAATTTCATAAAAACAATCATATCAATAGCAAGGGTTTGAAAAATGATTTTTCCATCACTGGGCAATAAGCCAAGGAAATTATAAGGAAATGTTCTACATGTTCTTTATACAACCAAACTCTACTACCTGCAGGAAGTAACCCAAAAGGTACTCAAAGGAATGACATTTGGCAGATGATGTGTTTTATTTTGTAGAATTTGGAAAATTAAAATTTATACACCACATCATTGACACCTATTCAGTATTTTAATGGGCAACTGCTTTGAGTTCTGAAAAGGCTGATTCTGTAATCACACATTTGCTAGAAGTTATGACCATCATGTGTATACCTGGACAAATTAAGACCAACAGTGCCCCAGCATATGTCTCTGGTAAATGAAACAGTTTTTTGCTTATTACAATATAAAGCATATTACAGGTATTGCACACAATCCTACGGGGCAAGCAGTCATAGACAGATCAAAGTGAAGTCTAAAGGATATAGTAAACAAACAGAAGTGGGGTAATAAAGACCCCCAGAAATAGATTGCATAGTGCTTTACTGGGGAATGCTTTGGATTTTGTAAATGCTAATGAAAAAGGAATGACAGCTGAGGAGAAACATTGGAGAACAGAAAAAACTGAGGAATTAAATCAGACTGTATACTTTAAAGATGTGCTGACCTCTCTTTTGATTAATTTTGATTGTAAATCTACTGTGTTAAATATTAGAATAGGTACACCAGCATGCTTCCTACATTCATTTGCTTGGAAAATCTTTTTTTCAACCCTTTATTGTAAGGTAATATCTATCTTTCATAGCACAAATTGTTAGAAGGTCTTATTAAATAAAAACAAACCCGGAGCTAGGTTTTGGTGTTGAGGTGTTTCTTGTATACAGCAGAGGATGGATCATGTTCTATATCTATTTTGTTAACGTGTTCATTAGCTGGATTTTTTGATAGATATTCTTTAAATTTGACTTTGTCGTAAAGTATCTTATGTTTTCCATTTATGGTAACTGAAATTTTTTCTGGTTATAGTAGTCTGAGTTGTCATCCATGGTTTCTCAGAGTCTGTTAGACATCTGTCCAGGCCCTTCTGGTTTTTACAGTCTCCATTGAGAATTCGATGTAACTCTAATAGGTCTGTCTTTACATGCTACTTGGACTTTTTCCCTTGTCACTTTAAAAATTCTTTCTTTACTCTATATGTTTAGTGTTTTGTTTATTATCTGTCATGGGAACTTTTTTTTCTCATCCAGATGCAGAGATCCACGGCCAGGCCCCAGGTGGAGCTCCAGGAGTCCAACTCGCGAGAAAGGGAGGGTTTGTATGAGCAGAATTGTTGAGACCAAGATTGGAAAAAACACACAGACAAATAGCCAAATGAATGGAAACACATGAACTATGAGCCAATAGCTGAGGAGCCCCCAACTGGATCAGGCCCTCTGAATAAGTGAGACAGTTGATTAGCTTGAACTGTTTGGGAGGCATCCAGGCAGTGGGACCGGGACCTGTCCTCAGTGCATGAGCTGGCTGTTTGGAACCTGGGGCTTATGCAGGGACACTTAGCTCAGCCTGGGAGGAGGGGACTGGACCTGCCTGAACTGAATCTACCAGGTTGAACTCAATCCCAGGGAGTCTTTGCCCTGGAGGAGATGGGAATGGGGGGTGGGCTGGATAGACTAAGGAGGATGACTGCATTATTTCAGAATGTGACTTAAGAGATGTAAAAGATACTGGGATATATTATATTATTATAGTCCCCAATTTAAGTGTTAGGCCCAAAGGGGTACAAATTGATATACTAAAACATTGATCTAGACAGAAACTCTCCTTTAGTCACAGGTTAATACAGAGGTCTTGTAAAGTGGATCTTCAGACTCAGGGTTATCCAGGCTGACAGATCCACCACTGATTAGAAAGAGAAGTTGATTGAATTTCAAAAGAAATTAAAGATTGTGGCCTAATATTTAAGTTTTTATTTTTTAATTTAATTTAATTTTACTTATCAGCCACAGATTCCCCTGTCCTCCCTTCTCCCGCCCTCCACACCCCCCCCATCCTCCTCCCAACAACCCCCCCCCAGGACCAGACAGATGCACAGAAAAATCCTACCAGAATTTCACTGAAGCTCTCACTCAGGTACTTTATTTTTTTGTTGTATTTTATATTGGTTTTTCGAGACAGGGTTTCTCTGTGTAGTTTTGGTGCCTTTTCTGGAACTCACTCGGTAGCCCAGGCTGGCCTCAAACTCACAGAGATCCACCTGGGTCTGCCTCCTGAGTGCTGGGAGTAAAGGCATGTGCCACCTCTTCCTGGCTAGAAAATTTAAAGATTAGGTCACAATTTTTCATTCGTTCTGAAGTTTGGTATTGTTTTTCTAATCAGTGGTGGATCTGTCAACCTGGATGATCCTGAGTCTGAAGATCCACTTTATAACAAGACCTCTGCAACAACCCACTATTAAAGTAGAATTTCTGTCTCAATCTATGTTTCAGTATATCAATTTGTACACCTTTGGGCCCAACATTTAAAATAGGGACTATAATAATATAATATAGCCCAGTATCCTTTATATCTCTCAAGTGACCTTCTGAAATAATGCAGTCTTACTCCTTAGTCTATCTTCAGGCATCTTGTGATTGCAGGAGTGGCGATCATCATGCATTTATTTCTCTAAGTTCAAAACTGAGCTACCCAGAGCAGCTAAGTCAGGAGAAATGGCCAAGGCTTTGTCTCTGTAGATTTAGACATGAGGGATCAATTAGAGGAAAAGGAGGAACATTTAAGACAGCTGTGCATATAAAATACAGCACTAGTCATTCTGTCTTTCACCAATATAGTCTGTGAGAAACAAATCTAAAATGTCTCTTGCGTTTTATTTAAAAATAATTAGCAAGAAATGATGTTTTACCTGGCCAAGGAGCGTGTAAATAGTTCAGAAGGGCTTAATGATGTTCTCTTAGTTTCATCGTGAATAAGATGATAGTAGGTAATGCCTGAAAATTTCTTTCCTAGTACTTAAGTGGCAGAAGGGGCTCTTAGGTAAGAAGCAGATTTTCAGCCTTCAACTGGGGCTGCTGCACAGGGTGATGGTTTTGTGGCATCCCCTGTACCTGGCAGGGGACTTGAACAAAGAAGGGAAGCTGAAGACTTCTCAAGACCCGCGGACTGTCTACAGGGAATGGCTGTACTGTAAAGGTATCTTTTTCCGTCAATACAAACACAAGTATAAGATCCTTGTATAAGCTGAGTCCAGAAGACATTATTGAGCATAGTGGGGTTTGGGTTTAAATAACTTGGGGAGATTCTAGAGGTATAATTTTCATATTAGTTTAAAATACAAAAGAATCACTGTAAACGTACTTGAATTTTACAATGTGCTGTTTTTAAAGGTTGTGCATTTTTCTGGTGTTGAGGTTTCTCAAAAGCTAAGATGTGGAATTGGATGAAAGAAATGAGCACTTCTGGAGGACTGGATAGAGTGGAATGTAGACAGCTCAATGAGTTTCTTGTTCTCCAGACTCCCATGCAGTTTTTAAGACTAAGCAGAGACACTGATGTTCAATTACCTGCCTGGTCTTGTGCTCTGTAGATTTCTTGCTACGTGTCTCTGTTGTGTTTACATACCTGTAACTTTGTCAAAATTAATCGAGCATCCTGAATTTGTAGCATTCCTGTATAATAGATGTCTTCATGACAGCTTTAAGTAGCCCTTTGAGTTTTGTATCTTTTGGAATGATCAAGGGGCACACTAACATTATATTTGCCTTGCAGCCACTGGAGGATATTTAAAGTTACAATGAAATAAATAATAAAATCCATCTGTGACTCTGCATAAAGGCCACACCCAATATTGAAATTATCTTGTCACCAATGTGCAGAGTTTTAGCTCTGACTCAATATCTTGGGTCTTAAACCTTAAGTTACAGGTGTCTGGCCTCCTGAAAGTAGCTGTTCTATAATTTTTCCTGCTAAAGTGATAGTTTCAAAACATTGGAAACAAAATAATTACTGCTGTAACTGTCCTCAAAGTGTGTTTATGAACCATTGGGGAGTGATCTGAGAGCACATACTTGTGCATTCCTTTTAAGAAATCAAACGTGAAATGTGAGTTTAGTGCAGACTGTGGCCAAAGCACCCTCCTCATGGGATGGCAGAATGTTCCTTCCTCACTAGCTAAATATGTGATAAAGGATGTAAAAAAAAGTGCCACTAAGAGGTTCCTCTTTATTCACAAGTCATGATGCAGAAGACTGATTTTTAAAAATAATGTTGTCAATATGAACAATTGTAATTTATCATCTCTAAGGATGATGTTTCATTAATTTCAACAGGCACACAGATTGAGAGCCTGCTGTAAGTGCTGTGCCAGGGAGTAGACATCAGTGAATCATCAGATAGGGGCCTGTGGTCCAGGTAGGCATCCTACTGTTCTAATGTACCCAGGCATCAGTGGTTTTGTGTGATGTGTGGCTCTGTTTTATTTAACGTATTTATTTAACTTTATTTTATTTGTATTGGTGTGAAGGTGTCAGACACTCTACAACTGGAGTTACAGACAGCTGTGAGCTGCCATGTGGGTATTGGGAATTGAATCCAGGTCCTCTAGGAAGAACAACCAGTGCTCTTAACTGCTAAGCCACTTCTCCAGCCTGTGTGGCTCTGTTTTTAAATCCAAATAAGTCACCAGATAACGTATTTTCTCTAGCTAGTCTTCTCTGTACGGTACTCACAACAACTCCCTTCTGAACAAGAGCATCTGGTATGATGTCTCGGAATCTAAGAGCACATCACTCTCTCTGTTCTAGCATCTCATCCAGATCAGATCCCAAGTCCTTTTCCCCTATACAATTGCCCTGGCACCTGCCCTTCACAATCAATAGTCTCATTGTTTTTGTTCTCATTGACTTTCCCTTCCAGCTGTGTTCCTTGTCATCACTTAGAGAAGTGGATGTCACAAAGACATGCTTACTTGGAGCCTACAACTAGTGGCTTGGGGCAGGTTCCAATCAAGCTGTCTCTTTTACTTTGTGTACCATGTTTTTCTTGTGGGAGGACTTAGTGGGCATCGAGTCATATGCTTGAGTTGATTGGCCTATTCTTGTAGTCCCCTTCTTAATTTTTGCTACAACGTGCATGATCTTGCTTAAGTTAATAACAGAGCACTCAAGTGTCTAGAAACAGGGAAGGTATTTTTGAAGGTATACAATAAAGTTGGTGATTGTGTTTTTACTTATATTTCATGTTTTTCAGTCAGTTTATAAGCATTTATATTTGAAAGGTAATAAGGAAGCACAGGATTCTTCTGGTCTCATATTCTGCCAAGTGGTCCTGTGCAGCTGCCATGTTCTTGTCTATGTTTTCCTCATTGTCAGTATCTCTTGATCTGATAACTATAAAGTTGTATTCCCATTCTATGTGACAAGCTCTGTTTTACATTGTTTTTGTGCTCACCACAGACATATGAAACGCTAAATAATTTGTTGCTCCATGTGGATAATTTTCACAAGGGATCATTTGCTGTTCTTAGTTTTGAAAATTATCAGTAATCCAACATTAGACTTGGTCAATGTCTTTGGTATCTCTCTCAGATACAAAGGCACACACATGTAAAGCACGAACTCCTATACTGAGGACAGGTAAGAAGAAAGACAATGTGTGTTGGAGAGAAAATAAATCATCACTGTGAGTTTTGCATGCTTGAGAGTGAATGGAGAAAATCAGGTGAAATAGAACTGAGCAGTAGGAGACACCATTACTGAGGCAAACTTGTGATTAAGACTGGCCATAGGAAAGTAGGAAACATTATCCTGGCAGAATATTCATTCATTTTGCTTTTTAGATAGTATTTTTAATTTTTGGCATAATATAGTCCTATCAGATCCATTTTTTTCATTTCCTCTATCCAGGCTCTACCATGTACTCTTCTTGCTCTCTTGCAAATTCAATGTTATGCAATGCCAAATGATCATTCTTGAAAACATGCATATCTGTAACATTATACAGACTAAGATGTTGTAGCTACATATTTAGGAATATGCAAATATGCACATACACATATGCAGCAACAATTATTAATTTTATTCTTGTTTTAGTTTATCTGTTCTGAATATGGCTAATTATTTTGTTTTATTTTCCCTAGTCGAATGAGTCTAAAGTGTGTAAGTAAAATATATGTGACATAAAAATTAATAAATAAGAGCAACACATTCCTTTGTTATTTGGGTTGCTGAGACGGCTCAGCAAGTAAAGACACTTGCCTCCAACTTGGTAATCTGAGTTTGCTACTCCAGAAAGAGGAAGGAAATTGACTCTCTCCCTGGTAGTCTATCTTCCACACAAGACATAAAAATAAATGAATGAAAATATAACAATTTTAAAATATTAATGAGCAGAGTAAATAATGCAACCTCTACCTTTCTTCCCAAATGAGCAGATTTTTAAGAGCTTTTTGATTTTTCCAATGAAGTTCAAAAACCAGAACTTTAGAGGAAAAGGAGAAAGCAATGCATACCGCCAACATTTATACTATTTGAATATATTTGTATAACATTTACAATTGTAAAATATAACAAAAATATATGTTAGGGAAAGTGTAACATTTGTTATGTTTTATTGTATAAAATATTTTATTGTGAGTGTGTATTCAGTTGATAGCTGTAAAATTTGCACAAACCAAAGCATCCTTTATGGATGTGAGGACACACAAACAGCATCTGATGATTAGTGTGGACCTGAACACACACAAAATCCATTAGTTCCAGAACAGTGAGTTGGGAGTGGATGTTATTTTCAGGAAAGGTAAAGATTCCTTAGAGAGTTTGATAGGCAGAGCACAAAGAGCAGGTCTCTGGGATCTGCCTGCACTGTGGTCAATTATGGGAACAGGGCCAGAGAGTAAGTGATGCAGAATATAGAGGCATTCTTAGTTTTATAAGGTGGCTTGATGATCTTGAGTAATAGTCTTGCATGGAGTTATCTAGGAGGAAATGTGTGAGCTATCTTACTCATGTTGCCACGCTTGGTTTTAAAATGACCATACAGGTATTTCTGAACTGAGAACTTGGCCAGAGGCAAGGTTGAAGAAACATTCAGCTCGGATTTCAAAATCAGGTCAGCAGAACGGTGCTGAGGAAGAACTATTCAGTGCAAGCATTCATGACAAGCCAGTTTCTCTTTATTCTCTCATTCTATTTCCTATGGTAGGTGTATGTTGCTTCTGAGTTTCCTTTTCAAGAAGGATAAAGCAATACGTCTTCATGGAGAAATGGAATCAGAGTTCAAGTGATTTCTTTTTGTTAGGGTTGTTTCCACAAAACCAAACAGGCCTTCTGCTTTTGCTGCTTATCATCTGCATATTCTCTGTGGCCTTGCTTGGCAACTCAACAATGATCCACCTCATTCGTGTGGATCCCAGGCTCCATACCCCCATGTACTTTCTCCTCAGTCAGCTCTCTCTCATGGACATGATGTATATTTCTTCCACTGTTCCCAAGATGGCATTCAACTTCCTCTCTGGCCAGAAAAGCATTACCTTACTGGGCTGTGGAGTGCAATCCTTTTTCTTTCTGACCATGGCAGGTTCTGAGGGCTTGCTCCTGGCCTCCATGGCCTATGACCGTTTTGTGGCCATCTGCCACCCTCTTCATTATCCCACTCGCATGAGCAAAATGATGTGTCTGAAGATGATCTTAGGATCCTGGATATTGGGCTCAATCAACTCTTTAGCACATACAGTCTATGCTCTTCATATTCCTTACTGCCATTCTAGATCCATTAACCATTTCTTCTGTGATGTCCCTGCCATGTTACCTCTGGCCTGTATGGACACTTGGGTTTATGAGTACATGGTATTTGTGAGCACAATCCTGTTTCTCCTAATTCCTTTCCTTGGCATCACAGCTTCCTATGGACGGGTCCTTTTTGCTGTCTTCCATATGCGCTCAAAAGAGGGAAAGAAAAAGGCCTTTACCACATGTTCAACTCACTTAACTGTGGTGACGTTTTACTATGCACCTTTTGTGTATACTGATCTTCGACCTAGGAGTCTCCGTTCCCCGACAGAAGATAAGACTCTGGCTGTCATTTATGGTATCCTCACCCCTATGCTCAACCCCATCATCTACAGCCTGAGGAATAAGGAGGTCCTGGGTGCCATGACAAGAGTTTTTGGGGCATTCTATTCTACTAAACATTGATCAATTCCTCTCTACTCATATCTTAATTTCCATGGAGAATTTTATAGAAGCAGTACTGTGTATTGGAAACATAATATGTGCCACACACATGTCATACCTTTCTGGTGATTCATTACTAATTAAGATTAAATAGTATGTTTAATGTTGCATGCTAGTATAATTATTCACATGTTTAATTCATAATCTAACAGTTAATTATTTTAATTAAAGATATTAGACAATTCCCATGTTTAATTCATAACCTTACAGTTAAGGATTTTAATTACATATATTAGACAATAAATTGCTATACCAACACAACATGAGATATACTTTATGTTTTTACTGTAATATGATACTGCTTATGCTGATATTGACATGTTGTTTCTATAAAATTAACATGAATTAATTGTTTTGTTCAAATATTTTGCCTTCATTATTTTCATTATTAAAGGCCTATATATATTGAATATTTATGATACATTACAGTTTGGACTTTGCCATTTCATATCACCAATCCTTACATAGAGCAATCTCAGATTCTTGAAATGTTTGAAGAACATCCAAATATACCACAACAAAGTACTACCTCACTACAGGTAGAATGATTGTTATCAAAAAACAATGGTTATCAAATGGTGTTGTGAGTAGAAGTATGGAGAACTATTATACACAGTTTGTTGAAGTGTAAATTAATACCATACCTTTGGAAGAGTACGTTCAGCCAAAAACATAAAAATAGAGAATTTTGGGATCTGTCAATCTAGTTACTGGGTCAAATTGGCATAGAATAAATTTGAAGAGTTTGAGAGACGTTCCCCCTACACCATCTACTGAACCACCTTCTGTGTTAGCCAGAAGAGGTTCTGGCATGTTGTGCTTCAGTTGGGGAAGTATAGTTAAATATAATGCCTCTTATATCCCAAAGAGATAATATTGAATGTATTCTTGCTAAAGAAGTAAAAAGTTTCAAGTATAAATTGGCTAATTATTCTGAATCCATCATTATACAACATTTAAATGTATGAAATATCACATTGTACCCCATAAATAAGTACAATTATCTTCAGCTGAAACATTTATCATATAGAGCACATATGCTGGCCATCTTATCCTAATGTCTTTTTAAAGACCATACTAGAGGAACATAATTTGCTTAGTAATTTTCTTGTTCCATAAAACACTGAAATGAAATGACACTCAAGAGATTTTGAGATTTATCTACCTTTTAAAATCTATGTTAAATTTGTTTTGTTCATTTTGGATAATCTTTTGATATATGCCCATGTTCTTTTGATTCTTAGTTTGCTTTTTGGTACATTCCATGCATCTTGAAATGTATCCATTTCTTTTACATTTTTCAACTGAACAGCATATAGGTTATTAAAATATTCCCTTACAATGTATGGAATTGCAGTGGTGTGTTTTGTGATGCTTCCCATTCCATTAATAATTCTCACTTGGGTGATATCTTTTATCTTTTAGTTACTTGTGCCAAGGCTCTGTCTTTATTTTGGAATATGTGATAATGCATCAGCATTCCCAAATCAATGAATGTAATAAATCACATAATTGGACATAAAAGAAGAAAAATCATGTGATCATTTCAATACATGCAAAAAGAGCCTTTGTCAAAATTTATCATGTATTCATGATGAATGTCATAGAGTAAGACTAGACCAAACACACCTTGATACAGAAAAGGCTATGCATAGCAATCCCACAGCCAAAATCACCCTAAATCAATTAAAAATCCTTAAATCCTCTCATTGAAATCATGAACAGCACAGCCATCTGATATGTGATGAAGATTCCAAAAATATGCACTGTAGAAAAGACAGAAATTTCCACAAATGGTGCTGGGAAAAGTTGATGTCTACATGCAGAAGGATGAAATTAGACACTTATCCATCACTTTGAACATAAATTAACTCTAAGTGGATCAAAGACCTCATTGTGAAACTCAAAACATTGAAATTGGTAGAAAAATATATAGGCAGTACCTTACAATATGTATGTGCATAGGAAAGGAATTCCTGAATAGCACTCCATTTCCCCAAAAATTCTGACCAACAACTGACAAGTGGGACCTTATAAAACCCAAAACCTTCTGCATAGCCAAGGAAATAACCAAATGAAATGGAAGCCCACAGAGTGTGAGAGGATCGTTTCATATTATACATTTAACAGAGGATTAACATCCAGAATATATAAAGAACAAAAAGGAAAGGAAAGGAAAAAGAAAAGAAAGAGTTTGAGAAACAAATGACCCATCCAAAAATTGGCTGTGGATATGAACAGAAAAATTTCAAAATGGTTATAAAATATTTTAAGAAATATAAGAAGAAATATGTAATAAAAAGTTTTCATCATTCAACCAGTCAACGTAATGCAAGTAAAACAAGTCAACAAAACCTTCAAAACAAACAATACCCCCTCCAAAATCTGAGATTTCATCTTAATCCATTCAATATAGCAACTGTCAAAAACAAACAAACAAACAAAACAACCCAGAGTATTTTGGGGAGAATGTGGAAAGCAGAGACCTCATCTACTACTGGTGGAAATCCAAACTGATGTAGCCATTTTGGAAATCAGTATGGAGAATTCCCAAAGGGCTAAAATATGTTCTATCATTTGACCCACTTAAACAACTCCTTGGCATCTTCCCAAAGAACTTGATATCCTATTCCACAGTTACTTGCTCATCCATGTTCATTGTCACTCTAGTCACAATAGATAGGAAATTGAAACAACTTAAATATCCTTTTACTGATGAATGGACAATAAGAATTTGTTACATATGTATGTAGAATAGTATATGGGTATAAAGAAAATTGAAATCATGAAATTTGTAAGTAAATGAATGAAATAGAAAAGACTATATTGAATGAGGCAACCCAGACCTAGAATAAACATCTCATGTTTTCTGTCATTCATGATATCTAGCTCTGTATCTTCATATGTGAATATATAACCTGAAGTAAACATATAATCAAGGAACAGAAAGTAAAAAGGTCCCATGTGGGAAGTGCTACAGAGGGTTGGATACCAGTTCAGTGAAGAGGAAAATAGGGAAAATTTGAGAGAGTCTTTAACTGAGGAGATGATGAAGTCAATATAGAAGAGAAAGAGGGAAGAGGAAAAAAATAACATTATTTGAAAAAGTTATAAGGAATCATTTTTTTTCCATTCATCAAAAGTACAAGCAAAACTTATGGTGGTCTTTAATTGGGGAGAAGAGGAAGTCAATATAGAAAGAGAAGGAGGGAAGAGGGAAAAATAACTTTAAAGATATTTGAAAAAAATTATAAGGAATCATATTATTTCCCATTTATCGAAAACTACAGATAATACATAAAATTATATGTAATTCCATATAAACACAAAGTTTAGATGAAGTTCAGTTGCTTGGACGGGAAGTGCTCCTTCAAAGAGTCACAGACTATTTAATATAAATCACAGTATCAGACATGAGAAGTCCTCTTTTGAGTTCTTGATCAGAGGAATGCAAGAGATTTCCTACATAATAGAGGCTATTGCTATTACTGTTTGTGGCCTTTCAGGTATAGAAGATATGTTATTTATTTATTTATTTATTTATTTATTTATTTATTTATTTATTTATTTATTATTTTTGGTTTTTCAAGACAGGGTTTCTCTGTGTAGCTTTGTGCCTTTCCTGGAACTCACTTGGTAGTCCAGGCTGGCCTTGAACTCACAGAGATCCGCCTGCCTCTGCCTCCCGAGTGCTGGGATTAAAGGCGTGCACCACCACTGCCCGGCTAGAAGATATGTTATTATTGCTGAGTACACCATGCACTTAAGACCCTGGGCTCCCAGGATTTGAGTTGTACCTGACCTGAAAGCCTCCTCTCTGAGGACTAGCTTCTAAGGTATCAGAAGTTGTTGTGTGAGCACTTAAGAATGGAAAGCAGCCAGTAGTCCTCCTTTGCTATGAAGCCTATGGACCACAACAAAGACCAGTATGGCAAGAAATCCCTAAATGTGCAGTAGTGGCAATCATCTTTGTGGAAACCAAGAACTGTCTAATTGGACTTAAGACAAGCTCAACAGGAGGGAAATCATGCCTGGTTCTGGAAACCTACCCAAATTCCTGAAGCTAGTGATAGTGAAGTTATGGATCTTAGGGCAGAACCTACCTCAGCTACTTGTAGCTGAATTTTTCTGTGTCCCACCCAGACTGCAGCCACTCGGACCCAAGTAAACACACAGAGGCTTTTATTAATTAAACTGCTTGGCCATTAGCTCAGGCCTAACACTGATTAGCTCTTACACTTAAACTCAACCCATTTCTGTTAATCTATATGTTGTCACGTGTTCTGTGGCTTTACCTGTGTGCCATTACAAGCTGCTCCCTGGATGGCGGGCTGGTGTCTGCTGACTCAGCCTTCCCAGAATTCTCTTTTCTGTTTATCCCACCTATGCTTCCTGCCTGGCTACTGGCCAATCAGCTTTTTATTTATCAACCAATCAGAGCAACAAATCACAGCATACAAAATGTAGCTAGAGTTTTCCTGCCTGGCCCACAGTCAGGACAAATCTCTCTCACCTGCCAGTCCCACAGCAGCTCAAACCCGACCAAGTAAACACAGAGATTTGTATTGGTTACAAACTGTATGGCCGTGGCAAGCTTCTTGCTAACTGTTCTTACAGCTTAAATTAATCCATTTCCATTAATCTATACCTTGCCACATGGCTCGTGGCTTACCGGCATCTTCACATGCTGTTTGTCATCGTGGCCGCTGGCAGTGTCTCCCTCTCAGCCTTCCACTTCCCAGCTTTATTCTCCTCCTTGTCCCGCCTACACTTCCTGCCTAGCCAATGGCCAATCAGTGTTTTATTTATTGACTAATTAGCAACACATTTGCCATACAGAACATCCCACAGCAACAAAACATCCCACAGAAGCTACTTTAATAAAGCAGTATCATTTCTAACTGCATTGTAAATACTTGTCTTTATACCCAGATTTAAGTGTAGTTCCCAACACCTCCCAAGGGAGGTGCTACACATTCCCCTCTGTATCATATACTTTTTTGTAAAGACCTTATTGTGGGATTTTGAGCTTCATGATTCTGTTGATTTCATACTGCTTACTGGTTTATTTTGATTACCTTTGTCACTTGGTAGAACTTTCAACTCTCATACTCTGTGATTGCAGTTCAGTATGTTTTGCAATGATGGTAAATTATTTATGTTATTGATTTTAATTAATGAAAAATTTGTTACTCTTTCTTTTTAAGTAGGTTATTGTCAAAATTTTATAACTGAACATCTTTTCTATATGAAGATTCTCAGTACCCAGAATGTTTATGGAAGTGTATATGTTACATTGAAACTATTGTCAATACAATCACTGGGAATGTGATTATAAATTAGTTGGTTTATCTGCAATACCATGGAAAAGCAGTACATTTTCTTTAGCAAAAATTTGCTTGAAGAAAATCAAAACAAAGGAACAAAACATTATAGCATGTAAGAGCAATTAATGAAAAAAGTGTCAGGCATTTGAAAGAGAGTGAGGAGGGGTATGTAAGAGAATTTTGAAGGAGGAAAGGGAATGGGAAATGATATAACTATATTACAATTTAAAAAATAAAAGAAATAACTTAAAATTTAGCACAAGTTCTGTTTTGTGAATTTTGCTATGATATATTGTGCATAGACTGGAAACATAGCACAAAATATTTAGAAAGAATATTCTGGAAAATATACTTAGAGCATCAAATACAGTATAAAATTTCTTCTAATAATTGAACTTTAAAAACTTGATGATATAGTCATAAAAGAAGCAATTATGCCTTTTTTTCTAGTTAATCCATCCTAATAACTTTTTATTTATAGTATTTTACATACCATCCACAGATCACCCTCTCATCCCACCCTCCAGCCCCTCCTCCAAAAGGGTAAGGCCTCCCATCGGGGGACACCAAAGCCTGGTACATTCATTTGATGCAGAACCAAGCCCTTTCCCCCTGCATCAAGGATGAGCAAGGCAGTCAACCATAGATAATTGGCTCCATAAAGCCAGCTCATGCACCAGGGATAGATCCTGATCACACTGCCAGGGCCCTTCCAACAGACCAAGATACATAAGTGTATCCTAGTCTGGTCCCATGCAGGTTCCACAGCTGTCGATCTAAAGTTCATGAGTTCCTACAAGCTTGATTCAGTTGTCTCTGTAGATTTCCCCATGATGATCTTGACCCCCTTGCTCATATAATCCCTGTTCGCTCTCTTCGATTGGACTCCCAGAGCTCAGTCTGGTGCTTGGTTGTGGATCTCTGTATCTGCTTTCATCAGTTACTGGATGAAGGCTCTATGATGACAGTTGGGTATTCACCAATCTGATTACCAGGGTAGGTCAGTTCAGGTACCCTCTCCACTATTGCTTAGTAGTCTAAACTAGGGTCATCCTTGTGGATTTAAGGGAATTTCCCTAGTACCCAGTTTCTCCCTATCCCCATGATGTCTCCCTCTATCATGGTATCTCTTCCATTGCATTCCCACTCATCCCTGTTCCAGCTTGGTCATCCTGTTCCCTTATGTTCCAATCCCCCATCCCCTACCCTCCATTGCTCCCCATTCCCAGTTTACTCATGGAGATCTCATCTATTTCCCCTTTCCAGAGCAATCCATGCATCCCTCTTAGGGTCCTCTTGTTAGCTAGCTTCTCTGGAGCTGTGGGTTGTAGTCTGGTTATCCTTTGCTTTATATCTAGTATCTACTTATGAGTATGTACCATGTTTGTCCTTCTGAGTCTGGATTACCTCACTCAGGATGATATTTTCTAGTTTCACTTATTTGCCTGCAAATTTCATGATGTCATTGTTTTTCACTGCTGAGTAGTACTCCATTGTATAAATGTATCACATTTTCTTTATCCATTATTTGGTTGAAGGGCATCTAGGTTGTTTCCAATTTCTGGCTGTTATGAATAATGCTGCTATGAACATAGTTGATCAAGTGTCCTTGTGGTATGATTGAGCATTTCTTGGGTATATTCCCAAGAGTGATATTGCTGGGTCTTGAGGTAGATTTAGTCCTGATGTTCAGAGAAACTGCCATATTGATTTACAAAGTGGTTGTATGAGTTTGTACTCCCACCAACAGTGGAGGAGTGTTCCCTTACTTCACATCCTCTCCAACATAAATTGTCATCAATGTTTTTGATCTTAGCAATTCTGACTGGTGTAAGATTATATTTCAGAGTCATTTTAAATTGCATTTCCCTGATGACTAGAGATATTGAGCAATTCCTTAAATGTCTTTCAGCCATTTGAGATTCTTCTGTTGAGAATTTTCTGTTTAGATCTGTAGCTCACTTTTTTAAATTGGATTGTTTGGCATTTTGCTGTCTAGTTTCTTGAGTTCTTTATATATTTTGGAGATCAGCACTCTGTCAGATGTGGTATTTTTTTCCCATTCTGTGTGTGAGTTACTGTTCTGGTAGCTAGCCACCCCAGCCTCTAAGCCTTAGGCCCAGGGGCACAACCTGTGCTCTCATAGCCCCACCCATTATAGCCCCAGGTGCAGGCTAGCAGGCAAGACTCCTGAAGGCAGGCCTGACCCCCACCCCCACATTGGACTCTGTAATCTACAAGCCCCACTCTATCCCCTAAACCCACCCATTTCCCAAGACCACAGCTGCTTCCTAAGACACAGACTCCACCACCTCTGATTGGACCAAGAGGTGAGTCACTGTTCTCCTAGCCAGTCACCCCAGCCTCTAAGCCCTAGGTTTAGGGGCACAATCTGTGCCCCCTATCCCTAACCACTGCAGCTCCAGTTTCAGGCCAACAGGCAAGACTCCTGCAGGAGGCCTGACCCCTGCCCCATTGGACCTGTAATCTACAAGTCCCACTCCATCTCCCAAACCCACCCATTCCCTGAAACTGCAGCTGCTTCTTGAGACATAGACTCCACCAGCTCCAACTGGACCAAGAGATGAGTCACTGTTCTCATAGGCAATCACCCCAGGCACTAGGCCTTAGGCCCTATTACAGCACCAGGTGCAGGCCAACAGGCAAGACTACTGCAGGTAGATCTGACCACTCTCACCCCTACCCCCATCAGACCCTGTAATCTACAAGCCCCCACTCCATCCCTCAAACCCACCCATCCTCTGAGACCTCAGCTACTCCCTGAACATAGACTCCACCAGCTCCAATTGAACCAAAAGACCCCAGCAGCTCCCTGACACACAAACACTGCCAGTGCCAATTGGACCAAGAGCTACTCCCTGAGACACAGACACCATTTACACTGATTGGAGAAAGAGATAGGTAGATGCCAGTGCATGAATATATTCATCATCATAAAGAGCAATACAGCACCACCAGAACCTAGTAGTTCTATTACAGTGAGACCTGAACAGCCCAATGTAGGAGTAGCAGAAAAAAACGACCTTAAAATGACTTTATGAAGATGATAGAAATCTTTAAAGAGGAAATTAATTCCTTAAAGAAATTGAGGAAAAGACAAACAAAAAATTGGAAGAAATCAATAAATCCCTTCAAGAAAGTCAAGAAAACTAAGAAAAAGCAATCAAACAGGTGAAGGAAACAGTTCAAGACTTGAAAATTAAAATATAGGCAATAAAGAAGACACAAACCGAGGGAATGCTGGAAATGATAAGCCTGAGTAAACAAACAGGAACTACAGATGAAAGCATAACCAACAGAATGCAAGAGATGAAAGAGAGAATCTCTGGCATGAAGGATATGATAGAGGAAATAGATTCATTGGTCAAAGAAAACATTAAAGTCAACAGAGTCATAACACAAAACATCCAGGAAATCTGAGACATAATGAAAAGGCCAAATATAAGAATATTAGGGGTAGAAGAAGGAGATGAATACCAGTGCAAAGGCACAGAAAATATATTTAACAATATCATAAAGAAAACTTTCCCATCCTAAAGAAGGAAGTACCTGTGAAGGTACAAGAAGCTTACAGAACACCAAATAGACTGGACCCCCCCCCCAAAAGTCCCCCCACCACATAACAATCAAACCACTAAACATACAGAATAAAGAAAGAACATTAAGAGCTGCAAAGGAGAAAGGCCAAGTAACATATAAAGGCAGACCCATTAGAATAACACCTGACTTTTCAATGGAAAATGTGAAAGCCAGAAGGTCTTGGACAGACGTTATGCAGATACTAAGAGACCATGGATGTCAGCCCAGACTATTATACCCAGCAAACCTCTCAATCACCATAGATATTATAAACAAGATATTCCAGGACAAAAAATATCTATCCACAAATCCAGCCCTACAGAAAGCACTAGAAGGAAAACTCCAACCTAAGTAAGTTAGATGCACCCATGAAAATAAGGCAATAGATAATACCACACCAACAAATCCCAAAGATGGGAAACACATACACACTACCATCAAAAAAAAAGAATTAACAATCACTGGTCATTAACATCCCTAATATCAATGGACTTAATTTGCCTATAAAAAGACACAGGCTAACAGGATATGAAAACAGGATCCATCCTTCTGCTGCATAGAAGAAACACATCTCAACTTCAAAGACAGACACTACCCCAGTTGAAATGATTGGGAAAAGACTTTCCAATCAAATGGACTCAAGAAGCAAGCTGATATAGTTATCCTAATATTTAACAAAATAGACTTCAAACTAAAATTAATCAAAAGAAATCAAGAAGGACATTACATATTTTTCCTCACAGGAAAAATCCATCCAGATGAAGTCTCAATTCTGAACATTTACATCTCAAATACAAGGATACCCACATATGTAAAAGAAACATTACTAAAGCTTAAATTGCACATTGAACTCCACACACTAGTAGTGGGAGACTTAAACACTCCACTCTCACCAATGGACAGGTTTGCCAGACAGAAACATAACAGAGAAACAAGGGAACTAACAGACATTATGACTCAAATGGACTTAATAGAACAGTCCATCCAAACACAAAAGAATATACTTTCTTCTTAGCACTGTATGGAACCTTCTCTAAAATTGATGACATACTTGGTCACAAAGCAAATCTCAGTGGATAAAAAAATTTGGAACAACCTCCTATATTTTATGAGATCACCATATCTTAAAGTTAGAATTCAACAACAACACAAATTACAGAAAGCCTATAATTACATAGAAACTGAATAATGCTCCACTGAGTCACCACTCGATCAGGAAGAAATAGAAAGAAATTAAAATTCCTATAATTCAATGAAAATGAATGTAAAACATACCCAAACTTATGGGACCTTACAAAAGCAGTACTAAGAGGAAAGTTCATAGCTCTAAATATCAACATAAAGAAGTTGGAGAAATCTCACACTAGTGACTTAACAGCATACTTAAAAGCTCTAGAAGAAAGAAAAAGAAGCAAATTCACCCAGGAGGAATAGACACCAGGAAATAATCAAATTGAGAGCCGAAATCAATAAAATAGAAACAAAGAGAATAATACAAAGAATCAATGAAACAAAGGGTTTTTTGAGAAAATTAACCAGATAGATGTACACTTACCCAAACTAACCAAAAGGCAGAGAAAGAATATCCAAATTAACAAAATCAGAAATGAAAAGGGAGACTAACAACAGACAAGGAGGAAATTCAGAGAATTATGAGGTCATACTTCAAACACCTGTACTCCACAAAATTGGAAAATTTAAGAGAAATGGACAATTTTCTGGATAGGTACCATATACCAAAATTAAATCAAGACCAGATAAACAATTTAAGTAGATCTATAATACCTATGGAAATAGAATCAGTTGTTAAAAATCTCCCCCCCCCCCAAAAAAAGCCCAGGATCAGATACTTTCAGCACAGAATTCTATAAGAATTTCAAAAAAGAGCTAATACCAATGCTCCTCAAATTGTTTCAGATAATAGAAACAGAAGGAACATTGTCAAACTCTTTTCATGAGGCTACAGCTACCCTGTTACCTAAACCACACAAAGATGCAACAAGGAAAGAGAATTACAGACCCATCTCCCTCATGAACATTGATGCAAAATGCTCAATAAAATAGTGGCAGACTGAATCCAAGAACACATAAAAAATCATCCACCATGACCAAGTAGGCTTTATCCCAGAGATGCAAGGATGGTTCAGAATACAAAAATCTGGCAATGTAATCCATCATATAAACAAACTGAAAGAAAAAAACCACATGATCATCTCATTAAAATGCTGAAAAAGCCTTTGACAAAATCCAGCACTCCTTCATGATAAAGGTCTTGGAGAGATCACGAATATAATGACCATACCTAAACATAATAAAGGCAATATACAGTAAACCAACAGACAACATCAAATTAAGTGGAGAGAAACTCAAAGCGATTCCATTAAAATCAGGAACAAGACAAGGCTGTCTGCTCTCCCCATATCTATTTAGTGTAGTACTCAAAGTTCTAGCTAGGGCGATAAGACAACAAAAGGAGATCAGGGTAATATAAATTGGAAAGGAAGAAGTCAAAGTTTTATGACTTGCAGAAGATATGATTGTATACTTAAGTGACCCCCAAAACTTCTACCAGTGACCTCTTACAACTGATAAACACCTTCAGTAATGTTGTGGGATATAAAATTAACTAAACAAATTGGTAGCCCTTCTTTATACAAATGATAAATGGACTGAGAAATAAATAAATCAGGGAAATATCACCCTTTACAGTAGCCACAAATAATATAAAATACCTTAGGGTAACTCTAACTAAATAGGTGAAAGACCTGTTTGAGAAGAACTTTAAGTCCTTGAAGAAAGAGATTGAAGAAGATATCAGGAAATGGAAAGATTTTCCATGCTCATGGATAGGTAGAACCAACATAGTAAAATGGCAATATTATCAAAAGCAATCTACAGATTCAATGCAATCCCCATCAAAATCTCAACACAATTCTTCACAGACCTTGAAAGAGCAATACTCTACATCAAATGGAAAACAGAAAAAACCCAGGATAGCTAAAAAAAAAATCCTTTATAATAATGTACCTTCTGGAGGCATCACCATTCCTGACTTCAATCTATAGTAATAAAAACAGCTTGGTATTGGCATAAAAACCAACAAGTGGACCAATGGAACCAACTGAAGACCCTGGCATTAATCCACACACTTATGAACACCTGATTTTCAACAAAAAAGCCAAAACTGTACAATGAAAAAAAGAAAGCATCTTCAACAAATGGTGCTGGCATAACTGGATATCAACATGTAAAAGACTGCAAATAGATCCATATCTGTCACAAATGTACAAAACTTAAGTCCAAGTGGATCAAAGACCTCAACATCAATCCAGCTACACTGAACCTGATAGAAGAGAAAGTAGGAAGTAGTTTAGAATGCATTGGCACAGGAGACCACTTCCTAAATATAACACCAGTAACACAGACACTGAGAGCAACAATTAATAAATGGAACCTCCTGAAACTGAGATGCTTCTATAAGGTAAAAGACGTGGTAAATAAGACCAAACTATAGCAATTATGCTTTTAATCAAATTTTATGATCTCAATGCAGAATTTTACACTTTTCTCCTTGTAACTTCCTTCCTGTCCTTGTACTAAAGAGTGTTATTTCAATAGAAAGCATGTAAATCTGTGGGCCCCACAGAAACCCCACCTTGTGACTTGTTTTCATCTTGACTCAAGGTCAGAGAGTTCAGCTTGTTTTCTCCTGCAAGGCTGCATAGTAGAATACTTTGGCCAAAGGCATGGTTACCAGGTCTCTTATACCTCTATGCCTAATTACAGGACCCTTTGCCTTAAGGCATGGTCACCAGATGTCTTGAGTACTAAGGAGTTGTTTACACTTGACTATACTTTGTACCTTGAACCATGGTGGTGTCCTTGAAAGGAGGAGGTCTTTTTGCCACCTTGCTTCGGGCATATAAAGGCTGTGAGTAATAAACTCAGGAATCTGTGGTATTGATCCAGAGGGCCCCCCTCAGACAACCCCCAAGCTATCCTATGTCTCTGTCTTTTTCTTCATCTACATCTATATTCCATAGCTATCATTTCTAAATTCCACACTCCCTTCTTCAGAATTGTTTGACAGGTTGAGCGATACTCAACAGAAAACTTACTAGCATAATGATCAATGCATACTATTTCTAGGAGAACTTAAAAGTTAAATGGAAGCCCTAAAGTGTATCTATATCTATGTCTATGTCTATGTCTCTCTCTCTCTCTCTCTCTCTCTCTCTCTCTCTCTCTCTATATATATATATATATATATATATATATATATATATGTGTGTGTGTGTGTGTGTGTGTGTGTGTGTGTGTGTGTAAAATATACATATATGTGAATTTGACTATAATTTTTATGTATAGGCTGGAATCAGCACAAAATATTTAGAAAGAATATTCTGAAAAGTAGGCATTTATATGTGTTTATATGTATAAACATTTTTCCTCTCTTTTGTAATTAAAAAAATTCATACTGTATATATTGATCATATTTTTCCTCCCTAACTTCTCCCAGATCCTCTTCACCACCCTACTCACCTTCATGTTCTCTCTCACACAAAAAATAAAAAACAAAAAATAAAGTCTAAACAAACAAAATACAAATATAGAAATGACTATTGTGAATAAAAATTTCCACAAAGAAGATCATCCTGAAGAGGATGATTGGTCAGAATTTCAATGATTCTGCAGAGATTTGAATGTTCCAGACCTAGAGTCTAATTCAAAATTCTCTTGGTCCGTCTCTACCTTTGCTTCTATGCTCAGTGACTTTGCCCTTTTAACTCTAAACCAATGTATCCAACTTAGTCCTCTGACTGAGCCTGGTCCCAATATCCAGTCACGTGCCCCAGCTTGAAGATCACCATCCATACTTCCACAACATCTACTCTTGTCCAGGATCCATATCCTTGCTCCAGTCAACTATAATGAGTCCATATCAGACACACAATAAAAAAGTGTACATATTTCTGGGACTCATCACCAAAAGACAAACAATATGTAATGTCAGACAGTAAGCCTCCCCATAAACCCATGAAACCTATATTAATGCTCTCCAGTGAGAATTGTCTAGCTGAACCCAGTACAGTTCTTAAATACTAATCATAAAAAGCATCAAAAGTTTCAAGGTTTTTAAAGAAGACAGAAACAACCATATCAATGACCTTAGAATAGTAATAAATGCTCAAGTGTTGCCTAAGAAAACCAAATCCTATGGCTTAATTAAATGATGATGACAACACATAATTCAAGGTTGATATAGAAATCTTAAGCTGAATTGCAGTTGGAATTGAAATATTTAACAAACTAATTCAAAATATCATGGGGGGAAAATCCATGCAAGTCGAACACATTAAGTAGATCAAGTCTTATAGATAAAGGATCATCATTAGACCATAGAAACACAGAATATGAAAAATTAAAAAAATACAGGAAAGGAACATTCAGGAATTGTGGAACACTATGAAAAGAACAAATTTTTTAAATACAGTATTAGCTGAGGGAAAGGAATCCCAGGTCAATTATATAGACCATATATTGTAGAAGAAAACTTTTCCAACTGAAGGAAACACATATCTATACAGATACAAGATATACACAAAACACCAAATAGACAAGGTCATAAAGAAACTCCCCATGGCATGCTAAAATTAAAACCCTAAGTATAAAAAACAAAGAAAGAATATTAAAAGCTGTAAAAGAAAAAAAAAACAAGTCACATATAAAGAAAACCCATCAGAATAACATCTTTGTTAATGATGACTTAAACACTAGAAGGGTCCACAATGTATTCTACATACTAAGAGACCACAGATGCCATCGTGGACTACTGCAGCATCAAAACTATCTGCCATTGTTATGAAAGAAAGAAAAACTTTGCATAATAAAACAGGCTAAAAAAATTCATATTCACCAAACTAAACCCATGGAGAATACTGGAAGCAATGTTATAGAATAGAGACAGCGATAAGCATAACTGAGATACTTTAGGAAGAACATAAATGAAGGTATAATAACTGAAATGAAGTGCATAACTAAGAAGAAATACAGCAACATAATGATCGTAATCAATATAGTTTTCAATACTAATTCTTAATATTATTGGCCCTAACTCTGAATTCAATGAACAAATACAGGCTAGACACATGGATCAGGAAACAAAAGCCATCTTTCTGTTTTGTACAAGCAACTCATCTTAACTTTAAAGGCAGGCAGTGCCTTAGAGTCGAAAAATGCATAGTAGTATTCCTGACAAATGGAACAAGGAAACAAGTAGGCATTCATATCCAAACATCTGATAAAATAGGTGCCAAACTGAAACTGGACATAAGAGACAAAGAAAATCACTCTATTCTAGTAAATGGAACGATTAAGAGGACATTACAATCCTGAACCATATATAAACCCAATTTTGGTGTACACAATTTTATAAAAAGACATACTACTGGAATTAAAGACACAGATTAACACCAGCTCAATAATATTATGCTATTTCAATACTCCACTTTCTTTAATGGACAGATCCTCTGGATGAAAAACAGAGAAACATAAGAATTAAATGACATTATACATAAAACAGACTCATCAGCTATGAGATATCCACAGAATATTCTGCCCAAACATCAAAGAATATATGCATGGAAGCTTCACTAAAATAGACCACATCCTTGAAAACAAACAAAATAAATCCTAACAAATTCATAAAAAGTGAATAAACTCCATGTGTTACATCTGATCAAGATGTGATAAAACTTAAATTTGACAGCAAACTAATCTCTAATAATCACACAGACTCAAGATTAAACGACCCATTACTGAGTGATGAAAGGGTCAGAAGTAAAGTACATAATTCTACACCTAAGTGAAAAGGAAACCACAACACAAGAAAACCTCTGGACCACATTAAAAACAGTCTTATAAGGGAAATTTATACTCTAAGCGCTTTCATTTTTAATTCAGAAAGATTGAAAATAAATGAGTAATGAAGCAACTCACGCCAGAGAAAAAACAAATTAAGCTCAAACTCAGTAATGGCAAGAAATAATAAAAATCAGATCAGAAATGAATGAACTAGAAAACAGTACAAAGAATCATTGAGTCTTTAAGACAACAAAGATGATTGACAGAGCCTTGGACTAAACTCTATTAGTTGGAAAATCTAAATGAAGTGCATGAATTTTGAGATCCAACTTATCTATCATACATAAACCCAGAAGGATTCAACAGCCAAAACAGATGCATACATAGCTAAAAAAGAGATTGAAATAGTAATCAGATGCCTCCTATGAAAAAATCCTCAAAAGCAAACAAACAAAACCAAAACCAACAAAACAACTACAACAAAAAGCCCAAAATAGGTTCAAATAGATTTACCTTGAAATTCTACCAGATTTCAAAGTTGTGCTACAACAAAGTCCTCTTAAATTATTCAGAAAAATTATCTTTTTCATTGTATCAGGGACAATATGTTGTATCTGTACTTTAATCATTAAAACAAGATGAAATATCCAGCTAGCAGTTAAGAGTCCTGTAGGCAGGCCACACCACCACTGCTGCCACCCATTGGACCCTGTAACCGATAAGTCCCACTTTGCCACCCAAGCCCTCTGAACCCATCATCCTCCCCTTGGGCAGCTATCCCCTGCAAAGTCAGCAGCCACTAGAGATACAAGCACATCTGCATCAATTGTAGGAGGAGGTGTATGACTGGTCTCCCAGATAAACTGCCCTAAGTCCTAGGCCGTAAGCCCCAAGGCACATCCCAATTCCCTCCCCCTCGCATCTCAGGCCCATCAGCAGGCCAGCAGGTAAGAGTTCTATAACCTACAAGATCCAGTCTGCCACCCAAACTCACAAAACCCATCATTGTCTCCCTGGCCAATCATCCCTCACAAAACCAGGAGTCTCTAGAGGCTAAAGGGGTACACTTCTGTACCATTTGAAGGAAGAGATGAGTGACTGGTCTCCCAGCTGAACTACCCCAGTCACTAGACCCCAGGCCTAGGCACCCATAGCAGTTGGAAGAATAGAGCCCACAGGCACAAGTAAAGCCCACACCAGCCAGAAGAATTGGACACTAGATCTAGGCACCCAAACCCTCACAAACCTCAGCTGAGACAACCCTACCCCAACTGACAACCAGACAATGATTATAACCATTGGCCAATTAGGCCAAAAGACAATAAAGGAAACATACAGTAAGGGAATGAAAGACCCATCCAACAAAGACATCACAAGAATCAACACCTGTTCCGATAATTATCCCAAAACCAAGAGGGGTAAATGGCAGTATAAGAATACATTCAACAACAGAAAGGGCAATATGGTACCACCAGAAACTAGTGATTCCACAACACAAAACCTGAACATCCCAATGGAGATGAAACAGAAGTAACAACCTTAAAAATAACTTTATGGCTGGGCAGTGGTGGTGCGCATCTTTAATCCCAGCACTCAGGAGACAGAGCCAGGCAGATCTCTGTGAGTTTGAGGCCAGCCTACTCTATAGAGCAAAATCCACAACAGGCACCAAAACTACACAGAGAAACCATATCTCGAAAAACAAACAAACAAAAATAACTTTATGAAGATGATAGAGGCCCTTAAAGAGGAAATGAAAAAAATCTCTCAAAGAAATGGAGGAAAAGACAAACAAAAAATTGGAAGAGATCAATAAATCCCTCAAGTAAAGCCAAGGAAGTCAAGAAAAAAAAATCAAATAGGTGAAGGAAACAGTTCAAAACTTGAAATTTGATATAGAGGCAATAAAGAAGACAAACTGAGGGAATTCTGGAAATGGAAAATATGGGTAAATGAACAGGAATTATAGATGCAAGCATAACCAACAGAAAAAAGAGATGGAAGAGAGAATCTCAGGCACTGAAGATATGATAGAGAAAACACAA
Organism: Peromyscus californicus insignis; assembly: GCF_007827085.1. Lineage (NCBI taxonomy): Eukaryota > Metazoa > Chordata > Mammalia > Rodentia > Cricetidae > Peromyscus > Peromyscus californicus. The sequence continues at coordinate 9,370,896 of NW_026294458.1, read as the reverse complement.
AACATTCAGGAATTTTGGGTATCCATGAAAAGATCAGACCTAAGAATAATAGGGATAGAAGAAGAAGAATTCCTGTTCAAAGGCACAGAAAATATATTCAACAAAATTGTAGAAGAAAACATTCCGAACCTAAAGAAGGACATGGCTATGAAGATACAAGAAGCTTACAGAACATCAAATAGATGGAACACCCCCCTCCACTGCTGCCAATATGTCCCTTTCCACGTAATAATCAAAACACTAAACACACAGAATAAAGAAAGATTATTTAGAGCTGCAAAGGAAAAAGACCAAGCAACATATAAAGACAGACCTATCAGAATTAAACTCAACTTCTCAGTGGAGATCCTGAAAGCCAGAAGGTCCTGGACAGATACTCTGCAGACACTAAGAGACAACAGATGCCAGCTCAGACTACTATACTCAGCAAAACTTTCAGTCACCATAGACAGATAAAACAAGATATTCCATGACAAAACCAGATTTAAACAATACCTATCCACAAATCCAACCCTACAGAAAGTACTAGAGGATAACTCCAACCCAAGGAAGTAAGATGCACCCATGAAAACACAGGCAATAGATAATCTCACACCAGCAAATCTCAAAGCTTCTGTAAGGTTAAGGACACGGTCAATAAGACAAAACAGCAGCCCACAGAATGGGAAAAGATCTTCCCCCTCCCCACATCTGACAGAGGGCTGATCTCCAAAATTCTTAACATAGTTACTGACTCTCAGTATGCAGAGCTGTTTTACACATTAAAACTGCTGAATTTATTCCTGATGAGTCAGAATTAACCTCATTATTCAGTTAAAAAATAATCAGGGTTGCTCCGGACTTCCCTTTTGGAAAACTGGTGAGTGCCCTTCCTTGCCCCGGACCCCATCCCTGGGCACCAGCCACTCCAGGGAAGACCTGCCCAACTCGGCCCCAGGTTCTGGCCACCGGGCAGGTTCCCTGCTAGCCCCACCGGGAAGGATCCCCTTCTCCAAGACCCCTGGCAGGCCCTGCAGTCTCCACGCCCTGCCCCCACGCCCATCCGCCTGAGCCCCAAGCCTCTTCCTGAGACTTAGAGGCCAGCCCCCAGCTCCCATCTTGCTCCGGACTTCCCTTTTGAAAAACTGGTGAGTACCCTTCCTTGCCCCAGACCCCATCCCTGGGCACCAGCCACTCCAGGGAAGACCTACCCAACTTGGCCCCAGGTTCTGGCCACCGGGCAGGTTCCCTGCTAGCCCCACCGGGAAGGATCCCCTTCTCCAAGACCCCTGGCAGGCCCTGCAGTCTCCACGCCCTGCCCCCACGCCCATCCGCCTGAGCCCCAAGCCTCTTCCTGAGACTTAGAGGCCGGCCCCCAGCTCCCATCCTGCTCAGGACTTCCCTTTTGGAAAACTGGTGAGTGCCCTTCCTTGCCCCGGACCCCATCCCTGGGCACCAGCCACTCCAGGGAAGACCTGCCCAACTTGGCCCCAGGTTCTAGCCACCGGGCAGGTTCCCTGCTAGCCCCACCGGGAAGGATCCCCTTCTCCAAGACCCCTGGCAGGCCCTGCAGTCTCCACGCCCTGCCCCCACTCCCATCCACCTGAGCCCCAAGCCTCTTCCTGAGACTTAGAGGCCGGCCCCCAGCTCCCATCTTGCTCCGGACTTCCCTTTTGGAATACTGGTCTGGCTGAACCAAGTGTGCGGATAAGGCCAGTAACGAAGCACAAGGAGATGGGCAGACGTCAAGGCAGAAACATATACAACAAAATGAATAGCAATACAGCATCACCAGGCCCTAGCCCTCCTCCAGCACCTAGACCTGAACATCAGAAATTGGAAGAAGCAGAAGAAAACAGCCTTATGAATGACATCATGAAGAAGCTAGAGGCTTGTGTAGAGGAAAAGACAAAAAAATGTGAAGAACGCTGTAAACAACTAGAGGAAAGGGCAAACAAATTAGAAGAAATCAATAAAGTCCTGGAAGAAAACAATAAAATACTGAGAGAAAATCAAGAAAAATCAATGAAACAAATGAAGGAAACAGTCCAAGACCTGAAAAGGGAAATAGAAAAAATGAAGAAGACACAAACAGAGGGAATGCTGGAAATAGAAAATCTGAGAAAACGATTGGGAACTTCAGATGCAAGTATAATCAACAGAATGCAAGAGATGGAAGAGAGGATCTCTAGCGTTGAAGATACAGTAGAAGAAATACATTCATCAGTCAAAGAAAACACTAAAGCCAACAAAGTCATGAACCAAAATGTCCAAGAAATTTGGGACACCATGAAAAGACCAAACCTAAGAATAATAGGGGTAGCCGGGCGGTGGTGGCGCACGCCTTTAATCCCAGCACTCGGGAGGCAGAGCCAGGCGGATCTCTGTGAGTTCGAGGCCAGCCTGGGCTACCAAGTGAGTTCCAGGAAAGGCGCAAAGCTACACAGAGAAACCCTGTCTCGAAAAACCAAAAAAAAAAAAAAAAAAAAAAGAATAATAGGGGTCGAAGAAGGAGAAGAATACCAACTCAAGGGCACAGAAAATATATTCAACAAGATCATAGAAGAAAACTTTCCCAACTTAAAGAAGGAAATGCCTATGAAGATACAAGAAGCTTATAGAACACCAAACAGACTAGACCCCCAAAAAAAGTCCCCTCGCCACATAATAGTTAAACAACTAAACGTACAGAATAAAGAAAGAATATTAAGAGCAGCAAAGGAAAAAGGCCAAGTGACATATAAAGGCAAATCCATCAGAATAACACCCGATTTCTCAATGGAGACTTTGAAAGCCAGAAGAACCTGGACAGATGTAATGCAGACACTAAGAGACCATGGATGTCAGCCTAGACTAATATACCCAGCAAAACTTTCAATCACCATAGATGGAGTGAACAAGACATTCCATGACAAAGCCAGATTTAAACAATACTTATCCACAAACCCAGCCCTACAGAAAGCACTAGAAGGAAAATTCCAACCTAAGGAAGTCAGATACACCCTCGAAAACACAGGCAACAGATAAAGCCACAGCAGTAAACCCCAACGTATAGAAGTACCCACACATCACCACCAAAAAATAACAGGAATGAACAATCACTGGTCATTAATTTCCCTCAATATCAATGGACTTAATTCACCTATAAAAAGACATAGGCTTACAGAATGGATACGAAAGCAGGACCCATCTTTCTGCTGCATACAAGAAACACATCTCAAATTCAAAGATAGACACTACCTAAAAATAAAAGGCTGGGAAAAGACTTTCCAATCATACGGTCTTAAGAAACAAGCGGGTGTAGCCATCCTGATATCCAGCAAAATAGACTTCAAACTAAAATCAATCAAAAGAGATCAAGAAGGGCATTACATACTCATCACAGGAAAGATCCACCAAGATGAAGTCTCAATTCTGAATATTTATGCCCCAAACACAAGGGCACCCACATATGTAAAAGAAACATTACTAAAGCTTAAATCACATATAAAACCCCACACATTAATAGTGGGAGACCTCAACACCCCACTTTCACCACTGGACAGATCTCCCAAATTGAAACTTAACAGAGAAATAAAGGACTTAACTGATGTCATGACTCAAATGGACTTAATCGATATCTACAGAACATTCCATCCTAACAAAAAAGAATATACCTTCTTCTCAGCACCCCATGGAACCTTCTCTAAAATTGACCACATACTTGGCCACAAAACAAATCTAAACAGATACAAAACAATTGGAATAACCTCCTGTGTTCTATCAGACCACCATGGTCTAAAGTTGGATTTCAACAACAACAAAAACTACAGAAAACCTGCAATCTCATGGAAACTGAATAATACCCAACTGAATCACCAATGGGTTAAGGAAGAAATAAAGAAAGAAATTAAAGACTTCCTAGAGATCAATGAAAATGAAGACACCACTTATCCAAATTTATGGGACACTATGAAAGCAGTACTAAGAGGGAAATTCATAGCACTAAATGCCCACATAAATAAGTTGGAGAAATCTCACGCTAGAGACTTAACAGCATACCTGAAAGCTCTAGAACAAGAAGAAGCACAGTCTCCCAGGAAAAATAGACGCCAGGAAATTATCAAAGTGAGAGCTGAAATCAATAAAATAGAAACAAAGAGAACAATACAAAAAATTAATGAAACAAAGAGTTGGTTCTTTGAGAAAATCAACAAGATAGACAAGCCCTTATCCAAACTAACCAAAAGACAGAGAGAGAGCATCCAAATCAACAAAATCAGAAATGAAAAGGGGGACATAACAACAGACATTGAGGAAATCCAGAGAATCATCAGGTCATACTTCAAAAACCTCTATTCGACAAAACTGGAAAACCTAAAAGAAATGGATAACTTTCTGGATAGGTACCACATACCTAAGTTAAATCAAGACCAGATAAACTATTTAAATAGTCCAATAACCCCTAACGAAATAGAAACAGTCATTAAAAGTCTCCCAACCAAAAAAAGCCCAGGACCAGATGGTTTCAGCGCAGAATTCTACCAGATCTTCAAAGAAGAGTTAATACCAATACTCTCTAAATTGTTCCACACAATAGAAACAGAAGGAACATTACCAAACTCCTTCTACGAGGCTACAATTACCCTAATTCCTAAACCAAACAAGGATACAACAAAGAAAGAGAACTACAGACCGATCTCCCTCATGAACATTGATGCAAAAATACTCAATAAAATACTGGCAAACAGACTCCAAAAACACATCAAAACAATTATCCACCATGATCAAGTAGGATTCATTCCAGGGATGCAAGGGTGGTTCAACATACGAAAGTCCATCAATGTAATACACCATATAAACAAACTCAAAGAAAAAAACCATATGATCATCTCACTGGATGCAGAAAAGGCATTTGACAAAATCCAACACCCCTTCATGATAAAGGTATTGGAGCGATCAGGAATACAGGGAACATACCTAAACATAATAAAGGCAATTTACAGCAAGCCAACAGCCAACATCAAATTAAATGGAGAGAAACTCAAAGCAATTCCACTAAAATCAGGAACGAGGCAAGGCTGTCCACTCTCCCCATACTTATTCAATATAGTACTTGAAGTTCTAGCCAGAGCAATAAGACAACATAAGGAGATTAAGGGGATACAAATTGGAAAGGAAGAAGTCAAGCTTTCCCTATTTGCAGATGACCTGATAGTATACTTGAGCGACCCCAAAGATTCCACCAAGGAACTGATACAGCTTATAAACACCTTCAGCAACATAGCAGGATACAAGATCAACTCAAAAAAATCAGTAGCCCTCCTATATACAATGGACAAAGAAGCAGAGAAGGAAATCAGAGATACATCACCCTTTACTATAGCCACAAATGACATAAAATACCTTGGGGTAACACTAACCAAGCAAGTGAAGGACCTATATGACAAGAACTTTAAGTCCCTGAAAAAAGAAATTGAAGAAGATGTCAGAAAATGGAAAGATCTCCCATGCTCATGGATAGGCAGGACTAACATAGTAAAAATGGCAATCTTACCAAAAGCAATCTACAGATTCAATGCAATCCCCATCAAAATACCAACACAATTCTTCACAGACCTGGAAAGAATAATACTCAAATTCATATGGAAAAACAAAAAACCCAGGATAGCCAAAGGAATCCTGTACAATAACACAACTTCTGGAGGCATCACGATCCCTGACTTCAAGCTCTACTATAGAGCTACAGTAATAAAAACAGCTTGGTACTGGCATAGAAACCGACATGTGGACCAATGGAATCGAATTGAAGACCCTGACATTAATCCGCACACCTATGAACATATAATTTTTGACAAAGAAGCCAAAAGTGCACAATGGAAAAAAGAAAGCATCTTCAACAAATGGTGCTGGCAAAACTGGATATCAACATGTAGAAGGCTGCAAATAGATCCATATCTATCACCGTGCACAAAACTTAAGTCCAAGTGGATCAAGGACCTCAACATAAATCCAGCTACTCTGAACCTGCTAGAAGAGAAAGTAGGAAGTAGTCTTGAACGCATTGGCATTGGAGACTACTTCCTAAATAGAACACCAGTAGCACAGACTCTGAGAGAAACAATCAATCAATGGGACCTCTTGAAACTGAGAAGCTTTTGTAGAGCAAAGGATACGGTCAACAAGGCAAAGCGACAGCCTACAGAATGGGAAAAGATATTCACCAACCCCACATCTGACAGAGGACTGATATCCAGAATATATAAGGAACTCAAGAAATTAGACATCAAAATGCCCAACAGTCCAATTAAGAAATGGGCTATAGAACTAAACAGAGAATTCTCAACAGAGGAAACTCAAATGGCCGAAAGACATTTAAGGAATTGCTCATCATCCCTAATCATCAGGGAAATGCAAATCAAAACGACTCTGAGATACCACCTTACGCCTGTCAGAATGGCTAAGATCAAAAACACTGAAGACACCTTATGCTGGAGAGGATGTGGAGCTAGGGGAACTCTCCTCCACCGCTGGTGGGAATGCAAGCTTGTACAACCACTTTGGAAATCAATATGTCGCTTTCTTAGAAAATTGGGAATCAATCTCCCCCAAGATCCAGCTATACCACTCTTGGGCATATACCCAAGAAATGCTCAACCACACCATAAGAGCACTTGTTCAGCTATGTTCATATCAGCATTGTTTGTAATAGCCAGAACATGGAAACAACCCAGATGCCCTTCAACTGAAGAATGGATAAACAAAATGTGGTACATATACACAATGGAATACTACTCAGCAGAAAAAAACAATGGCATCATGAGGTTTGCAGACAAATGGATGGATCTAGAAAAAATCATCCTGAGTGAGGTAACCCAGACTCAGAAAGACAAACATGGTATGTACTCACTCATAGCAGGATACTAGACATGAAACAAGGATGAATTGTCTGCTACTCACATCACCAGGGAGGCTACCCGGAAAACAGGACCCCAAGAAAGACACAGGGATCGCCCAATGACAGAGAAATGGAATGAGATCTACATGAACAGCCTGGACATGAGTGGGGGTAATGAAAGGCGAGGGTCGAGGGAACGAGAGCTTGGGGGAGCGGGAGATCCCAGCTGGATCAACAACAGAGAGGGAGAACAAGGAATAGGAGACCATGGTAAATGAAGACCACATGAGAACAGGAAGAAGCAAAGTGCTAGAGAGGCCCACAGAAATCCACAAAGATACCCACACAACAGACTGCTGGCAATGGTCGAGAGACAGCCCGAACTGACCTACTCTGGTGATGGGATGGCCAAACACCCTAATTGTTGTGCTAGAAACCTCATCCAACTACTGAGGGATCTGGATGCAGAGATCCATGACTAGGCCCTGGGTGGATCTCTGGGAGTCCAATCAACGAGAATGAGGAGGGTTTATATGAGCGAGAATTGTTGAGACCAAGGTTGGATAAAGCACAGGGACAAATAGCCAAATGAATGGAAACACATGAACTATGAACCAATGGCTGAGGGGTCCACACTGGATCAGGCCCTCCGAATGGGTGAGACAGTTGATTGGCTTGATCTGTTTGGGAGGCATCCAGGCAGTGGGACCAGATCTTGTGCTCATTGCATGAGTTGGCTGTTTGAAACCTGGGGCCTATGCAGGATTGTTTGGCTTGGCCTGGGAGGAGGGTACTAGACCTACCTGGACTGAGTCTACCAGGTTGACCTCAGTCTGTGGGGAAGGCTTTACCCTGGAGGAGATGGGAATGGGGGGGGGGCGTTGGGGGGAAGGTGAGGGGGACGGGAGGGGGGAGAACAAGGGAATCTGTGACTGATATGTAGAACTGACTTTTATTGCAAAATAAATTAAAATAAATTAAAAAAAAATAATCAGGAATAGGAATCATCCCTCATATATAACAAACATCTGATCCCATATGGGTCTGCAGGCCCTCTAGCACAAGATAATGTTGAAATTGATCAACTCTTGATAGAAAATGTTCTGGAAGCCTCAGAATTTCATAAAAACAATCATATCAATAGCAAGGGTTTGAAAAATGATTTTTCCATCACTGGGCAATAAGTCTACGAAATTATAAGGAAATGTTCTAGTTGTTCTTTATACAACCAAACTCCACTACCTGCAGGAAGTAACCCAAAAGGTACTCAAAGGAATGAAATTTGGCAGATGGATGTGTTTTATTTTGTAGAATATGGAAATTTAAAATTTATATACCACATCATTGACACCTATTCAGTATTTTAATGGGCAACTGCTTTGAGTTCTGAAAAGGCTGATTCTGTAATCACACATTTGCTAGAAGTTATGGCCATCATGTGTATACCTGGACAAATTAAGACCGACAATGCCCCAGCATATATCTCTGGTAAATGAAACAGTTTTTTGCTTATTACAATATAAAACATATTACAGGTATAACACACAATCCTACGGGGCAAGCAGTCATAGAAAGATCAAAGTGAAGTCTAAAGGATATAGTAAACAAACAGAAGTGGGGTAATAAAGACCCCCAGAAATAGATTGCATAGTGCTTTACTGGGGAATGCTTTGGATTTTGTAAATGCTAATGAAAAAGGAATGACAGCTGAGGAGAAACATTGGAGAACAGAAAAAACTGAGGAATTAAATCAGACTGTATACTTTAAAGATGTGCTGACCTCTCTTTTGATTAATTTTGATTGTAAATCTACTGTGTTAAATATTAGAATAGGTACACCAGCATGCTTCCTACATTCATTTGCTTGGAAAATCTTCTTTTCAACCCTTTACTGTAAGTTAATGTCTATCTTTTGTAGCACAAATTGTTAGAAGGTCTTATTAAATAAAAACAAACCCAGAGCTAGGTTTTGGTGTTGAGGTGTTTCTTGTATACAGCAGAGGATGGATCTTGCTTTGTATCTATTCTGTTAACCCGTGTTTGTTAGCTGGATTTGTTGATAGATATTCTTTAAATTTGACATTGTCTTTAAGTGTCTCATGTTCTGCATTTATGGTAATTGAAATTTTTCTGGTTATAGTAGTCTGAATTGGCATCCATGGTTTCTTAGAGTCTGATAGACATCTGTCCAGGCCCTTCTGGGTTTTACAGTCTCCATTGAGAATTCGATGTAACTCTAATAGGTGTGTCTTTACATGTTACTTGGACTTTTTCCCTTGTTACTTTAAAAATTCTTTCTTTATTCTATATGTTTAGTGTTTTGTTTATTATCTGTCATGGGAACTTTTTTTCTCATCCAATCTATTTGGTGTTCTGTAAGCTTCTTGTACCTTTATAGCTATGTCCTTTTCTGTTAGGAAATATTTTTTTCTATGATTTTGTTGACTATATTTCATAGGATTTGAGCTGGGATTCTCCTCCTTCTTGTATTCCTATTATTCTTAGGTGAGGTCTGTCATCATGTTTTGGCCTTTTTTCCAGTCATAGTTCAGTGTTACATATGGACTATGCAAGTATTGTAAGACCCTGAGGGAATGATTGGTCTATGCGGCTTTCTAGGCAATGCAATGGATAACATAGATGTTATCCATAAAGTATAATAATAAACATTCATATGCATTTATAACTTTTCCACAAGTAGTATTAAAGGAGCTGAACTATTTGTAAAAGTTTGCTCCACATCACACCCATCACTAGTATTTGTTGAGTACAATGCCATTCAATAATAAGCTCTCACCTATTTGTACAATGAGATTCAGGGCACACTTACATATCTTAAGTACCACAAATGTTTATTAATCTACTTCCTGTGGATTGAGTAGCACAGTAAGATTATGTCTCCTCATTTCTGCTTCTATGTAGACACTTCACATGCAAGTAGCATACATCCTTCTTTCTAGTTCCTGAAACATTTCTCAGATTGTAAAAAACAAATATTAGGTCACAATCTTTAATTTCTTTTGAAATTCAATCAACTTGTTTTTCTAATCAGTGGTGGATCTGTCAGCCTGGATGACCCTGAGTCTGAAGATCCACTTTACAAGACCTCTGCTTCAACCTCTGACTAAAGTACAGTTTCTGTCTAGATCAATGTTTTAGTATATCAATTTGTACCCCTTTGGGCCTAACACTTAAATTGGGGACTATAATAATATAATATATCCCAGTATCTTTTACATCTCTTAAGTCACATTCTGAAATAATGCAGTCACCCTCCTTAGTCTATCTTCAGATATCCTGTGATTTCAGGAGTGGCGATCATTATGCATTTATTTCTCTAAGTTCAGAACTGAGCTACCCCAGAGCAGCCAAGTCAGGAGAAATGGCCAAAGCTTTGTCTCTGTAGATTTAGACATGAGGGATCAATTAGAGGAAAAGGAGGAACATCTAAGACTTGGTGATCCAAGGCTGTGCATATAAAATACAGCATTTACCATTCTGTCTTTCATGAGTATAGTCTGTGGGAAATAAATCCAAAATATCTCTGTTTCATTTAATTAGTAAGAATGATGTTTTATATATGAGCAGTAAACATGTAAATATTTCATGAGGGTTAATAATGTTCTCTTGGTTTCATCATGTGTAAGATGAAACAGTAGTAGATAATTCTTTAAAGTTTCTTTTTGATATTTTGATGGAAGAAGGGACTCTTGTGTAGGTAGCAGATTTTTGGACTTCAACTGTGGCTGTTGCACAGGGAGATGATCTTGTGGTGTACCTGGCAGGGGACTTGAACAAAGAGGGGAAGCTGAAGACTTCTCACGACCCAGAAACTGTCTACAGGGAATGGCTGTACTATAAGGGTAACTTTTTTTCACCAACACAAACACAAGTATAAGATCCTTTTATAAACTGAGTCCAGAAGACATTATGGAGCAGAGTTGGTATGGGTTAGGTTAACTAGGGGAGACTCTGGTTTTCTCGTACTGAGGAAGCCCTTTGTAGGATTTTCATAACAAATTAGAAAAGCAAAAATGAGCTTAAAATGCAAGAGGAAAAATTGTAAACATGTTTGAATTCTACAACGGGTTGTTTTTGAAGGTTGTGACCATAAATAAGAGGCTGCATTTTTTCTGGTGTTGAGGTTTCTCAAAAGCTAAGATGTGGAATGGAGGAAAGAGACGGACATTTCTGGAGGACCTAATACATGCTGAATGCAGACAGCTCATTGAGGTTCAAGTTCTCAAGAGTCCCATGGAGTTTTTCAGACTAAGCAGAGATGTCAATGTTCAGTTATCTGCCTGGTCTTGTGTTTTGTAGATTTTTTTTGCTAACTGTGTGTCCCTGTTGTGTTTACATATCTATAACTTTGGCAAAATTAATCTAGCATTCTGTATATGTAGCACTTCTATACAATAAAACTTTTACAGCAAGGCTTTAAACATCTCTTTGTTTTCCGTGTCTTTTGGAATGCTCACGGGGCACACTGACATTACATCTGCCTTGAAGACATTGGAAGTTTTTAAAATTAAAATGTAATCAATAATACAATTCTTTCAGTGACTTTTTGTTAAATGAAGCCGGTACTCAGCAAGGTGGTGGTGCATGCCTTTAATCACAGCATTTGGGAGGCAGAGGTAGGTGGATCTCCAAGTTTGAGGCCAGCCTGGTCTACTGAGCAAGTTCCAGGGTAGCCAAGGCTACACAAAGAAACCCTGTCTGGAAAAACCATGCATACATACACAGAAGCCTATTGCAATTATCTGGTCATCAATATAAAAATCTTTAGCTCTGTTTAGATCAATGCCTTAGATCTTAATCCTTAAGGTCCAGGTATCCACACCCCTAAATATAGCTATTCCCCAATATTAACTGCCGAGATGACCATGTCTAAACATTGGAAACAAAATAATTACTGCAGTAACTGTCTTCAAAGTGTGTTCATGAATTACTCAGAAGTGATCTGAGAGCACACACCTGTATATCCCTTTTATAGAAATCAAACATGAACTGTAAGTTTAGTGCAGACTGTGTCCAAAGATGGCTGCTAGAACACTCCTGAGAGGATGACTGGAATATTCCTTTCTCTATGACCAAACCAGTGTTCAAGGACGTAAAAGAAAGTGTCCTTAAGACATTCTTCTTTATTCATAAGGCATGACGCAGAGGACTGGATTTTAAACATAATGTCAGTTTTGTCAGTATGATCAGAATAACCTATCATCTCTAAGGATAATTTTTTATTCATTTCAACAGGCACACAGGTTGAGAGCCTGATGTGTGTAAGTGCTGTGCCAGGGAGTAGACATCAGTGAATCATTAAACAGGAGCCTGTGTCCAGGTAGGCAACCCACTATCCTCAATGAGTAGGTGTCAGTGATTTTCTTTTGTGGGGAGTGTGGGGGGAGTGTAGTTCTGTTTTCAAATTCAGGTAAGTTATCAGATATTCTTATTCCCTCTAAGTAATCTTCTCTGCAGGGTCCTGACAGCAGCTTTCTGAACATGAGCATTCCATTCCATCTGAGGTGTAGAAATGTACCTAAGAACACAGTGCTCCTCCTGTTCTCCCATCTTATCTAGATCAGATTTCAACTCCTCTTCTTCATATACAATTGCCCTCACATCTTCCCTGCCCAACCACTCATCACGTTTGTTTGGTTTTTTTTGTCCTTGTTTACTTTCTCTCCTGACCCTGTTCCTTGCTGATTACTTTGAGTAAGGGACTTCTCACAGACCTGCTTACATGGTGCCCACACCTGGTGGCTCAAGGCACCATGCCCAGCTGTCTCTTACCCTTTGTCTACCATGCTTTTTTTTAAAGAGTACAAGGAATCATTGACTTTATATGCATGCACCCATACCCCACACAAATACCTAGAATTAAATGAATGAAAATACAACGATTGAAAAATATGGGTATGCAGAGTCAAGAATGCATACCTACACATTTTCTTTTCCCATGAACATATTTTTAAGGGGTTCTCACTCCTCTCAGTGGAGTATAAAGATCTGAGCTGCATAGGAAGAGGGGAAAACAGTACATATAAATATTTATACTACTGGGGCATGTGTGTATAATATTTATAATTGTAAAATATAACAAAAACACATTAGGCATATTAGGCAATGTGTATCATTTATTATATTTATTTTGTTTTTTGTATAAACACTTTTATTGTAAGTGTGTATTCAATTGGTATCTTTAAAATTTACATAAACCAAAGCATTCCTTATGGAAGTAGCATCTTATGATTAGTGTGGATCTGAACATATAGAAATCCTGTTAGTTCCAGAACAATGAATTGGGAGTGGATGTTATTTTCAGGAATGGCAAAGATTCATTAGAGAATGTGAGAGGCAGAGCACAAGGAGCAGGTCTCTGGGATCTGTCTGCACTGTGGTCAATTATGAGAACAGGGCCAGGAAGTAAGTGATGCAGAAGATAGAGGCTTTCTTAGTTTTATAAGGTGGCTTGATGATCTTGAGTAATGGTCTTGCATGGAGTTATCTAGGAGGAAATGTGTGAGCCATCTTACTCATGTTGCCACCCTTGGTTTTAAAATGACCATACAGGTGTCTCTGAACTGAGAACTTGGCCAGAGGCAAGACGGAAGAAACATTCAGCTCAGATTTCAAAATAAATTCAACAGAAGGACGGTGTTGGAGGAAGAACAATTCAGTGCAAGCATTCATTCCAAGCCAGTTCCTCTTTATTCTCCTGTTCTACTTTATATAAGTGCATTTTACTTTCAGGTCACTTTTGAAGAAAGAGAAAGCAATACATTTTCATGGAGAAATGGAATCAGAGCTCAAGTGACTTCATTTTGTTAGGGTTGTTTCCACAAAACCAAACAGGCCTTCTGCTTTTGCTGCTCATCATCTGCATATTCTCTGTGGCCTTGCTTGGCAACTCAACAATGATCCACCTCATTCGTGTGGATCCCAGGCTCCACACTCCCATGTACATTCTCCTCAGTCAGCTCTCTCTCATGGACATGATGTATATTTCTTCCACTGTTCCCAAGATGGCATTCAACTTCCTCTCTGGCCAGAAAAGCATTACCTTACTGGGCTGTGGAGTGCAATCCTTTTTCTTTCTGACCATGGCAGGTTCTGAGGGCTTGCTCCTGGCCTCCATGGCCTATGACCGTTTTGTGGCCATCTGCCACCACCTTCATTATCCTATTCGCATGAGCAAAATGAAGTGTCTGAAGATGATCATAGGATCTTGGACACTTGGCTCCATTAACTCCTTATCACACACAGTCTATCTCCTTCACATTCCTTACTGCCATTCTAGGTCCATTAACCATTTCTTCTGTGATGTCCCTGCCATGGTGCCTCTGGCCTGTATGGACACTTGGGTTTATGAGTACATGGTATTTGTGAGCACATGCCTGTTTCTTTTATTTCCTTTCCTTGGCATTGCAGTTTCCTATGGACGGGTCCTTTTTACTGTCTTCCATATGCGCTCAAAAGAGGGAAAAAAAAAGGCCTTCACCACATGTTCAACTCACTTAACTGTGGTGACATTTTACTATGCACCTTTCGTCTACACTTACCTTCGTCCTAGGAGTCTCCGTTCCCCAACAGAAGATAAGATTCTGGCTGTCTTCTACACTATCCTCACCCCCATGCTCAACCCCATCATCTACAGCCTGAGGAATAAGGAGGTCCTGGGGGCCATGACAAGAGTCTTTGGGACATTCTCTCCCAGAAAAACTTGAGCATTTCCTCTCTACTCATATTTCAGTTCCCCTGGAGAATTCCAGAGTAGTGTTGCCTATTGGAAATGTAATATTTCCCACAAACATGTCATACCTTTCTGGTTACTCATAACTGGTTAAGGTTAAATAGTATGTTCATTATTACACACTAGTACAATTATTTGCATGTTTAATTCATAACATTACAGTCAATGATATCAATAACAGAAATTCAACAATTACTATCCTAACGTAATATGACACATTATACCTTATGAGTGTATAATATTACTGTAAAATGATACTATGTATGCTGATATTGACTTGTTTCTACAAAATTAACATGATTAATTGCTTTTCTTATGTGTTTTGCTTTTATTCCTTTCATTATTAAAAGTTTATGTAAATTGAATATTTACAACATATTGAAGTTTGAATTGTTCCCATGTGACCAATACTCAAATGGTGCCAGTATCTACTATGTAGGACAATAGAGCAATCCCAAAGTCATGAAATGTTTTAAGAACATCAAAATTAAGCACAGTAAAGTACTACCTTGCTCCAGGTAGAATGGTTGTTTTAAAATCAAATGCTTTTGTGAGTGGAAGTATGGAGAAATATTATACACAGTTGGATGACGTGTAAATTAATACAGTCCTTGCTGTGTTTAGTCAATTACATAAAAATAGACAAATTATTGGATTTATCAATCCTCCTACTGTACCAAATTGAAATAGAATAAAGTGGAAGTGTTTACAAGACGTTCCCCCTACACCACTTACTGAAGTACTATTTGTGTTCACCCAAATAGTTTCTGGTATGCTCTGCTGCTATTGAATAAATATAATTAAACATAATGACTCATATATCTCAAAAGAGATAATATTGAATGTATTGTTCCCAAAGAAGTAAAAAGTTTCAGGTATAAATTGGCTGATTACCCTGACTCCATCAATGTACAATGTTTCCATGTGTGAAATATCACTTTTACCTCATAAATAAATATAGTTATCTCTCAGCTGAAATATTTATCATATACACATGTTATTATACAGTGTATCCTTGGTGTACTAACTATTGATGAGGTGAGAAGTAATAAAATACAAATTCTTGAAATTGATGAGTTTGGAGAGTTCTCATTTTCCCTTTTCTTTTTAGCATGGTCCTATGAACTATAATGCAATATGTTGCCCATCCTATCCTAATGTCCCTGTATAAGACCGTTCTAGAGGGACTTACATGGCTTAGGTCTATATAAGACCATTCTAGAGGGACTTACATGGCTTAGGATTTTTCTTATTTCCCTCAGACACTGAAATGAAACAATGGTCAAGAGTATATTAGATTCATCTACATTTTTATTTAAGTTAAATTTTTGTGCATTGTGAATAATCTTTTTGACACAAGCTGCTATTCAGATTGCATGTATTTTATTGAAGATTTTTGATAGTCTATTTATCATGCTATTGGCTTGTAGTTTTCCTTGCTGTTTTTGTTATGTTGTTACCCTGTTTTTTTTTGTTTTGTTTTGTTTTTTTTTAGTTCATTTTTTTATTTTGCAATACAATTCAGTTCTACATATCAGCCACGGATTCCCTTGTTCTCCCCCCTCCCGCCCCCCTCACCTTCCCCCCATGCACCCCCCATTCCCACCTCCTCCAGTAGCAGAGTAATAAAGGTGTTTAGAAATGCTCCTTCTCTCTCTCTCTCTCTCTCTCTCTCTCTCTCTCTCTCTCTCTCTCTCTCTCTCTCTCTGTGTGTGTGTGTGTGTGTGTGTGTGTGTGTGTGTGTGTGTGTGTGTGATTTAAAAAGCATTTGACTATAGATCTTCAGTGTAAATCTGGAAGAATTCTTCTGTGAATCTATCTGGTCCTGAACTTGTTTTTAAGCTGGAAGGCTTTAATTGCTGCTTGAATTTCCTCATTTGTTTTGGTTGTGTTAAAATTGTCCATCTCTTCTTAGTTCAACTTTGGTCAATTGCATGCATCTAGAAATTTATCAGTTTCTTTTATATATTTTCAACCTAATGGATGGAATATAGTTTATTTAAACATTTCCTTATAATATATTGAATTGCCATGGCGCATTTTGTGATGCTTTCCTGTCCATTAATAACTCTACTAATTTGAGTGATCTCTTTTTTTCTTTTGGTTAGTTGGGCCAAGGCTCTTTCTTTATCTTGAAGATGCAGGAATGCTTCAACATTCCCAAATCAATGAATGTAATAAATCACATAAATAGACCTAAAAGCAAAAAATTCCCATGATTATTTCAATATATGCATTAAGAGCCATTGACAAAATCCATCA
Organism: Peromyscus californicus insignis; assembly: GCF_007827085.1. Taxonomy (NCBI): domain Eukaryota; kingdom Metazoa; phylum Chordata; class Mammalia; order Rodentia; family Cricetidae; genus Peromyscus; species Peromyscus californicus. The sequence continues at coordinate 9,354,025 of NW_026294458.1, read as the reverse complement.
TATATTCATGATACAAGTTATAGAATAAAAGATCATCAAACATTTGTTGACATAGTAAAGGCTGTACATGCAATGTCACAGCCAAAATCATTTTAAATTGATAAAAAAATTCTAGAAGTAATTCCAATTTAATCATGATCAACAGAGAACTACCCGCTATCTCCAGTCCTTTTCAATATGGTCCTCAAAGAAATATACCCACAAATTTTGTGAAGAAGTAAATAAATGTATTTAAAGAGCTTGTTTTGATAGCATAATTTATGGGAAAATTTAAAACTGCATTTCAATGAATCAAATATTCACATAAATTTTGTATTATTGTGAGTTTATATTATTGTATTAATGTATTTCATACTAAGCACAATATATTTCATACTAAGCACATGAAATAAATATTTAAGCAAATGTATTTACTTAAAAAGATACTATATAAAGATTTAATGAAATAAAATTGTCACTTTTCTTTTAATGACTTAGGAATTTTGAAACAGTTAGCCTTAATTGTCAGCAATTTAAAGTCTAGAATAAACATTTTTCAATTAACAACTTGTATTTTTATTCAATTTCATATCAATACACAAAAATATAAAAAGCACTACATAACAAGGCTAACAGGTCTTTCTATTGCTGAGATATGGGAAATTGAGGGAAGAAGACTTCTAAAAATAAGATGTATGTGTTGCCTTGATAAAAATTTATAAAAATAAAGAAGTATTCAATCAGAATGGGATTGTAAGAAATATATGAATGTCATTAAAGTAATAAAGGCTATACTATATTGACCCTTAAACCACAAATTCAAAATCTTTCACATAGATAATAATCAGTACATTTGAATATCAATGTATCTCACAATCAGAACAAGACAACTTGTTAAATTCTGCAGTACATGTAGATGTTGTGTGAGACTTTCTACTAGGAGATACACATGTGTGTACTCACCACAGACAGGTAATTGATTGCAAATGGAAGTAATATTTTCACCAAATCTCAATTTGTTGAATTAATGAATTTATTGGGGTTACTTAGAGGAGTATGATTGAGGGAACTGAAATGCAGTTTCATTATTGAAAACACCACCTCAGCTTGTTTGATAACCCATGGAAGTTTCATCTCTAGAGATCTCTGCATGACTTGAAATCATCTTAACAGTTCTGAATGACTCCTCCTAGCAGTGTACCTGATCAGACAACCTTCTGACCTAGCAGTTGTTTACTGGTTCTTCATCCTTGGGAAGGCACTCATGAATCTTTGAAGTTTCAGTTTTCCCGGTCACGTGAACTGTGTTTGCTTCCTCAGTCTCATGAGCCTCCTTTATTGGAGGGACTGTTTCAATTCAAAGAGAATTGTTAGAGAACAGTAGAATATATAGGAAACTACATTCCTTGTGCAGTTTCACCCTATTTATTATTTGAGAATGTCATCCATGTACACAATGTATTTTGATTAAGCCTAACTTTCATTACCTCTGCTTCAATAGCTTTCCCATTTCCACACCACTATTCCTTCTCAACTTTATGTGATTTGCCACACACCACTGTCTCTACTCCATGTTGCTATATGTGTATGGGTATAGTGCCATCTGCTAGAGCATTGGTAGCCTCTCAATTGCTGACTTTTTGAAGAAAACTGACTCATTTTCCCAGTATCTATCAGTAGCCATGATACTCCCTGCTAATCATGGTTTCCTCTACTGAGCCACAATTAAGGCTTCTATGTATATGCTGAGTTATTGAGTTTTTTCTTTTTCTGTATTGAAGATTAGCTGCAAATACCATTTTCCATCATTTTTACCCTACTTTCTCTGGGACCAGTGGTTGCTGTTTGGTTTGAGTGTTTCCAGACTCTTAGAATCTTATTCAAAAAGTTGATTATGTACAGCTAGATATCAAAAGAGAAAGGGATTGTATTCAAAAATAAAACAAAAATATAGAAGAAGAGATAAATTTCAAGGGAGCTGTGGTCTCTCAGAAAGAGCTTCATTTCCTTTCTCATAGTTTTTACCTCCAATGAGCAAGTTCCCATTGGACATCCATTTCACCCTCATTTTCATGGCTTCTGATACATAGTGGTGGTCAGTCACAAAAATCACCTTGACAGATTGCTGTCAATTTTATTGCATATGTGCTGGTCTCAGGGAAGGCAGTGTATTATCTAGTCTTTTAATTGTTCTCATAGTATCTCCATATTCCTATGGTGGACACTAATCAAAAGGCAAATATGTTGTTCCACACATAGAAGAAAGTAGACACCCAATGATTTCTCACCAGTAACACTCCATCTCAGATGGCACAGTCTTAGTTTCTTATTTTTCTATCCAATGCATGAAGCGGCTACCATATAAAGAAATACACCCCCACATACTTTATTGGGAAGTTGGACCATGTCAAGATTGTTCCAATGTGTAGTCCAAAAGAAAATCTAAAAGAAATGAATAGTTTTCTTGATGGATACCACTTACTAAAGTTAAAACAAGATCAGGTGCACAATTTAAACAGACCTATAACCCCTAGTGATTTAGAAGAAATCATTAAAAGTCTGCCTTCCCCAAATTTAAAAGATGATTTTAGTGTATTCAATGCACAGGACCAGATGATTTAAGCCCAGAATTTTACCAGACATTTAAAGAAGAGTTAATGCCAATACTCCTCAAATTATTCTACAAAATAGGAACAGAAGGAGCATTGACCAATTCATTTTAAGAGGCCTCAATTACCCTGATACCCAACCACATAAAGAAAAGAGAATTACAGACTGATTTCCCTTATTATACATAGTTGCAAAAATTCTCAATGAAATACTGGCAAACCAAACCTAAGAACACATCAAAAAGATCATCTACCATGATCTAGTAGGCTTCATCCCAGAGATGCAGGGTTGGTTCAACCTACAAAAATCAATAAATATAGTCCAATATATAAACAAACTGAAAGATAAAAAATACATAATCATCTCATTAGATGCAGAAAGGGTCTTTGAAAAATTTGACACCCCTTCATGATGAAAGTACTATAGAGATTGGGGATACAAGGAAAATACATCAATAAAATAAAGACAGTTTACAGAATGCCCATACCCAACATCAACTTAAATGGAGAAAAATTCAAAGCAATTCTACTTTAGTTAGGAACAAGGCAAGGTTGCCCACTCTTTCCATATCTATTGACAATAGTACTTGAAGAAACACTCTCAGCAAAGTAACTGGATACAAATTGACTCACAAAAATCAGTATCTTTCCTATATACAAATGACAAATGGACTGAGAAGAAAATCAGGAAAACAACATTTTTCACAATAGCCTCAAATAATATAAAGTATTTTGGGATAACTCTAACCAAGCAAGTGAAAGACTTGTATGATACAAAATTGAAGTAGGAAGAAACTGAAAAAGATATCAGAAGATGAAAAGATCTTCCATGCTCATAGATTGATTAACATAAGTAAAACTGCCCAATCTACCAAAAATGATCAACAGATTCAGTGAAATCCCTATCAAAATTCAAACACAATTCTCCACAGATCTTGAAAGGACGATTCTCAACTTCATATAGAAAAAGCAAAACATTCAGGATAGTTAAAAAATAATTGTGGGAGATATCACTATCCTGAATTTGTACTACAAGCTGTACTAATAAAGAACAGCATAGCGTTGGCACAAAACCAGACACACTGATCAACAGAATCAAATTGAAGCCACAGACATAAATCCACACACTTACAGACACATGAATTTTGATAGAGAATCCAGAAACACAAACTGGCAAAGAAAGATGGCATTTTCAAAAAATGGTGTTAGTCAAATTGGATGTCTGCATGTAGAAAAATGCAAATAGATCCATACTTGCAATGCTTCATAAAACTCAAGTACAGGTGGATCAAATACGTCAACATAAAACCAGATCCACTGAACCCGTCAGAAGAGAAAGTGGGAATAGACTTGAACTCATTGGCTAAGAAAAAGACTTTCTATACAGAACATTGTCAGCATAGACACTAAGGATCGACAATTAATATATGGGACCTCATGAAACTGAGAATCTTCTGAACAGTAAAGGACACCATCACCTGGACAAAGTGGCAGCCTAAAACACAGGAAAATATTTTTTTTACCAACTCCACATGCAATAGAAGGCTAATATTCAAAATACATAAATAACATACATACAAAAACTAGATATAAAAAAAATCCAAATAATTCCTAATTAAAAATGGGGTGCAGATCTAAACCAAGAATTCTCAAAAGAGGAACTTCAGATGATGGAGAAACAATTAAAGAAATTCTTAGGCACCAGGGATGTGCAAATTAAAACTACTTTGAGATTTCATCTTATATCTGTCAGAATGGCTAAGATCAACAAAACAAGTGATAACTCATGCTGGCAAGGCTATGGAGTAATGGGAAACACTCATTCATTGCTAGTGGGAGTGCAAACTGGTACAGCCACTATGGAAATCAGGGTGACAGTTCCTTAGAAAGATGAGACTCTATCTACCCCAGGGTCCTTCTGTATCACTCTTGAGCATATACTCAAAAGATGTTTCATCCTACCACAGAGACATTTGCTCAACCCTGTTCATTGCTACTCTGTTCATAATAACCAAAAACTTGAAACAAATTAGATGTCCCTTAACAAAAGAATTAATAAAGAAAATATAATACATTTACACAATGAAGAATCACTCAGCTGTTATATAAATGACACCATGATATTTGCAGGCAAATAAATTGAAATATAATAAATAACATGAATGAGCTATCCCAGGCTCAGAAAGGCAAATATGGTATGTATTGTCTTATATCCAGATATTATCTGTTAAGCCAATGATAACCAAGCTACAATGTGTAGAACCACAGAGGAAAGGTTTAAAGTAAGGGACTGGAGAGTACAGATAAATCTTGTCAGAAAAGGGAAATAGAATAGATAATTATGTATGGATGGTGGGATTGGAATGGGAGGATCAAGTAGGGAAGGGGAGGAGTAAGGGGGTTGAGGAAGAGAATATGGGGAGAGACATTTGGGGAGCAGTTTATAAATGTAATATAGTAGAAACTTCCTAAAATAAATAATGTATGAAGGTGATATAAATGAAATTGCCAAATATTGGGTGAGACAGAGTCTCAATTGGCCATCTCTTCTCATCAAGTGACTCCTGCCATATCAATACTGGGTTACATCTAATTAAGTTGTTGGCCAAAGTGGTCCCATGGAAACCCACAAACAATCAAGGTTGTTGCCAAGACTAAAGGTTTCTCTCAACAAAGTAACATCAAGGCCCCGTTGCTGAAAGACAATATCTACACAACTCATTGAATATGTTGGAATTGAGATGGTGCCTATATAGAGTTTTCACCCCTACATGCTAACATCTTTGGTACAGGAAGGTATTCTGCATGCTATCGAAAGAGAAATAGAAACACCAAGCCTACCACAAAACCTTTGATGTACAATGGTGTTCTACTTGCAAAAGATGCTAGGGCAGTAGTTCTCAACTTTCCTAATGTTGTGACATTTTATACAGTTCTTCATGTTATGGTGAGCCCAAACCATACAATTATTTACATTGCTACTTTATAACTGTAGTTTTGCTACTGTTATGAATTGTAATATAAATATCTGATATGTAGGATGTATTTCATTGTTACAAATTGAATATAATTAAAGCACAGTGATTAACTTAAAAATATGCAGTTATATATTGTGAAATACTTACTTTGATTGAAAACAAATGAAATTTGTCTTGAAGCATGATGTAGCATGGGTAACATTCTTCACAAACAACAGTGCTACATTGCTACATTTCACAACAGTATGTGTATATAGCCAAAGTTAGTTGACGTTGCTTCTTTTTCACCAGGTCATAAATTATCAGAGCAGTCTGTGCAAGAGCACAATGAAGATCATCTTCCATAGCAAGTCTAACTCTGTATTTAGACTTGAAAACCAACAAGCTGGAAAATCACAAGTTACAATGGTATGTTGCTGGAAATGTTCCGTCTCAGACAGAACAGAATATGACATTCTGCTGTACTCATAGTTCCATGCTTTCATCACCTTTCATCAAAGAAGCTTATTCATGTGTAGCTGAAGTTTTCTCTGGTCCTGCCTAGCCCCATGGACCCTGTAGCCGCTTATAAAATAATCACTCAGAAGCTTATATTAATTAAAATTGCTTGGCTATTAGCTCAGGCTAATTATTGACTAGCTCTTACACTTAAATGAACCCATAATTTTTATTTATGTTTAGCCACGTGGCTTGGTACTGTTTCTCAGTTCTGCCTTCACATCTTGCTTCCTCTGTGTCTGCCTGATGACTCCTGACTCAGCCTTCCTGTTCCCAGAACTTTCCTCTCTGCTTGTTCCACCTATACTATACTTCCTGCCTGACTACTGGCCAATCAGTGTTTATTTATCAACCAAATCAAAGCAACATATTCACAGCATACAGAACATACATGACATTCTCACCATTCATGTAACAGATAGGAACAAATATAAAGACCCACAGATAGACATTATACACTCAGTGCTCAATGGGATATATCTGTATCAAATTCCTCCTTTCAGAGCTCAGGGAACCTGATGGAAGAGGAGACAGAAATAGCATAAGAGACAAAAAGGAAAGAAGGACACCAAGAAAACAAGACCTTCTAAATCAACATGATTTAAGCTCAAATGAATCACAGAGACTTAGGCCACATGTACATGGCCTCTGTGGGTCTGCACCAGGAACTCTGAGTATATATTATGGCTTCCAGTTTAGTATTTTAATGGGATTCTTGAGTGCGTGAAAAAGTGGGTTTCTGACTTTTGTGCCTGCTCTTGGGCTCTTTTCCTTTTGTTTATCTTGTCCAACGTATTAGTTTTTGTTTTATAATATATTTTATCACATTATCTTATATTATCATCTCAACTAATGTTATGTTTACTATTATCTCTTACAAGACTGTTTTCTAATGAGAGATAGAAACAAAGTACATTTGGATTAGAGGGGAGATCAGGAGAAACTGGAAGAAGTAGAGAAGTAGAGGGGACACTGTAATCTATATTATGTCAGAAAAAAACCTATTTTCAATAAAAGGAAAAAATAAAGAGTTGTGGAGCATAGCCTTAATAGATATAGTTATAAAATATCTCCACATTGAAGACTCAGGGAACATTATGGAAGAAGGAGCAAAAAAAATTGTAAGAGTTGGAGGATGAGGGAGTTTGCTTTGAGATTGTATCTCCTAGTAATGTCAGAAGCTCCACACAATAAACTCTTATCAAAATGACTGCCCAAATGTAATTGAACAAGAATAACACTAATGGGCCTAAAAAGTGGACAGAGAAAAAATCATGAGGTCTCAACCCTACATAAAGAACTATAGGCAACTAAGGAAAGTTGGGAGCCAGGGAAGAGAAGAATAATTAATTATCAAATGCCAGATGGTGAGCCCTGAAACCATACATACATACATACAGGTAACATTACATAGACCAAGTGGTTTATATTTAGGAATATATAAGTATATACATCTACATATATACATGCAATAACAAGTAGTGAAAAAGGGGGTCATGAATTTGAGGGAGAGCATGGAGGGTTTTATTGGAGGATTTGGAGGAAGGAAGGGAAAGAGATACATGCTGTAATTACATTATAATCTCAAAATTAAGAATAAAAATTCCCAGCAGCATGCATGAGAAACCTCCTTTAGAGTTGCTGATCAGGGGAGATAGAGACCTTCCAAACAATATAAGCCATTGTTTTTGCCATTTTTTGCCTCTAAGAGGTTGAAAGTATGTTCCTATTGCTGAAGATGCTGTTCATTTCAAACACAGGATTGTAAGTGGATCCACCTGAAAGTCTCCTTCTAGAGGATTAGCTTTCATAAGATTCTAAATGTACTATGCAATCTGAGAAGGGAAAGCAGCAACCAATAGTCTTTCCCAGCTTTGAACTCTGTGAACCACAGCAATGACCAGCATGGCAAGCTATCCCAAAATGTTCATTAGTAGCAGTCTTATCTTGATAGCAACAAAAGTCTGTGTAGTTGGACTTAAGTCATACTCAACAAGAGAGAAATTTTGCTTGGTACTGTAAATCTACTTTACTTCTGTGCCCTGGTGATAGTGAGATCATTGATATTAGACGAGAACCTACTACTGCCACCTCACTAAACCAGAATAATTCCTAATTGCATTTTAAAATACTTATTCTTATACCTAAAGCAAGTGTAACTTTAACTACTCGTCGAAGAAACTTCTCTTCCCATCAAATGGAGACCATTATAGAAAACTGCAACTGGTCAAAAGCAGAGCATACCTGACTGTGGCCCTGGACACATATAACCATTGGATACAGCTACATTACAACTATTGTACCTAAGGTCCAGGGAATGTTATAGAAGAGGGGTATAAAGATTTTCAAAACTAGGGAACAAGCAAGTCTGATGTGATATTGTGTCTCCTTGAAATGAAGGAAAGCTACAGCTATGCTCTCTCTCCAACATGACTGCCCAAACAAGACCAAATCAATAACAGCAGTAGACATATCACGGAAGAAGGAAATCTTACATTGTACTACCCCAAGACAAAGAACTGCAGGGAACTAAGACTTCAGTGACTCCTAAGGGATGAGCCCCTAATTCATTATCCCATATCAACTGGCCAGCCTTGAAATCATGTACATCCAGGCAGCAGTGAATTGACTCAGCTGATTGTATTTATATAAGTAAGCATAAATATGTATGTATGTATTATGTACACATATAATTCATATGTAATAATAAGCATTAAAGAGAGTCCATGAATTTGAGAGGGAGAAATGGGGGTTGGGAGACTTGGAAATGGTTGAAGACAAAGGGGAAGCATGAGAATGATGTAATTATATCTAAATTAAAAAATAAAGGCTTAAACAAAATATTTTTTAAACATATTTTGTGAAACTCTGAGACATTTTGCTACTAGGATAATATCAATAAATGTGTTTAGTTGAGTTATCAGCTCCAGAAACCCTTAAAGAAATTGCTAAAACTCTCTTCTTGACCTTGGCCTAATTCCTGACTCATTAGTAACTTTTTCCACAACATGGTGATCTCTGTGGACTATGTCAAGAGAACATGCCCACAGAGAGAGAGGAGGGGGAGAGAGGAGAGAGAGAGAGAGAGAGAGAGAGAGAGAGAGAGAGAGAGAGAGAGAGAGAGAGAGAGTGTTTAAATCTATTAGGGTTGGCTTAGAATCATAATTGCCCCTGTTTCCATGGAGGAAAGCAGTTGGCAAGCACAGGATGGTAGGAAAGTATGTTCTATGTTCACTGGCTTGAAGTTTACAACATTGATGTTGTTGATGCAGTCACTGCAGAGCTACCATGAGAAACGGACATAAGGGAAACTGTGATCCCGGAGAGATAAAATGAGGTGTATCCTAAGCTAGTTTTTACATTTAGTTATCATATTTATGTTTAGATTCTGGAAAATGCTAAAGGAAATTTATTTCCAAATTGATTGAAAATTTCCATTTACAAAGTATCAGCACTTAGCATATTTAAGACTTCCTTCACCAGGGAACAGGAACTGTGATATTTTTAATTAGAGTGGGTTTAAGACAACATATTATAAAAAATCATATATACATATATATGATATATATGGAAAGAGAGAAATGTGATGCTATTTTAAATCTATAGCATTATATAGTTCTGAAGAGAACAGCTGTGATTACTTAGATATAATAATTATATTAATATAATAATTATATTAATATAATATACAATAATTATATTAATATTAATATAATTATATTAAATATCAGAATTATTATATAATACCAAAGATGAAAATACAGCCAATGCATTTTTTACAATTTCATTTTTTTTACAATATAAATGATACCAAGTTCATGAAATGATGTCCATTATAAAGATACTATAAGTAATGGTTAACAAAATAAAAATTTAAAATTTATATGAATTCAAATACAACCTTAAAATTTGAGAGTGTTCTGGTTTTAAATAAACCAAGATATTTACAAAAAAACATATTATGTTGCCAGGATCACTATTGTTTATCATGGAAAATAAGAGCGGTCAACATTGCTACTGCTTATTATGGAAAATAAGAGCAGTCAACATCACTACTGTTTATTATGGAAAATAAGAGCAGTCAACATCACTACTGCTTATTATGGAAAATAAGAGCAGTCAGTATCAGTTATATTTTCCACAAGGAAGAATGTTTCCAGGCAAGTGCACATGGTCATCACATTCATGCTGGTTTCCTGGTATTATCCCCTTTGGCAGTGGGGGCTTGTGTGGATTGAAATAATTCCCTAGTTAAGTATAACATTTTAGGAAGTGGGTCAGTAATGCATGCAGGTGCAGTGAGCCTCTGAAGCAGATTTAAGTGTAGTCTGAGGGGACAGTGGCAGTGATTTCATAACAAAAAGCAGCTTGGGAACTAATTCCTAACAACGCTTCTGGGATGGGAAGATTACGTTTGTGTAAGAGGGCTGCTGATAGACCTTGGCGAAATTCAATGGAGGATGTCACATTTAAGAAGACTAATTTGCTAACAACTGAAGCTTGAATTATATGATTTCTTTCTTGGAATCATACAAAATATTTATCAATGAGTGCAGGGTTATAGAGTTCCCAGAGTGTATTTATTGTTTCTTTGACAGTATTTTATTTATATAAACTATAAACTATTCTCATTTATATTTTATAAGATATCTAAACTTCTTATAAAAATACAAGTGTGCTTTACATAACATATACTGTATTAAAAGAGCAAGGTAATAGCTAAAATTAACCATCTACGGAGCAATATTATAGTTTGTAAACTTAAGGCATTACTATAAGTATATGAGAAATTCATAGGAATACAGCAAATTATGTGTTTCAGTTATTCATTCTTTCAACCTGAAATTGAGTCTTACTGTGATCAATAAATTTTACTTTTTCATCTTATTTCTTATAATTTCCAAGTAATCATTAAAGTTTAGTTAAATAATAATAACAATGATTCATTAGCAAGCTTTTATATCCCTAGAAAATTAAGTAGCACACAAAAAAAATTAGATACTAAGTCACTGAACAATATAGTGGTGGCAAATATGTGGATGATGGTCATGTGCTGGTGACCATGCTGATGCAGGTGTTGGTGGGTAGCAAGTGGCTAACGTTGTTAATCTATCCAAGATTCTCCTCATGAATTCTTTGTGGATTATCTCATGAAATCTTGCAATAACTTATTTTTTTAAAATTTTACTCATAATTTACAGAGCTCCAAAATCAGTATTCAAAAATCCAAACTTACAACAAAGTAGGACTCTGTCAAGGTTTTATTCCAAACTCTGTACAACAGTCTGGTGTAAAGATGGCCGTTCCATAACTCATCCCCCAATCTGACTAAAATTCAAAGGACGTATTATCTGTTTATCCCTCAAAGTGCTGTATACTTATGTAGTATCTAACTCTATGAATGCTAATTCATCTTTCTAGGATTTCAAGCTAGTGAGTACAAACTTCAAATAGTAAACAGAGGTATGTGATTTGGAAGCACACCTGTATATACAAATATTCCATGTTTTAAACTTTTCACTAAAGTAATTATAGTTCTCATTGTGTATATCCTTCTAAATAATCACAACTTATAATTGTTAGGCTAATATTAGAAAAGAACTACTAAAATGACACATGGGGTTATGCATTATTTTCTTTTGTAAGATGTGTTGTGAAAATATTGAAGGAATGAGGGATCTCATGCATATTTCGATGGGAGGACACTCTTGGGAACAATGTTTGTCTATACTCCAAGGATTACTCCTCTAGGTTATTTGATTTGGATCCTATGAAAAATATTTCTTAGTTTAAAAGTTTATATAGCTGAAAATTTAAAAAAAAATTCTTGTCTATGAACTTACAGATTCAGGTATGGTCAGGCATGAAAAATAATTCATAAAATCCAATGTAGTGGCACATGTATGTAAGGCAGGGATAGCCTCAACTTTAATGCATCCTCAGCTACATAGCAAGTTTGAAGCCAGCCTGGACTGAATGAGATCCTGACCCAGAAAACAGAGCAACTGAAATACTACAGTAATGTAGATCTTATGGGAGAAAATGATTCGGCTGTGCTCTAGGATGTGTCTCCTGGCTTACAGGCTCCCATCTGACATGTGGTTAGAAACTCCTTTTCATGAAGTTTCAGTTTTTTAGAATATATTGGAGACAAGATGAGAGACAATGGCTCAAGCTTGTGTCAGTGATGGTGGAGATTATTTTGAGGTTCATGTGTGTCTAAATGTATCATCCTAGATTCCTTATAAAACCTCTAGTAGAGCAATTTGGTCTTTCACAAAATTTAAAAAATTGCAATGATCAGTCCAAATTCACCAAAAACAATTTTCTTAGTGATCAGTATTAAAGTAATGAAAAGGGAAGCCCTACAAAACTTGCAATAAAGGGACACTCTAATGAGTAAATGCCAGAGGCCCCTCCAAAGGGCCCATGAGTACCACACAGTTTCACTTTCAACTAACTGTGCAATTCAGGCTTGTTTCTTTAAAATAAGAAAAGCATGTCTAAAATGCACGTTTTCTATAATTATAAGAGTAATTGAAGGAAAGCTTTCTGTCAGATTTTTTAAGTCAATATAAATATAGGGAAAAAGTGTATTCTCTGCCCATTGAATTCATGGAACTATAGCATTTTTTTGGCTTTCACTAAAATTTTTTTAAATTAATAAAGTTTTGAGTATTTAAAAAAAGTATCTACCAGTATCTAAAGCTTAAAATCTAATGCCCATATCAGAGAAAACATGTAACACTGGGGTTGGGGTCTAGGTAATGTCACTCAGCATGATTTTTTTTTCTAGATCCATCCATGCCCTGGCAAAATTTCATTTTTCTTAATAGCTGAATAATATTTCATTGTGTAAAAATACCATATTTTCATTCTCCATTCAACTGTTGATGGACATCTAGAATGCTTACAAGGTCTGGCTGTTATGAATAGAGCAGGAATGAACATGGATGAGCAAGTATCTGCAGTAAGATATAGAATCCTTTGGGTACATGTCCAAGGATGGCACAGCTAGATCTTGCAGGAGATTGATTTTTTGAAGAACCTCCACACTTATTTTCATAGATGCTGTGCTAGTTTGCACTGCCACTGGCAGTGAATAAGTATCCCCCTTTCTCCATTTATTCACCAGTATATGCTGTCAAATGTTTTATTGCTTCAGAAATATTATCTCAAGATGTGTGAGGAATAAGACAGGGTATTTAGTCAAAGATAAACTGATACATAATATCTATGTTTGTGTCTGATTTGTCTCCTCCAAGTTCCTGAAAAGAGATCAAAGCAAATTTGCCTAAAATGTCTTAACTTGATGTTATTTTCTATGCTAGTGGTTACCAGCCAAGGTAGCACATGCCTTTAATCTCAGCACTTAGGATGCAGAGGCAGGGGGATCTCTGTGAGTTCTATGTAGGCAATCCTGGTCTATATGGCAAAATTCTAGGCTGGCCAAGGCTATATAGTAATACTGTGTTTCAAAAAAAAAAGCATTAGTGGATATATTATTTTACAGCTTAAATGATCAAGATTAAACAAAAATACAATATGGAGGAGATTATAAAATGTATTTTCTAATACTAAAATCAATGTGTTTAGACAATTTGTTTTAGAGAGGTTTCTGGACACTTGCAAGCTTGGGCTGTCTATCTTTCTGTCTACACACAGGTCTTGTGCTTCATCAGGGCTGTTACTTCAGCTCACATCACCCTTTTCTGGCTAATTTCTTTCCCATGTGTATACCCTCACCATTCCTCATGGAGTGGTCAAGATAAGTTAAAATCTTTTCAAATGACCTGTAAAGAGATGAATTATTGCTATTTCACATTAAGAGAGAAAAAAGGGCAACATAATTTGGTTTGTCATGTAAGCAAAAATGTTCTTTTCACTTTCAACTTTGAAACAAACAATCACTGGCTGCATCCACTTTCCTGTCAGGTGCAACTTCCACATTACTCACTGTTGTCACACAGGAACCACAAAACACAGTCCAGTGAAATAATTTCTTTGACAGTTGGGAGGTGTCGCATCTAAGAACTGATATATCAGCTATTATCTCTCTTTGTGCTTCTCATCTTAGCAATGAAGCGACTCATGGAGCTACTGTTACACCCTGTATAGAGTAAAAATGGTGACAGTCATCACCATGTTAATCAGGTTGGTAATTATTAACATTACATTTTAATCAGTCACTTAAAACATCAATGTACATGACATACTGTAATGTCAGTCTAGGATGTCAATCTCATGATGAATCCAACTACGGCTGTGTGAAATATTTGCTTTCCCTGAATTCCATCTGTTTCTAGTAGCCAGTTGAGACTCCTTTGCTAAGTGTGAAATCTAAAGTTCCACCTTGTTTTTCACAATTTACTTCAAGTTTCTTGCATTCAATAATTTTAGTGTTTTGAAATGGTTAAGTCTGGCAAATTTTTATGTCCTAGCAGCAACATCCCCAAACATAAGACAGTTCCATAGCCACTCCGATTGCTGCTCAGGTAAATATTTCACTATTTTTCTTTTACTTGTTTGATATTTTAAGTAATACATTTACTGGTAAAGAGCGATTAGACAGCAAACATTTCTGCATATCATACCCTTCTCCCCCTCCTCCTTCCCTCCTGACATTGCCACATCTCTCTTCACATTTGATGGAGGCTGACGTCTTTGCTCCACCTTCCAGAATGTACTGGTGCTTCCTGTACTAGAATGCATTGGCAGTGTGGACAACACACAGCCTCACTGCAAAGCCTGCCGATGTTTGGTTGCAGCTGCTTCATTTCTCCTCTTGGCTGGTATGGTTTTTTTCTTAAAGCAATACCCTCATGGGTTCTCATGCTATAGTCTATTCTGAAAATTAAAAGGATTTTTTTAAAGGAAACTCTCTGGATTCTTAAGAAGCTACTCTGCTCAATAAATAATTGTATTTTCAAAAAATAATAATTTCCCTTTACTTTTCTGCATAATATGTGTGGTATTTAGACAATGGAGCCATACATTTCAGTTCTGAGGAACTGCTTTCTATTTTGATAATCTCAACCCATAATTATTTTGCATTAGGCATTTTTAGGAATGCCTGCACATAGGCATAAGTATCCAATCTCAAAACTTCTTTTCTAAATTTCAATCTTTTATGTTTTATTTCTATTTTGTCTTTGGAGTGTCCTCCAGTTTACTTTAGAACTTTCCTTGACTGTATTTGGTCAGTCCTGGTTATTTTATTTTTAGAAATTCTTTACCAGCATCTGCCATTCCCTTAAAATAAGTGATATCTGTGCTATGAACTGAATACTCTCCATGTGCCTCTGAAGATGCCAGTTTTTCTGATAAAAATCTCCATTTTCCCATTCATTCTAACCTCTTCTCTACATGTATTTGTTGTTTATATGTGTGTGTGTTTGTATGTGTGATAAGTGCTGTATCTCTCTCTTCAGTTTGCAGATTTCCAGGCTGATATTCTTTGGCCCTAGCACAGACAGACATATCATGCATTTTCTGGGCCCAGTATGCTAAGCCTCCTGCAGACTGCATTCCTTGTGGAGGAGAATAGCCCACGCTCTTGCTCATTCTGAAGACTCAGGATTTCTTTTCAGTCCCAGCGGTTAGCAGCCTGACTCTGCTCCATTAACAAGCCTGAAACAAACTCTGAAAGGCCATGAGTGCTCTTTTCTTGCTTATCCCTCTCCTTTGCATTAAATATTTTTAAATGTACATCATTTATTTCCTTTTCATTCCAAGGTATATTCTTTTTTGTTAGGATGGAATGTTCTGTAGATATTGATTAAGTCCATTTGAGTCATGACATCAGTTAAGTCCTTTATTTCTCTGTTAAGTTTCGATTTGGGAGATCTGTCCAGTGGTGAAAGTGGGGTGTTGAGGTCTCCCACTATTAATGTGTGGGGTTTTATATGTGGTTTAATCTTCAATAATGTTTCTTTTACGTATGTGGGTGCCCTTGTGTTTGGGGCATAAATGTTCAGAATTGAAACTTCAGTTAGTTCTAAGATGGAAAAGTCGTAATTGTGTGTGTGTGTGTGTTTAAATTTCCACCTTATGTTATAGATAAAAGAGAGGAAAATGAGAAGTAGTTAAAGAAAAACAAAGTGCTCTGTGAGGTTCTGAGAAGAGGCAAACACAGCACTTGTTCCTTTTGTGCAGTGAATGTGATGTGTAGATGTCCACAGACAGGGTCTAGTTAGAGTGTTCCAAATGTGAATGAAGAAGGAAAAAATGACTTTGTGTAGTTGACACTTGTCAATAAGCATTATTTATAGATTTTTAAAGAAATAACAGCACCTTATTTTTAAAAGATCTTGGTTTTTATTAATATGAAGGATGTTCATAAGAAAGAAATGTAGTTTTGAATGATCTTATTTACTGTTGTATCTTTGCATGTATCTTAGGGCCAGTGTATGGCAGAAAAGAGTCATCCTGATTGGAAAGAAAATGTATTCAATTATGGACCTGTACTTTAGACATTTAGATTGGTTCCAAAAATGTACTATGAAGTCTCATGTTCATGACATCTCAATTTGTTAGGAACAAAAATATCCATTTTCTAGTAAGGTCGTTGTGGAATTATGTTACTTATAAGTCCTCAGGTTTCAGTAAAATATTTTGTTCATATATGTTGTTTTACTCCATATTTATATATGAGCTAGAAGATGAGTCAAAGTACACTATTCTTTCCTTAGCAATTATGACCAAAGTCTGGTGAAAATCATGAATTGAATTATTTCATTGTCTTTTATGTAACTTATTGTTGCCTATGCTTCTAAGAAAATCTAAATGAACACCAAATGGATAGTTATAATCACACATTTACAGGTTTCATTTTATTAGGATTGTTCCCATCATCACAAACAGGTATGTTTCTCTTCATTCTCATTGTTCTCATCTTCCTGACAGCTTGGATTGGCAACTTGTCCATGATCCTCCTCATCCTCCTGGATTCCCATCTCCACACACCCATGTATTTCTTACTCAGTCAGCTTTCTCTCATTGACTTAAATTACATCTCTACCATTGTCCCTAAAATGGTGTCCGACTTCATGTTGGGTAATAAGCACATCTCCTTCATTGGGTGTGGGTTTCAGATCTTCCTCTTCTTGACTTTTGGGGGTGCGGAAACCCTTTTGCTGGCTTGTATGGCCTATGACCGCTATGTGGCTATTTGCTTTCCTCTCCACTATGCTATACGCATGAATAAAAGAGTTTGTGTGCTGATGATAATAGGATCTTGGGTGCTGGGCTCCATTAACTCCTGTGCTCACACTGGGTATGCACTTCACATTCCTTACTGCCGATCCAGGGCCATCAACCATTTCTTCTGTGATGTTCCTGCCATGTTGACCCTGGCCTGCATGGACACATGGGTCTACGAGTACACAGTATTTGTGAGCACAATCCTCTTTCTTGTGCTTCCATTCATTGGTATAGTGTGTTCTTATGGTCGTGTTTTCCTTGCTGTCTACCGCATGCATTCTGGGACAGGGAAGAAGAAGGCCTTTTCTACCTGTAGCACTCACCTCACTGTGGTAACTTTCTACTATGCACCATTTGCTTACACTTATCTACGTCCAAGATCCCTCCGATCTCCAGCAGAGGACAAGATTCTAGCAGTCTTCTACACAGTCCTTACCCCAATGCTCAATCCCATCATCTACAGCCTGAGAAACAAAGAAGTGATGGATGCACTGAGAAGAGTAACTCACAGAATTTGCTTTTCAAAAAATGTAGACAAGTTGCCTACCTGAGTTTGGGACTTAGGTGCAAGAATACTCAGGTTCATATTCTCCAGTTAAACCATAAGAACTCAAATATTCCAAAAGAGATTAAGGATAATAAAGCATTAAGTAAGGGGCTCTGTCTCAGAAGTAAAAATTAGGAAGAAAAATGTCATTCTTTTTTCTTTGCCTCTTAACATTTTTCTTTATTTTTGAGATTATAACTTAATTACATTTCTCCCTCACCTTTTCCCCCTCCAACCCTCCTTTGTGCCCCTTCCCACTTTCCTTCAAATTCATGGTCTCTTTTTCTGTAATTGCTTTTACATGCATAGATGCATATTTATATACATACATACATATATACATACATACACATCTATATGTATAAAACAAGCATAACCTGCTCAGATGGTATAATGTTACTTGCATGTGTATTTTCAGGCTGATCATTTGGCACTCGACAATCAAATAGTGTGCTCCTCCCTGGGGAGAGCCACCTCTCTAGCTTCCAGCTTTGTTTTCCTCAGTTGACTCTAGTTCTTTGTGTAGGGTTGAAGCCTCATGGACTTTTCCTTGTCCGTTTGCATATCCATTGGTGTTCTTATTCTACTTGAGTTTGGGCAGTCATATTGGTGAGACTTTATGGGTGTAGCTTCTCTTTTCTTTTTTTTTTTATTTTGCAATACAATTCAGTTCTACATATCAGCCACGATTCCCTTGTTCTCCCCCATCCCGTCCCCCTCACCTTCCCCCCAGCCCCCTCCCATTCCCATCTCCTCCAGGGCAAAGCCTTCCCCACAGTCTGAGATCAACCTGGTAGACTCAGTCCAGGTAGGTCCAGTGCCCTTCTCCCAGGCCGAGCCAAGCAATCCTGCATAGGCCCCAGGTTTCAAACAGCCAACTCATGCAGTGAGCACAGGACCCGGTCCCACTACCTGGATGCCTCCCAAACAGATCAAGCCAATCAACTGTCTCACCCATTCAGAGGGCCTGATCCAGTGGGGACCCCTCAGCCATTGGTTCATAGTTCATGTGTTTCCATTCATTTGGCTATTTGTCCCTGTGCTTTATCCAACCTTGGTCTCAACAATTCTCGCTCATATAAACCCTCCTCATTCTCGCTAATTGGAGTCACAGAGATCCACCCAGGGCCTAGTCATGGATCTCTGCATCCAGATCCCTCAGTCATTGGATGGGGTTTCTAGCACGACAATTAGGGTGTTTGGCCATCCCATCACCAGAGTAGGTTAGTTCGGGCTGTCTCTCGACCATTGCCAGCAGTCTGTTGTGTGGGTATCTTTGTGGATTTCTGTGGGCCTCTCTAGCACTTTGCTTCTTCCTATTCTCATGTGGTCTTCATTTACCATGGTCTCCTATTCCTTGTTCTCCCTCTCTGTTGTTGATCCAGCTGGGATCTCCCGCTCCCCCAAGCTCTCTTTCCCTCGACCCTCGCCTTTCACTACCCCCACTCATGTTCAGGCTGATCATGTAGATCTCATTCCATTTCTCTGTCATTGGGCGATCCCCATGTCTTTCTTGGGGTCCTGTTTTCCAGGTAGCCTCCCTGGTGATGTGAGTAGCAGACAAGTCATCCTTGTTCCACATCTAGTATCCTGCTATGAGTGAGTACATACCATGTTTGTCTTTCTGAGTCTGGGTTAACTCACTCAGGATGATTTTTTCTAGATCCATCCATTTGTCATGATGTCATTGTTTTTCTCTGCTGAGTAGTATTCCATTGTGTATATGTACCACATTTTGCTTATCCATTCTTCAGTTGAAGGGCATCTAGGTTGTTTCCATGTTCTGGCTATTACAAACAATGTTGATATGAGCATAGCTGAACAAGTGCTCTTATGGTGTGGTTGAGCATTCCTTGGGTATATGCCCAAGAGTGGTATAGCTGGATCTTGGGGGAGATGGATTCCCAATTTTCTAAGAAAGCGCCATATTGATTTCCAAAGTGGTTGTACAAGCTTACATTCCCACCAGCAGTGGAGGAGAGTTCCCCTAGCTCCACATCCTCTCCAGCATAAGGTGTCTTCAGTGTTTTTGATCTTAGCCATTCTGACAGGCATAAGGTGGTATCTCAGAGTCGTTTTGATTTGCATTTCCCTGATGATTAGGGATGCTGAGCAATTCCTTAAATGTCTTTCGGCCATTTGAGTTTCCTCTGTTGAGAATTCTCTGTTTAGTTCTATAGCCCATTTCTTAATTGGACTGTTGGGCATTTTGATGTCTAATTTCTTGAGTTCCTTATATATTCTGGATATCAGTCCTCTGTCAGATGTGGGGTTGGTGAATATCTTTTCCCATTCTGTAGGCTGTCGCTTTGCCTTGTTGACTGTATCCTTTGCTCTACAAAAGCTTCTCAGTTTCAAGAGGTCCCATTGATTGATTGTTTCTCTCAGTGTCTGTGCTACTGGTGTTCTATTTAGGAAGTGGTCTCCTATGCCAATGCGTTCAAGACTACTTCCTACTTTCTCTTCTAGCAGGTTCAGAGTAGCTGGATTTATGTTGAGGTCCTTGATCCACTTGGGCTGGGTGTAGCTTCTGATGTTACGAGGATACACAACCTCACAGCAAAGTCCTGGATCCTCTGGCTCTTGTAATCTTTACACCCCTCTCTTCCACAATGTTCCTAAACCTTAGGTATGTATGGAAGTGTTGTATAGGTATATCCATTGAAGGTAGGCCTTCACAACTCTTCATTTTGATTGACTTGCCATTTTCTGTAGTAGTCTCCATCAGTTGAAAAGAGAAGTTTTCTCAGTGAGGATGAAGATTATATAGGTCTGTGGGTATAAGGACAAATGTTTATAGATAGCTGTTAGGGCTTATGCTGGTTTAGTAAGTTCATGGTTGTAGATTCTCCTCCACTAATCATGACTCTACGAGCTAGGTATCTAGTACCAAGCATGGTTTTCCTCTTATTAAGTGGGTCTTAAGTCAAATTAGGGAGCTGTTGGTTACCACCACAGAATGCATACCACTACTATATTCTCAGGGTTATAAACCCATGTGGATTATTGATATTGTTCATAGGTGTCATAGGACTATTGGTTGCCTCCTTCTTTTGGAAATGTTCATGATGCCTTATGGTCCCATGAAAGCTAATTCTCAGCTAGATGGCATTCAGGTTAGTCCCAGCTCAAGAGTCTCTGGGACATGTTTCTGATGTGCACCATATCTTCAGCAATAGGTACTTAACTTCCACCTCTGTGAGGGTGGGTAACCAAGGGCAATAGGAATAAATTGTATGTCTTGGGAGTTTTTTGGACAGCCCTGGCTGACAACTGAAAAGATGGCTTTTCATGTCTGATATTAGGGTTTTTGTTAGGTGGTCTTTGGATCTTGGAAGGATTACCATCAGCCCAGATAGAAAAAGTTCATTAAAATTATGTATGTATGTTTATACATGGGAGTTATATGTATTACAGTTTTCCTTTAGGTAAATAGTTAATTGCATGACTCCTTGTGGCTTTTCAGACACCCTTATTGTTATCTATTTACTTACCTATTTCTGTATTTACTTCCCTCCCTCTCTCTAAAGAGTTCCCCTTTTCTATTTCCCATATATATGGTTTAGCTATTGCTCATGCTTTCAAACATCCTCTTCAGGTTGTAGAATGTAGCTTCTGGGGATCAGGGAGTAACAATGAATTATAATTTGAGCACCAGTGTAACTGTGTATCATTTCTAGATGCAGAGAAATATTAGCCTTCTTAAGAGTCTTTGCACACCCATTTCCAAACAAAGACCCCTCCGTCTGTCTAGAAAATGTTACCATGTACCATAGTGTAATTTTCATGTTCTCATTTGTAAAGATCTAAAAAGTGTCTGTCAACAGAGTTGATCGGTATTTGCTACCTTGTCCCCCTCTCATGTCTGACCTTTTATTTGACTTCATTTGTACAAGACTCATTTATGTCTTTTATTGCCATGTATTATTTCATTGTATGACCTTGTCAAAACATTTACTCATTTTAGGTTTAATGAATAGTTCCATTTCGAGTATATTGCTTCGAAAAATCATAATGGAGATTGTTGTCCACATGTAATTATCCATCCATGTAAGATTTCTAATTATAGGCAATTTTAAATTTTTTTAGCAATATGTCATAATAACAACGTGCAAAGAGTGTTCTGCCATTATGAGCCAACAAAATATATTGAAAATTTGATATGTCTAACTGTACAGGAATATATTGATTGATCAGTACAATTAATTAGCAAAATGAAATTGAAAATCATTTTTTAGTTATTTCATTTATTATTAAAAATAAAGTTATTTTAATACAACATATTCTGATTACAGTTTCCTCTACCTTATCTCCTCCCAGATCCTCTCCACTATTCACCCTTCCAACTCCATGTCTTTCTCTCTCTCTTAAGAAAACAAACAGGCAAATGAAAAGGACACAGAGATGAGGAAAAAACAAAACAAACAAAGAGAAACCAAGAAAGAGCATAGAAATGTACACACACACACACACACACACACACACACACACACACACACACACCACACCACACCACACCACACCATAAAACCTCAAAAATCAGAAGCCATAATATACAAGCCAAAGACCTCTAAGGCTAAAAAATAGAAGAAGAAGAAGAAGAACAAGAACAACAACAAGAAGAAGAAGAACAAGAAGAAGAATAAGAACAACAACAAGAAGAAGAAGAACAAGGAGAAGAAGAACAAGGAGAAGGAGAAGAAAAGAAAAAGCCCAGACAGTGCAATATGAAATAAACAAACAAAACTCTCCAAAAAAATGCCCTGGAGTTAATTTGTATTGGCCATCTACTACTGGGCATAGAGCCTTCCTTTAAGTGTTGTTTGTACCTACAGTAAGAATTCCTTGGAGAAACTAATTTTTCTTTTGTGAATATTTATTAATTGGTTGGGCTATGGAGTGATGTCTACTCCCCTATCTCAATGCTAGGACCCTATCTGGTCTGGATTTTGTAGGCCCTATGCATAATGCCACAGTATCTGTGAGTTCATATGTGCACCAATCCTGTTACGTCTGGAAGACAGTTTCCTTGGTGCCATTATCCCCTCTGGCTCTTACAGTTTTTTCACTTCCTCTTCCCCAAAGTTCTCTCAGCTTTGAAGGGGAAGGATTTGATGGACTCTCCATTAAAGAGGGTATGTTCCAAAATCTCTCACTCTCTGAATATTGTTCAGTTGTTGGTCTCTGTATTAGTTACCATCTGCTGTTGGAGGAAGCTTCTTTGGTAATGCCTGAGAGAGACACTGATCTGTGGATATGGCAGAAAGTCATTATGAGTCACTTCATTGCTATATTCCTTTAGCAGAACAGTAGGCCTCTAGGCCTATCTAGTTTTAAATTCTTTGACACCTGAACAGTGCCAGGCATGGGCTTCTTATCACAGAATGGGTCCTAAATTCAATTAAGTAGTGGTTGGTTATTACAATGTTTGTGCCACTCTTACACCAGCATACCATGCAGGCAGGTTACCATTGTAGATCAAAAGGTTTGTAGATGGGTAAGTGCTTACCTATACCTATACCCCCGATAGCAAGCAGAGTATCTTCCAGTACCATAAACACTAGTCAGTAAGGGTGAAGGCTCTAGTTATTCACCAGCTCGACTTTTCCACATTTAGTGAGATATATAGGTGTTTTCTTCAGCAACAGGGTTTTACTGTCAACTAATGGAGAGCAACCAATTGCTTTGGCAACAGCTTGAGTTGTTTGGGGGTTTCCATTAGGTCCTTGTGACCAACAACTCACCCAATTAGATGTGACCCATTCCTGGTCCTGGAGGTTTCATTTGGAGAAGAAAAATGTCTAGTTAGGGCTTTTTCTACCCTGTTATTTGTTGATTCCATTTTTATTTCTTTCATAAATGTATATATTTTAAGAAGCTTCTACTGTATTAGGTTTCCACATGACCCTTCAAATGGCCCTTAGTGTTATATCTCTCTACCCATATTCCCTTACTTACTCCCCCTTTTCCTCTGCCTCTATATTTAATTCTTCCAATTCAGTTTCTCCCCTGTTCTAACTATCTATTCTTTGATTCTATTTCTCCTTTCTTGGGAGATCCTTCTCTTCTCCCTGGTTCCTTACTCTATACTTAACCTCTTTGATTATTCAGATAGCAACATGCTTGTTGAATGCTTGAAATCTAACACCTAAAATAAGAGAATTCAAATCTTTAAAGCAATTTGTATCTCATGTTGGGGTAATCACCACCCATATTTTACCTGATGTATGTTTTTATTTTTTCTATACTCACATTTGAAACTAAGCATATTTCCAATACTATCCTTTGGTATAGTATAACTCTATTTTAAACTGTACTTATTTCACATTTTCAACAAGGATCATTAGAATCTAGAAATGTTTAGAAATGATCAAATTTGGGATGGAGAGATGGTTCAGAAGTTAAATACAGCTGCTCTTCTGAGGACCTGGGTTCTATTTACAGCTCTACATGATGAACCATAAATATCTATAACTCCAGTCCCATGGTGTCTAATAATTCTCCTGAGGGCATTGCATGAATGTGATACACAGATACATGTGCAGACAAAACACCTATGCACATGAAAATATAAAAATAAAAAGTTAAAATGATGAAATTTATCAGCATATCTTTTTTACAGTTTTATAAACTTTATATAAAAGTGTTAAAGCATTGTTTCCTCAGATTTGTAAATTTTCAAAATATTTTCTATTAATTTAAATGTAATTTTATTTTCAGTTTATTTTGGTATAAATGTTTTTAATGCTAGTTGACTAGTTGTACCATAACTACTTATTTATGAAATTATCTTCTCTGGCAGCTTAAAATATAAAAATTTAACTAAACTTAACTTAGTGTCTTAGATAGGGTTTCTATTACTGCAATGAAGCACCATAATCAAAAAGCAAGTTGGAATGGAAAGGGTTTATTTGGCTTATATTTCCACATTGCTGTTTATCAACAAAAAAAGTCAGGACAAGGACTCAAATATGACAGAAACCTGGAGGCAAGAGGCCATGGAGGGGTGCTGCTTACTGGCTTGCTTCTTATGGCTTGCTCAGTCTGCTTTTTTATAGAACCTACATCCACCAGCCCAGGTATGGCACCACTCACAATGGACTGGGCTCTCCATATCAGTCACCAATTACAAAAATGCCTTATACCAAGATCTTATGGAGGCATTATATCAGTTGAGTTCCCCTCCTTTAAGGTGACTATTGCTTGTGTCAAGTCAGCATGAGATTGACCAGCACATGTAGTTTCTATTTTTTTTTATTAATTAACTCGTTTTATAAAAACTTACACAGCAGATTCAAGCCAAGCTTCTTATTATGGAATCTGTAGACACTACATGTGGGTTGGACCCACATAGGCTACTTGTTTACCTCCTTTTACCTCCTCCTCCACTCCAGTAGCCAACATCACATCTAAACTCTAGGCCTTGCCTGGATCTCAATCATGGGGTCAGATCCATTCTTGTGAGTTCTCTGAACTGTAGCTCATATGTATTTTCTCTGCTACCCAGACCTACTCATCCTATTTACAGTCCCACCTGTTTCATTCTCAACACTCAGGCTTTTCCATAGTTGTATATCCTGTACACCTGATCAGTATTGTAGATCCCTCAGATCATAACATATCCAACCTCCAGGAATAGCCCAGGATGCACATTTGTGCATGATTCCAACCTTGTTAGTCTCCAGAATCTCCCTGCCTATGCCATTCCCAACCCTTACCTTGCATATGTTGCCTGTACACCGGCTTCTGAAATTTCACCAGATACATAAGCAGTAAACAAGAATATATACCCAACTCTTACCACAAATGCTCTGAAACTATGAAAGACCAAGACTATATCTCTCCCTAAATTCATCAATCCTATAGAAATTTCCTCCAAAGAGAGAATTGCCTAGATGAACCCTTGTATACAGAGCATATAAGAAAGTCATAAATTTCATTAAAGAATTCAAGGTTATTAAAAGAAAACATAAGCAAATCAAAGAACTTAATTAGAATAGCAAGAAATCCCCAAGTGATACTTTATTTACAATAGCTTGGAAAAGCAAACAACCTAAATGTATTTCAACTGACAAATAGACAATGAAAATATTGTGCATTATGACATTTTACAAAACCAAGTAGACACAAAATACTTGCAAGAGATAACAAACTAAGGAAACCTAATTATTAGTACAGGAGAGCAAGGGGAAGGAATTCTAATTGTGATTTTTTTCCAGTTAAAAACTGATATGAAAGTGTTCATTCATGTTAGAATAGAGGAATGCTTTCTGTTACTGTTCTTTTCATTCACTTTTTCTGAGTTCATCTGATTGATAATTTCTTGCTTGAATGGATAAATCTAATGACAATGAGAAAGTTTTTGATTTTTGTTTTCATTTTGTCAGGTTTGTAAATAAATATTATTATATTCAAATGATGACATTTTCTTATTTAATAAAGCAGACTTTTATCTTTACTTTTAAAAAAATCAAAATGTGCATTTGAATGCAGCCCACCAAGAAGTTTTCATGGGTTTTGTATGATGAATATTTTTTTCTTGTTGTTAGCAAATGCTCTTGCTTTGTTATCATGAGCTTCTTTTTTTCATTTTTTTATTAAGAAATTTTCTACTCACTCTACATACCATCCACAGATCCCACCTCCTCCCTCCTCCCACCCAGTAGCCCTCCCTCCCAAGCCACCCCACATCACCACATCCCCCAAAATCAAGGTCTCCCATGGGGAGTCAGCAGAGCCTGGCACACTGAGCCTAAAATTCCATAATGCATGTAATCTGAAGTTATCAATTAGCAACTGTCTGGATTAGTGGTTTTTGTCCACTTGACACAAGCTTAAGTCATTTGGAAAGAGAGAACCTCAATTAAAAAAATGCTTCCATCAGATGGCCCTGTAGGCCTCTCTGACATTTCTCTTGATTAATGATTGGTGATTGAGAGCCCAGGTTTCTGTGGGCAGTACCAACCCTGAGTAGGTGGTCCTACATTGTATAAAAAAGCAGGCTGAGCAAACCAATAAAATGCACTCCTTCATGACAGTTCCTGGCCTGCTTGAGTTTTCACCTTGGCTTCCCTCATGATGGGCTATAATGTAGAAGTGGAAGAAAATAAACACTTTTCTCTTCAAAAAAAAAGAAAGAAGAAAATATCGTGCATATACACCATAGAATACTATTCAGTAGCAAAGAAAAATGTGATTATGAACTCTTCAGGTAAATGCATGGAGCTAGAACAGATCATATTGAATGAGATAACCCACACCCAGAAGACAAATATAGCATGTCCTCTCTCATCTGAAGCCCTTAGGTCAAAGTCTTCAGATATGAGTACATAACATGGAGTAGCTGTAAAATCCAGAAAGTCGGCCGGGCGGTGGTGGCGCACGCCTTTAATCCCAGCACTCGGGAGGCAGAGCCAGGCGGATCTCTGTGAGTTCGAGGCCAGCCTGGACTACCAAGTGAGTTCCAGGAAAGGCGCAAAGCTACACAGAGAAACCCTGTCTCGAAAAACCAAAAAAAAAAAAAAAATCCAGAAAGTAAAAAAGGATCATTGCAGGGAAGGGGAAGATTTAGGAACATTTAGAATGGTTTAGATAGGAGACTAGCAGGGTAAATTACCTGAAAGGGAAATTGAGAAAGATGGAAAATCTTCTGAGGGACATAGAGTGAGATAATTAGAGGAAAGGACAGTATAAAATGAGGGTAGGATGTTTGAGAATGTAATGAGGAATCAAACTATTGGCTACTTACATGAAAGTACCTATAATATATGTAAGTCAGTATATAAATATATGTACATAGTTTAGATGCAAATTTCTCATCTAAGCTGACAGTGCTTCCTCCAAGAACTGAAGACGGTTTAACAAAAGCCCAACACCAGTCACCAAAAAGGCCCTTTTCTGTTGTTGGTCAGGGTTGTCCAAGAGACTCCCAAAACATTATAAACTATTGCTGTTGTTCTTGTTTGCTTTGTAGGGGTTGTAGTCAGAAGTTTCTCCGGTCTCACACAGCCCCGTGGTCCCACAGTCACTTATAAAATAATCACTCAGAGGCTTATATTGGTTACAAACTCTATGGCCAATGGCTTAAGTTTCTTGCTAGCTGGCTCTATCATCTTAAATGAACCCATTTCTATTAATCTATGCTTTGCCACATGGCTGTGGCATTATCAGTTTGCTGGCATGTTGCTCCTTGGGTAGTGGACTGGCATCTCCCTCAACTCTGACCTTTTCTCTGTCTCTCTGTTTGGATTTCCCACCTAGCTATAAACTGACTTGCCATAGGCCAGAGCAGCTTATTTATTAATCAGTCATAGCAACACATATTCACAGTGTACAGAAAGACATTTCACAGCAAGAGGTGGGATATAAGTCTCTATTGCTGAAGACAATATTCACTTCAGACCAACAGGGTCTGACCTGACCTGAAAGCCTCTTTCCTCAGTACTAGCTTTCATGCTTCCAGAAGGCATTCAAGCAAGCTTCTAAGGGTGGAAAGCTGTCAAATAATCCTATACATCTATGATGCCTATGAACCACAATAATGACCACTATGGCATGATAACCCTAAAGATGCAGTAGGGGCATGCATACTTTTGCAGTAACCAACAGCTAGTTAATTGTCCTAAAGACTCACTCAACAACAATAAGTGGGAAATAATGACTGGTATTGGGAAACTAGATAACTAACAAGGACTGGAGAAGTCATGGATATAGAAGAATAACCAGGAACCATCACTTTACTAAGCACAATCCCTAACTAAGCTCAAAATATTTGTCCTTATAACCACCAGCAAGTCTAGTTCTCACCGTTCATCAAGGAAACTTCTTGACAGACAATTACAGAAAATGATACCCATCAATATTCAGAATTGTAGACCACAGTCCCAATGATATACCTGTAACAGAATTCTTATACTTTAGGCTAAGAAACAGTTGTTTAAGAAGGGTGGACAGAATGTAAGAGTCAGAGGGGCTGGGAGTTTTCTGTTTGATTTTGTCTCCTAGGAATGCCAGAATGTTGAGACTATAAAGTCTCAACAACATGACTGTCTAAACATGACTGAACAAGGACACCAATAGACATACTAATTTCAATGAGAAAAAGCTCATGATGCCTCAACCCTAGACAAAGAACACAAGCAACTAAGGAATGCTGAGAACTGGAGAAACAGTCTTAGCCATGGAAGAGCACAGTGATTCATTAATCCAATAGTAAATGTTCAGCCCTGAAAACATGCACATTCAAGTAACATTAGACAGACCTAACAGGTTCGATTTAGGAACACACACACACACACACACACACACACACACACACACACACACACACACACCACATTAATGAAAAATAGCCCAGGAATTTGAAAGAGAGCAAGGGGTGATATCTGGGAGAGTTGGGAGGGAGGAAAGGGAATGGAAAATAATTTATTTATAATCTTACAGAAATTAATTAATCAAAAAAGAAAAAAGCTCCTCTCAGTAGCAGATGGAGGCTATTACAGAAATACACAACTGTTTAGAATGAAGATAATAAGTGACCCTGTAGTTCTCAGCTGTAACTGGTGCATCTACAGCACACTTCCTACACCTAAGGCTCAGAAATGTTGTGGAAATATAGGCATAAAGAGCTAGAAGGTGAGGATAAGTGATGTAAAATAGCATCTTCTGGACAGAAGAGAAATGATCAATCCATGAAATCTCAAAAATATGATTGCCTAAAGATAATTATATAGTGACCAAACCAATTGACATAGCAACATGATGTATGAAATTTCACAAGGCTCCATCCTGAGATAAAGAGCTAGAGTAACTACAGTGTATGTAGATAATGTAAATACCTCTTGTGTCCAGTTACATGAGTGCATGTAGATAGTGTAAATACCTCTTGTGTCCAGTTACATGACATTACTTTGATACTTTTATATGTGGATAAGACACCTCACAATTCAAAATTATTGTTGTATTGTCTTCTGGTCCTCAGTTACTTTGTTTGTGACTGGTTTTCTTTTGTTGTTTATTGTTGTTTGAAGTTTTTGTTGTACTTTTTATTTATTATTCTTAGACAATTTCATATATGAATGTGATATACTAATATGTCACGGTAATTTTTTATCCCCTCATTTTTTCAAGATGAACTGGATACATTTTCTTGTTTAATAGTCTATGGAGACTGGTCTGTTTGTAACTAGACATGTGATTTACATCATGTTATTAAATTTAAACGTGTCAAAATGAAGAAAAAGAGCTAGAGTAAAGAAATGGCTGTTGGGAGAGGCATAATGATTTTTTTCCAGTGACAAGCCACGCATAGGTTATCCAGCCACAATCTGTCAGTCTGGAACACATGTACATACCAGCAACACCAGACTGATATTTATAATTACAGAAGAGGCCATGGATATTTGATGGATCTGGGAAGAAAGGTGAGATGACCTACATGTGTAAATTATAGTCCAAAGGATCATGGTACAAACAAAAGGAAGAAATGTGAATTCTCCAAATCATCAATTCTATATTCTCATTTTTATTGCATCTCATCCCACCAATATTTAGTACAATCTAAAATACCACATCAATATGATAAAACTGTTTTAAGTGGAAATAAACTTATATTTACTTATGACTACAATGTATATTTCATACATGTATACATTGTGTGATGGTAGAATTAGGGTAATTAGCCAACTTATCACCTGAATCTTTCTACATTCATAGGATAAATATCTTCAACATTCTCTCCTTTGAGATATGAGACAATATGTTTAACTATATTTATCTCACTATGGCATAGCATACCAGGACCTATTCTAGTTAATAAGAACAGAACTGGAATAAGTGTAGGGGTATACAACTCCTAAAAACTTTGACTTTGTTCTCTTTAAATTTAGGTACATTAGGAGGATAGCTAGATTCCATATTTGTCTTTTAGAAGGACTGCATTATTTCACACTTTGAACAACTGTGTATAGTAGTTCTTCATTCTTCCCAATCAAACAGAATTTGATAACCATTGTCCTTTTTATGAGAGCAATTCTACCTGTGGTGAAGCAGTACTTCCTAGTGGTTAGTTTTAATGTTCTCATAACATTTCATAACTTCTATGTTGCTCCAATTTGTTGGGGGGGGGATTCTTTTTTTTTCAGACAGTGTTTCTCTGTGTAGCTTTGGAGCCTTTCCTGGAACTCACTCTGTATCCCAGGCTGGCCTTGAACTCACAGAGATTCTCCTGCCTCTGTCAGGATTAAAGGCATGTGCCTCCACTGCCCAGCTGTTGCTCCAGTTTTAACACAGTTTCCCATGTGAGTATTGGTCACTTGAAATATATGTAGTCCAAACTCCAATGGGTTGTAAATATGTAACACACAAAAGATTTTGAAGAATGAAAGAAAATTGTATGAGCAAAAAAATAATTTGATGTCAAATTTTTAGAAACAACTTGTCAACTTTGGCATAAATAGTATCACATTTATCCAAGTACCTTTGCACTCATAGTATATATGCACCATGTGTTAATAGTATAGCCATTTGTTGTTAATATTTACTGCTTATATTATTGACTATAATGTTACAAATTAAAGAAACGTGTGGAAATTATAATAATATATAATAATGAATGTATTATTTAATCTTAGAAAGTAATGAACCACCAGAAAGGTATGACATGTGTGTGGCACACATTACATTTCTAATAGACAGCACTGCTCTATGATATTCTCCAAGGAAACTGAAAGATGAGTAGAGAAGAAATGATCAAGTTTTTGTGGAAGAGAATGTCCCAAAGACTCTTGTCATAGCCCCCAGGACCTCCTTATTCCTCAGGCTGTAGATGATGGGGTTGAGCATGGGGGTGAGGATAGTGT
This sequence comes from Peromyscus californicus insignis, assembly GCF_007827085.1. NCBI lineage: Eukaryota > Metazoa > Chordata > Mammalia > Rodentia > Cricetidae > Peromyscus > Peromyscus californicus. Next base: position 9,322,353 of record NW_026294458.1, on the reverse strand, counting down.
AGAAGACAGCCAGAATCTTATCTTCTGTTGGGGAACGGAGACTCCTAGGACGAAGGTAAGTGTAGACGAAAGGTGCATAGTAAAATGTCACCACAGTTAAGTGAGTTGAACATGTGGTGAAGGCCTTTTTCTTTCCCTCTTTTGAGCGCATATGGAAGACAGCAAAAAGGACCCGTCCATAGGAAGCTGTGATGCCAAGGAAAGGAAATAAAAGAAACAGGCTTGTGCTCACAAATACCATGTACTCATAAACCCAAGTGTCCATACAGGCCAGGGGCAACATGGCAGGGACATCACAGAAGAAATGATTAATGGATCTAGAACGGCAGTAAGGAATATGAAGAGCATAGACTGTATGGGCTAAAGAGTTGATTGAGCCCAATATCCAGGATCCTATGATCATCTTCAGGCACATCATTTTGCTCATGCGAGTGGGATAATGAAGGGGGTGGCAGATGGCCACAAAACGGTCATAGGCCATGGAAGCCAGAAGCAAGCCCTCAGAACACGCCATAGTCAGGAAAAAGAATGATTGCACTCCACAGCCCAAGAAGGTAATGCTTTTCTGACCAGAGAGGAAATTAAAAGCCATCTTGGGAACAGTGGAAGAAATATACATCAGATCCATGAGAGAGAGCTGACTGAGGAGAATGTACATGGGGCTGTGGAGCCTGGGATCCACACGAATGAGGTGAATCATTGTTGAGTTGCCAAACAAGGCCAGAGAGAAGACAAAGATAATGAGCAGCAAAAGCAGAAGGCCTGTTTGATTTTCTGGAAACAACCCTAACAAAATAAAATCACTTGAGCTCTGATTCCATTTCTCCATGAAAACGTGTTGTTTTAACTTTCTTGAAAAGGAACCTAAAAGTGAAATGCATTGCCATATGAAATAGGACAGGAGAATGAAGAGGAATTTGCTTGTAATAAATTCTAGCACTCACTTGTCCTTCCTCCAGCCCTGTCATTCTGTTGAACTTATTTTGAAATCTAAATGAATATTCCTTCCCAATTACTACTGGCCATGTTCTCCATTCAAAGATGTGGCAACAGGAGTAGGATAGCTAATACATTTCTTACTGGTAACTCCACATGTGCCCATTATTTAACATAATCAAGTACAGGCTCTGTTTCCCTGTGTCTTCTGTTACCCTGTCATCTGCAAGACTGTCGTTTCTGGCCATCCTTCATCAACTGGTCTTATACTACACACATCCCAGGGACCAAAAGTAAAGAACAGCAAAGAGTAGTTTGTGGCAATTATTTACCTATAGTAACAAGTCACGTGGCATTTCATGTGTCTGTGGTAAGCACAAATACATTTGAAAAGGAAATCTTGTGACAGAAAAATGGGAATACACGTTTGTAGGTATCTAATCAAGAAATACTGACAATGAGGAATATGTAGGCAGGAACATGGTGGGTGCACAGGTCTACTAGGCACAGAGGAAAAATGATATGACAACCATTGTGTGTCCTTTTACTACTTCTTAAAAAACACTTATGACTTGACAGGTGAACATAAAGCATAAATAAAAGTCATCACCACTATGATAAGCTCATGCCTTCAAAACACATTCCCTGTTTCTAGAGTCTCGTACAGGTATCACATAAATAGGTCTTTGTGAAATTCCTTACAAAATTGTGAACAAGGGACAGGGCTGGGGTAAGAGGTAGTTGATGAAAACAAGTAGAACTGTGGTTAAGGAGGGCAAGGGTTAGATCAATTGTGTAAAACACACAAACTTGGATTCTTATATGGATGAGTTAGCACAACAGTGAGAGCAATATGTTCTTAAGTACCTTTCTAGACCTCATACCGGATGCTCTTGTTCAGAAGGGAACTGCTGTGGGGACCATGTAGAGGAGACTAGTTAGAGAGAATAAGAATATCTGGTGACTTCTCTGGATTTGAAAAGAGAGTCACACATCTCAGAAAACTACTGACTCCTAGGTGTGTTAGGACAGTGGGTTGTCTACCTGGACATAAGTTCCTGGATGATAATTCATTGATATTTACTCCCTGGCACAGCACATACTTACAGCAGGTTCTCAAGCCTGTTGATATGAATAAAACATTATAGTTAGTGATGATAGTTTGACCATACTGACAAAGCTAACAGCATCAATTTAAAATCTAATCTTCTGCACAATGCCTCGTGAATAGAGAGGAACCCTTTATGGTCACCTGCTTTTACTTCCCTAAGCAGGGTTTTACCTGTAATGTAAGCAGCATTCCAGCCCTCCTCTCAGGACGTGTTTCCAATATCCAGCTTTGGACAATGTGCACTAAACTAACGTTTCACATGTTGGAGTTCTTTCTTTTTATTTTAATTATATGTGCATTGGTGTTTTCACTGAATGTATGTCTGTGTGAGGATGTCAGACATTGGAGCTACAGACAGTTGTAAGGTGCCATGTGGGTGCTGGGAAATGAACCCAGGCCCTCTGGTAGAACAGTCAGTGTTGTGAATCCCTGAGCCATCTCTCCAGCCCTACATGTTTGGTTTCTATGAAAGGAATGTACAGGTTTGTACTCTCATATCACTTCACAGTGGTTCATAAACACACTTTGAGGACAGTTACATTAGTAATTATTTTGTTTGCAATGTTAGAAGCTATCATTTTGGCAGATAATATTCAAAACAGCTATTTTTTAGGCAGTCATATACCTGGGATTTGAAGGTTTAGGATTTCAGACATTGAGTCAGAGCCAAAGTTCTTTCATTTATTTCCAGACAATTCTTTATTTGGTCTGGACCTTATTTAACACACCAGAGGAAGAATAGTATTCTTGGTTACATTTTAAGTTTAAAATCTTCCAGTGGTTCAAAGAAGATCTAATGTTAGTGTGCCCCTTGGTTATTCCAGAAGACATGAAAAGCACAGGTGTTTAAAGCTTTGTCATGAAGAATCCTGTCATACAGGAGTGCTACAAATGCCTAGTGCTAGATTAATTTTGCCAAAGTTCCAAGTGTATACACACACAACAGGGACACATATAGTTAGCAAGAAATCTACAGAGCACAAGACCGAAGAGGGAACTGACCATCAGAGTCTCTGCTTAGACTTAAAACTCCCTGGGAAATCCAGGACGTGAACCTCAATGAGCTGTCTGTATTCAGCATACATTAGGATCTCAAGAAGCCCATTTCTTTGCCCCATTCCACATCTTAGCATTTGAGAAATTTCAATACCAGAAAAATTCAATCACTTATTTATGGTCACAACCTTCAAAAACAGCACACTCTTGCATTTTGAGCTCACTTTTTCTTTTCTAATTGGTTGTGAAAATTCATATTCTCCATTCAGGATTACATAATTCCTCATGACAAGAAAACCATATTTTCAGAACACTTCCCCAGTCATCTGGACTCACCTTGTCCAGAGGTCTTGTATTTGTATTTGTGAAAGAAAGTATATTCACAATGAGATTGTTCCCTGATGACAGTCTGTTGTTCCTGGGAAGGCTTCAACACATCTTTCTGCTCACACAGACAGTCACACACACCACAAGGTCATCTTCCAGCATAACAGTCCTACCTCAGTCCAAAACTCACTTCTCCGCCTTTTTTTTGTGAACCAAAATTCCTAGAAAGAATTTTTCGAGAATTATTTACTATTCATCTTATTGATGATGAAATCAGAAAGAATTTAATTTCCTTTCCTGAAATAGTCTCCCTGTTTGTTCAGACTATCTTTATTTACTAGTTATTTGTTTGAGTGAAACTTAAGGAACATTTCACCTCTATTTCTCACATGTTATAGTGATGAAAGACAGAATAGCAAATGCTGTATTTTATATGCACCATCTTGGATCAGCAAGTCTTAGATGTTCCTCTTTTTCTTCTAATTGATCCCTCATGTCTAAATCTATAGAGACAATGCCTCAGCCATTTCCCTTGGTTTGGCTGGCCTGAGGTAGCTGAGTTTTGAACTTAGAGAACAAAATATATGACAATCACATTTCCTGCAATCACAAAATGCCTGAAAATAGACTAAGGAGAGGTCTGTGTACAGAATTATTTCTGAATAATGCTTGTGATCTGGAGAAATGTTAGGCAACATGTATTAAAGTCCTTCATTTGAAAAATTTGGACATCAAATGGCTCCACAATTGATATACAGAATGAAGATATTCTGTCCCAGACAGAAATTCTATGTTAAATGTCACAGAAGGATATTGGAAATTGATGTGTGACAAGTGGATATTCAGACTCAATTCAATATGACAGATCCACCAGTGACTAAGAAAACAAGTTAGGCAAATTTCATCAAAAATGAAAACTTGTGGCCAAATATTTAAATATATAATTTGAAGAACATCCTAGGAATAAACTTGCTTACATAGTGTGTATACAGAAACAGAAATGAGTAGAATTGAGGATTTTATTTTCCTGCTCAGTCCACATATTGATAAAATAGATTAGTGAACATTTAAGCTATTTGAGATGTTTATGTCCATGTTCATATATTACTGAATTTGATGAAGAAATATTAACTAATATCAATGTACTCAATAAATATCATCAAATAATATAATCAAATTATGACATGTAAACTTTTACTAATTGGTTCTACATTTTTAAAGGTAGTAGTAGGAAAGTTATAAATGCATTTAGACTTTTCTTATTGCTCCTCTATCTGTACTGCATGCTTAGTTTCACATATAGTAACAGTACACAATACTATCTGCTGTTGCTGAATTCATCCACTATACTTTTGCATGGGGCTCATGTCTTCTCAACTTTGCCTTTTTCTGTTTTCTCTGATGTTAGAATACCCTACCAACATAAGCACATTTTTTTGTTAACTATAATTGTGGTGTTAAATAAAGAGTATCTGACTGTGACTGTGCACCTTTTTCTGTGTACAGAGATAGAAGCTATCATGTTAAGTTGTAATGGTGGTGGGAGGATTATGAATAGATTTGAAAGCTGTGATCAACAAGATAATGAGGGAATACAAATTACTCTGGCATGGTGTCTCCATGATACCAGGGACTTGGCATGAGAGAAATCCTTTGCAGTGTCTTAGGGACAACTGGATTTTGGTGTTCAGGGTAAAGTGGTGCTTCTGAGAAGGTTTTATCAGCACAAGGAGTCTCCACATGCCAGATCCTGGTTAAGAGATGAAACTGATGATCATGGAGTTTGAGAAGAGGGAGCAGAGAATTGGTGCTGTATATACATATGTACAAGATACTTATTTTGAACAGTGACTACATGATTCATGTGGCAGACCAGCCCCCACATTTATTTACCCTAGGGACTCTTGAGGAATGAGGGATAAGAGACCAAGTTAGAAATAAAAAGGGGAGAGAAAACAGAGAGAAACACAGGATAGAGTCAAGTGGGCCTGGATCCTTATCCATCAGCCCAGAACTTTATTCTAATGTTCTATTTATAACAATGCCCATGGGTGGAGCAAAAGACCTCCCACTTGTTAGTTACAGTCAAGTGTAGACCCTTGCAAACACCTGATACTCAGGCCCATAGTCCAATCAACGTCTTATGCAGTCCTGTTGGGTACAGCCACTTGGAAACCTAGTGGCTACAACAGGTCCCTCTTTATATTTTAAAAGAAAAAACTCTTGATTCAACCACATCAAAAAAAAGATTCCCTTAACTTCATCATTAGCATTAACACATTACCATAATTCTAACGTAAATATTGCTATACATAGTTACAATTCTCTCAATCTTACATCTTAAAGCAAACAACAGAACCATCTGAACTAATATAAATGTTGCTATACATAGTTACAATTTTCTCTGTCTTACATCTCAAAGCAAACTCATACTAGAACCACTTGAATTTCTTGCTAACAAAACATAGGATAAACTTCTGATGTATACATCTTAAACTTAAATACTTCCTTAAGTTCACAAAACCATGGTGCATCAATATCTATAGGTTACACAATCATAATTCCTACAAACCTACTCTCAACCTTACACAATTATAATTCCTACAATCATACTCTCAACCTTAAATAATTATAATTCCCACAAACCTACTCTCAACCTTAATTCACTCAAGTAACACTAAAATATTTTTTAAATTAAATATACTGAGGACTATTAACTCTCCCTTTTCTTTATATTTAAAATTAAATCTCAAACCTAGTTAGAAAACCTAAATTTCTCTATTTAAACGGTTTCATTTTTAATCAGTTCCATTTTTACATAAACAGTTCCATAAGTAGTTCATAAGTCATCACCATTGATAGAGTCTATATGCATAAGTAAATTCAAACTGTCCCATTGTAATGAAATCATTACTGTCTATTTCATTTAAATCTGAAAGTTCAACAAGAGTTCTGGTACCATTCCTAAAAGTTCCTCTGAGAGCTCAAAATCAGGACCTGGTTTGTCAGCTGCTCTTAAGTCTGTATACAGCTCCAAATACAAGAAGTCCCATAACCAAAACTTTTCATTTCAAGCAAGTCTCTCTTCATGGCCAAAAGCCTGCAGGTCCTTACTGCTAGTACTGCTCTACTTTTGCTGGATCTTGGTGTCTGTTGCTTGGGAAGCTATGATGTTCCATGGGTCTTAGCCATGGACACATGGCTGCTATTTTCTGAAGCTAGCAGTCTTGGGAGCTGCTTCTTGCCATTATTGGTGGTTTTTGGAACCACAGTCCACCATGGACACTGCTCTCTGTGTCCCAGGTTGGGAAAACCTACTCTTATCCCTTTATCAAACCTTCATCACATCCTTAGACCTAAAGCCTATATAAGCCTTCACCATATCTTTATGCCTAAAGCTTATGCTACCCTAAACCTATATTTCTCAAACTAAATTTATGACTTATAAGCTGTACCAAAGTCTCACTTAAGTCTACATAATAAACTTACATTCTATAGGACTACTTTTTAAACTTTAACTAAATCTTACTTCACTTAAGCCTTTACATTTCTTATTTAAACTTACATTCTATAGGTATACTTTATAAACCTTACCTAAGTCTTCTATTTTATAAGTCTTAACATCTAGAAGAGATCTCTTAACTATTATCACTTTACACATAACAGAACTAACTTAACACTAAAGCAAGCATCTGTAAGATATTTCTTAACACCTAGAAAAGATTTTTAGCTAAACTATTAACAAGACAAGAAGTATGCAAATCATTTAGTCAGCTTTGATATTATTCTGAAAGTTTCTGAGGGTTTGAAACAAGAGTCTAATTTGGCAATGACTCTTTCAACACTGGGATTTTAGTGAGTAATGTTGCTAAGGAGTTGTAAAACTTGTTGCTAGGGAGCTGCAACATTCTTGGGATGAATGCCACTCCCCAAAGTCACCTTTCCTGCCTGAACTCTCTCAGCTGTTCTGGAATGGGCAGAAATGTGCTCTCAGTGGTAAATGGTGTCTAACTAAAGGCTGTCCCTTTACTCAAATTCATCACAGCTCCTCTAAGTGCTTCAATTCAGAAAAATGTTTCTGTTACAACAGAACTTTCAGTTTGTTCAACTGAAAAGCTTTGCTTCAGGCCGAAGGTGAAATTACCATATTGAACTGCCATAAAGCTCTTAGCAAAAACTCTTTGAGTGGCTATTAGACAATATAAGGCACTGTTTCAACCCTACGTTGATACTGCATTTCCAAGAAAGCCTTTCGGGTATGCTAGCAACCTTCTGGTTGGTTCTCTTAACAGGGTTTCATTTTTGTAACGGGAGATTTCTCTTTCCAAAGCTTGCATTAGGATGCCTGTGTCCCCACTTAATAGATATATCTCTCCAATTAGATCTCTCATCTGACCTTGTCTCTGAGCTTTGCATCAATTTATCTGTGTACACTCAGCCTACAGCTTATTGCCGGAGGCAAGTCAGTGGGGGGAAACCGAAAGCATTTGTTTCAGAAAGATCCTTTCCCTGAATAGAAAAGTGAGCGTCTCTCCTGGATAGCTTCCTGTCCTGTCCCAGCCTGGCTCCTTCTCCAGAGAGTGTCTCTGATGTGGCAGGACAGCTTCAGATGCAGCCATAGCTTGGCTTCCCTGTTATCTCTGTGCAAGCAGCTTCCTCAAGCTGCCCCGAACTTCCTCATCAGGTCCTTACCTTAGGGACTTTCCCATCCAGGTGAAACTATTTTTTTAAGTTTCTCCCAAAAGAGAGAAAGATCAGCAAGTTTTCCCAAGACTTCTGTTCTCTAAACTTTGGCTTCAGTGGCTCAGAGGAAACTAATTCTGAGGGTACGATGTTTTCATACAGTGGTAGGTAGTGTCATCAGAGTGAAAGTTTTCTCAGGCACTGCTGATGGAGTGGAGGGTTTTGTCCACCTCAGGGCCAAATGCCCCTTGTTTCTCAGGACTTAGATCTAGACTGTCCTGAATCAATGCCCACAGGCCAAAAGCTTCTGTGGGAATCTTTTCTCTGCCTGTTAAGTTCTTCTTTAGTAGGTATTTCCTCTGATTTTTCCCCAAGATTTTGTGTTCCTAGCCCCATAGTTAGGCCTATCTTATCCTACTTCACCCTAAGCTTTTTCTTTCTGTATTCCTAACCCAATATTTATTTTTTCTACTTAGTTTTTATAGATAGGAGAGGGAGAGAGAGAGAGAGAGAGAGAGAGAGAGAGAGAGAGAGAGAGAGAGAGAGAGAGAGAGACCATATACAGAGAAATCTAATGCTGAAGCTCTGTGGTATTTCACTGCCTACCCTATACACCTGAGAATAAAATACTGTTGCCTTCATTTGTCAATTCCTCATTGGCATGCCTACACTCGGAATGATCCCTCAATTTTTTCACTAAGTCCTAGGGTTATTTTTTTCCTTTTTTTGTCTTTTTCTTTGTCTCTGTTCAGGTGCCATCTGTGACAGACCAGCCCCCACATTTATTTACCCCAGGGACTCTTGAGGAATGAGGATAAGAGAGTTAGTTAGAAATAAAGAGGGGAGAGAAAACACAGGATAGAGTCAAGTGGGCCTGGATCCTTATCCACCAGCCCAGAACTTTATTCCAAAGGTCTATTTGTAACAATACCAATGGGTGGAGCAAAAGACCTCCCACTTGCTAGTTACAGTCAAGTGTAGACCCTTACAAACACTTGATACTCAGGCCTGTGGTCCAATCAACCTCTTATGCAGTCCTGTTGGGTACAGCCACTAGGAAACCTAGTGGGCTATAACAGATTTGTGGATAATCTGAGAAAAACAGTATTAATAACAGTGATATTTTGGAATCGGTGAATACAGTTGCACACATTTCAGTATATGATATTTTTGCTCTGTATTTTCACTTCAATGTGAAATAAAGAATTTTCTTTATTGATAGTTAATTTTCTTTTATGTGTATACCTGGCTGGTATTGAATTAAGTGAAAGTTTTTTTAAATGTAACCCAGACTGGTATTGAATTCATTGTTTTCTTATTTCTTCCTAGTAATTGCTGAGGTCCTCAACTTCGATCTATTCCTTGGATAATGTTGAAATTATTTGTGATGGTCACCAATCATTCAGTGAAGATGTTTTTCTTCTTTGAGGGGTAAATGCTGAAACACTCAAAGTATTTCCACTAAGACCAATAACAAGATAAAAGGCAGCACTCTCTCCCATCCTATTCAACATTGTACTTACAGTTCTACAAACAGGAAAGGAAGTCAAAACATCCATATTAGCAGACAACATGAATCTATACATAAAAGACCCTAGAGACTTCACCAAAAGCTCCCCGACACAGTAAACACTTTCATCAAAGTATAAGGATACAAAATCAACACACAAAAATCAGTAGTGTTCTTGCATACCAATAACAAGATTATTGAAAAAGAATTCTCGAAAACAACCCTGATGTAATAACAGGCTTACAAAAAAAATTTAAATTCTTCAGAATACACCTAACCAAGGAAATGAAAGACCTCTGAACTTAAAATTTTAAGATAGTAACTAAAGAATTGGAGAGCCACCAGAAGGCAGAAAGACTTCCAATGCTTATGGATTTGGAAAATTAATCTTGTACTAATGGCTACCATACCAAAATCAATCTATACATTCAGTACAACCAATAAAAACCTCAGAGCTGTTCTTCACAAACAGAGATAAGACAATCTCAAAATTTACATGGCAACACAAAAATCCAAGGACATCTAAAGCAATCTTGAACAAAAAGAATACTTTCAGAAGTATCACACTACCTCATTTCAACATATGAAGCAGAGTCATATTCACAAAGCCAGAAAGGTACCCCACAAAAAAAACAGGCACAGAGAATAATGGAATAGAATAGAGAACTTAGAAATGAATCAAAGTAACTACAGCTACCTGAGTTTTGATACAGATTCCACAAATATACACCAGAGAAAAGATGGCGTGTTTAACAATGTTTCTGGGAATCCTGGCCTTTAACATACAGAAAAATGAAGCTAAACTATCATTTCTCAACCTGCAGAAAACAAATTCAAAAATCTAGGATCTGAGCATAAGATCCAGTACTGAGAAACTGCTAGAGAAAAAAGTAGGGAGTAGGCACAGGTAACGACTTCCTTAAATGGACTCACTAGCACAGGAATTGAGACAAACCATTGATATATATGATCTCATAAAATTTAAGATTCTGTGCATCAGAGAAAACACTAATGGAGAATTAAGAAGCTTCCATAGATAATACAAAATCTTTTCCAGCAATGCAACTAATATAGTCTGCATGATATAAAGAACTTAATAAAACTAGACATCAAGAATGCAACACAACCCAATTTTAAAATGGGCTATAAAATTTAACAAAAAGTTCTCAAAACAAGAAATGCAAATGATTTAAAATATTTTTCAAAAAAGTGTTCAAGACTCATAGTTGCAAGGGAAACACAGACTAAAACTTCTTTATGATACCATATCAGCTGGACAGTACACTTTTAATGACAGCATTTTGGAGGTAGAGGCAGGCAGATCTCTGAGTCTGAGGCCAGTCTGGTTTATAGAGTGAGTTTCAGGACAGCCAGAGCTATTACACAGAGAAACATTGTCTTGAAAAACCACAAAATGAAAAAATGATACCATCTCACACTAGTCAAAATGACCACCATCAGGAAGATGGACGACAGCACTAAATCGTATGGTCATGGGTATTGGGGATGAGGAACCTGTGAACACTGATGGAGGAAGTGTAATCTCTTAAAACCTCTTTGAAAGTCAGTCGGAGTATTCTTAAAACAAAACAAAACAAAACAAAAAACAAAACAAAAACGTAGAAATAAAACTACCATGTGACCCAGTGACAATATTCTTAGCATATACTCAAAAACTTTATATCTGACTATAGAGATATTTGCACATATAGGTTCACAAATGCTAGAAAGTGGACTCAACCAAAATGTCCATTAATTGATGAATGGATAATGAAAACATGGCACACAAACACAGTACAATATTACTCAGGTGTAGAGAAAAGTAAAATCATGAAAATTTCAGGTGAATCACACACACACATATATGTGAAATGTATGAAAAATACATACATATATATGACAGACAAATACCACATGATATGTCTCACACAGAGATTCTTATTTCAAATAATTTGTTTCGTATGTTTAAATTGTGGTAATATGGAAACCAAGAAACTAGAAATGGGCAAAGGTTAGTGGAGTCATTAAAAGAGGGTAGATAATAAAATACTTGGAGCAGAAGTATTCAAGTGTGAATGGCGCTGGGAGATGGGAAAATGAGAAGGTAACAGTAGGCTTATCGAAGATAGTATGCATGAAAAAACTGTATGGAAAACTATATTCTAATTCAACGGGGTAAAATTAAGTGGGATAGTAAACTAAAGTCAATAAAAAGTGAGAGGAGAGCAAATTCTCAGAGTTAAAGGTTTAAGTGGGGCTGGAAGATTGTGAAGACAAGAGTAGGCTAATCAAAACTGTGGATATATGAAGTCTCACAGAAATACACTACTTTGTAAGCTACTCAAAAATATACAAAATATTTAGAAAAGGAATTTGAACAGAAGTTCCTGTCTAGGTGGACAGTGCTGCTTCCCAAAGACTTGGCCAATAAATGAAAATCTCACTGCCAGGCAAGGCATGCCTACCTATGAGGTATTGGTCATTGTGACTCCAGATGCACTTTAGATAGCATAAGATACTGCCATTACTCTTGGTTGCCCACCCCAGCAATATGAGACCCTATTGCTATAGATAGCACTCACTTTGAATGACAGGAAACAAGCTTGAACTGACAAGGAAACTTTGCCCTTGCTGGATACCTTAATTCTGTAAAGTGCTATGCAGACTGATGAAAAGATATCAACAGTGTCACCCAGCAAAGGGCTCTACATGCTAAAATAGTGACATGGCCTACAAGTTATGTCAGCTTTGGCCTAGCAGTTAAGCTCAGCTTACGTGAGTTTATATGTACAGTTGTTATTCAATCATAAAGGGTAGCAACACTTTATGACTGGATATGAGGCCTATTACAAAGGAGAGATTTCATGCCTGGTACTATGAACCTGGTCAAAATCTTTTGACTATTGGCTACAGGACAATAGACTATTGCTTTTCTAAATGATCTTGTTGTCAAATTGACTTCTAAATATTTATTTTTAACCCATAGATTTGTGTTGGTCCCAACTTGGTCAGAGAATTTTCTCCTTTGCAGTACATAGTTAATGCAGTGACTTGACATTGGTTAAAATACAAAGTATGACTGTGAGTGCTTAGCTAAGGATGGTTCATCAATATCAACTTCATCTATCTCTGGGTCAGAGAATATTGTGGAAGAAGTGGCAATTGATGATGATAACTATGAAGTGCTGAATTCTGAACTAGTCATGATGGCTGTACACATAAATTCACACAAACCGAGTTTACCTGCACAAGACACAAGAGTAGTATGAGATTGAGCCTATAACAATTCTATCATGGTTCAGGAAGATCCACCAGTCCTCTACTATCCTGGCTAAATTTTGTAAACTTGACACAAGCTATGGTCATTTGAGACAAGGGAACCTTAACTGAGAAAATACCCCTACAAGATCATCCTGTGGGCAATCTTGTGGAGCATTTTCTTAATTAGTGATCAATATAGGAGGACCGCTTAGCCATTGTGGATGGTGCCATCCCTGGTCAAGTTGTCCTGGGGTGTATAAGAAAGTAAGGTGAGCAAGCCATGGAGAGCAAGCCAGTAAACAACACTTGTCCATGGACTCTACATCAGCTCTTATCTTCAAGTTATTGGTTTGGGTTTCTGCATCGACTTCCATTCACAACATGAGATGAAGTAAACTCTTTCCCTCTCAAGTTTTTGTTTTTGTTATGGTGTTTTATCACAGCAATAGAAAAGTTACTAATACACCCACCACTGGCAAAGGAGGTAATGGTAGTTGGTCACTGCCAGAAAGTCACTCTCCCTATGGAAACATAGATTCTTGTGGCTTGCCCACTTTCCAGTGGGTGATCCTCCACAAATGCACATATGAGGTTTATCACAGTAGTTAATACAGTCCTTATCTTTGTCATTCTAAGTTAAGATTCTATTCTGGTTTAAAATTATGCATACTTCAATAGCAATTTGAAAACCTGCTTAATCTGCTTGAAGACATAAAAAGACATCTTAATCTTTCCAAATGATTCTAAGGAGTTACATTATATCATAATTCCCTTTTTGTAATGTATTTGGGATAATAGATTGTTCCTGTGTCTCTAGATTTAATATCCTTTATGTGTATTTGTGACTGTTGAGTATTTGTGATACTATGTGCAAGTTTCCTGCATTTCAAATATGGTTTTCTGGATTCAACTTAAAATAAACTTGTTTTACTTAAGAATATATCAGGTTCTGCTGACTCCCCATGGGAGGTCTTACCTTCTTATAGGAGGGAATGGGAGGTGGGTGGGTGGGGGAAGGCTGGAGGGGTGGGAGGAGGGTAGAGGGGGATTTGTGATTGGTATGTAAAATGAATAATAAAATTTCTTAATTAAAAAATAAAATAAACTTGTTTTATTAAAAATGTATTTATAGGATTTTTAAAAATAAGACAGGAGGAAACCATCAGAGAAACAAAAACAGTGTAAAGTCATATTTATATTATTTTTTATAAAGAAGGTTAAAGAAAAAGGTAACCGATTTTATATGAAAAATATTTTTTGCAAGGTTAAAAAGGGTTTTCTATAGGTCTTTTTTTTGAAGGTCTGGTAGAATGCTGCTGTGAACTCATTTGGGCCTGGGTTCTATTTAGTGGAAAGGCTTTTTACTGCTATTTTTTTAGAATATTTTCATTAAAATGTTTTTCATACAATACATTGTGATGATTTTCCCCTCCCCCGACTCTCCGCTGATCTCCCCTCCCGTGTGTGTGTGTGTGTGTGTGTGTGTGTGTGTGTGTGTGTGTGTGTGTGTGTGTGCATTTGCTGTCTTATTACCGTTTAAATCTGCTCATTTGTCATAGGTTTGTTTAGGTTACTGTTCTCATCTTGGTTTAACTTTGGTAGCTTGGATAAATCTAGAAATTCATCCATTTCTTTTTGATTTTCCAGCCTAATGGAGTAGAGGTTTAATAGTTTTCTCTTATAATACTATACCCTTCTTTCGTGTTTGTTGTAAAGTTTTTCTGTTCATTTCTGATTCTATTAATTTGGGTCATTTTTTTTCTTTCTTTTGGTAAGTTGGACCAAGGGTCTATCAATTGATTTCTTCAATTTGTCCATCCTTTGTCTTATTTTCTTCGTTTCTATTTCATTATTTTTTCTTTGATCTTCATTATTTCTTGACTTCTAGTGGGTTTAGATTTGATTTTTTTCATTTTTTTTTTAATTTTGAGTTTCACCACTAAGTCATTTTTTGTGCTTTTTCTGACTTTTAAATGTAGGCACTTTGAGCTATAAATTTCCCTTATAGGACTTCTTTGCCTGTGTCCTAGGGGTTTTATTGTGTTGTGTTTTCATTTAGTTCCAGGAAATCTTTTATTTCTTTCTGGATTTCTTCTTTGAGCCATTCATCAGCCAATAATGAGTTGTTCAATATCCATGAATTTAAGTACTTACTATAAATTCTACTGCTGGCAATATTAAATGTTATTGCATTGTTGTTACATAGGAAAGTAGGGATCATTTCAATTTTTATGATTTTGTTAAGATTTGTTTTGTGACCCAGAATGTGGCCTATATTAGAGAAGCTTCAGTGGGCTGCTGGGTAGAATGTATATTATTTAGTGTCTAGGTGGAATATTCTGTAGATATAAGTACACTTGAATGATGCCATTTAATTCTCAGTTTAATTTTAGTCCTGATGACCTGTATAGTGGAGAAAATGAAGCAGTATTGATGAGCTGATGTTAATCTGTGTCTTTAATTACAGCAGTACATGTTTTTTATGAAATTGGATTTACCAGAGTTTGTCCTAATGTAAAGGATTATTCTAAATAGAAATATATGAAAAAACAAGCTAGAAGGTTAAAGTAGGTTGCAAAAGGGATTTGAGAGCTTAAGTTTAAGAAAATATAATGTGAATCTAACTGACTTAAGTAAATTAAAGATTATCAAAATTCCTAAGGTCATGAATCCAATTAATTCAGTATCCCAAGGGATCAGTGAGATGGCTTAGTGGGTAAAGGCCCTTGCTGCACTGGACAACCTGAGTTGGAACACTAGGATCCAGTAATGATGGAGGAAGATAATCAGTTCCACAAGCTTTCCTCCGAGGTTCCACATGCACTGTGCTATGTGCCCCAATCCCCCTCTGTTTGTGTCTGTCTGTCATCTGTCACACACACACACACACACACACACACACACACACACACACACACACGTACAATAATAATTAAAAATGTAAAATTTCAATGAGATAAAACTTGTATCTGAGTGTCATTTAAAGTTGATTAAAATGCCTGTGTCTCTCATGTATTGCCTTTACTGAGGTCATACTCTGTTCCTATTTTAACTTTAATATGACACAACTGTCTCTTCCTTAATGGTCCTGGAAACTATTTCTATCCCTTGAAAATTGATTTTCTGCCTGATCAGTCTCATCTAAATCAGATCCTAGGAATGAACCTTGTAGAAACGTGGGACAAAATATTTACAGTATCCTCCTGATGTGTAAATCCAAATACAAACTTCTCATGCAAAGAACACCAACAGACTGTGCACTATGAGCTGTTGAGTTGGCACCCTAATCTACTGACATCCCAATTCAGCACTAAGAAGACTTTTAACTCCATTCATCCAATAGGCTTCCCTTATTTTATCTTATATAAAATCATCCCTTTGTTTATTTTTACATAAAAAAACAAAAATAAAACTGGAACTGTTACACAACTTGATAACTAGGATCTAAACAGAGAGTGTTATGAGCAGTCCAGGCCCTGCCACTGTCATCAAGGTGAGAAACAAAGAAAGCCTCCAGAAGGGCTCTAACGGGTCTTGCTCTTCCCACTTCCCTCTCCCTTGGATTACATTCCTAAAGCCATCAACCAAGACCTGTTCCCTTGTTTGACAACTTTCTTATGCCTGACTTATTCCTGATGCCTGACTGATCACTAAGGTCCAACTATTGAAACACCAAGGTCCAGCAATTAAAAAAAAAGCTCCATTTGGTTACCCTAATTAATATACCTAATCAGAACTTACCAAGCCATCCCAACTCATTCTAACACAGACCTCCCCTTTTTCCCCTCTTAGAATTAAAAGTAAAGCTATTTCCTGCTGTTTCTGCCCAATTCAGACTCAGCCACCTTGTCTCTTTGCCTTGTTTAATAAAGGATCTCTTGCCGGGCGGTGGTGGCGCACGCCTTTAATCCCAGCACTCGGGAGGCAGAGCCAGGTGGATCTCTGTGAGTTCGAGGCCAGCCTGGGCTACCAAGCGAGTCCCAGGAAAGGCGCAAAGCTACACAGAGAAACCCTGTCTCGAAAAACGAAAAAAAAAAAAAATAAAAAAAAATAAAGGATCTCTTTGTGTTGGAAATTAGAAATTAGTTTGAGTGTGGTCTGTGCATAGTTCAGGGTCCAGAGGTGAGTACCCTGCAGTACTCAGGTCCTTTCACCCCACTGCTCATCAGTATGGAAGGTAACTTGACTGTGGTCACACATTAACCAGTCCCACCTTCCTATGTAGTGTCTTTGTAGCCCATATCGCACAGTGTGCCTCACAGCACAGGTCACATGTGAAGTTTGCTTCTTTATGGTCCAGGGTCTTCTCTACTATACCTCGTTTAAGAGTAGATACCTTGGTTAGTCTGGCTGAAATAGATTATTTTTCTTCAGACTCCTGATATTCTGCCTGGTGCATTAAAGCTTTTACATAGAAGAACAATTTGATTCAATGCCTATCTCCAAAACTCAATTTTTCATTACTTTCATAAAACAGCCTTGTGACAGATAGGTTTATGGAGTAAAGACTTGCTCCATCTTTTTATTTAAAAATCAGCTTCAAACCTGACATGTATCCCATTTAAAACACAAATTGTGAAAAAAAAAACTGTGATAAACAAATGAGGGAGAAAGTATCACAAATGCCTCTCCTAAAAAATTGAAACACTATGTGAAGGAATATGTTGTTGTAGATTAGAGAAAATAGACTAAGATGCAGGCAATAAAGTTTATTTCTATCTCATATCTATATTTAGTGTTAGAGAGGGCTCAGATGCCCAGACCATGTGATCTTATGCATCAGGCTGGCATGTATTGCTGGCAAACCTCCTATGCCAGGAGTGAGACCCCTGCTTGCCCTGCTTGGGCCTGCCTGGGAACTTCACTACAGGTATTGGCATAGAACACCCTTGAGGGCAATACCTATGTTGACCTAGAATTTTGCTTCAGGACCTTGGCCTAAGTGACCTCCTATGCCAAGTCTTTCTTTGCTGAGACACAAATGTGATACCTGAGAACCTTGTTCCAGGTTTCTGACCTACACAATGTCTTATACCAGTCTAGTTGACACCATTCTGGAATTTTGGTCCAGGAGTCCAGTTTAATATTACTTCCTGTACCAAGTGAGGAACCATGGATTTCCTTCTTAGGCCTGCTATAATGTCCAAAGACCTCACTTCAGGTGTTGGGCCTGTGTAGTTTCCTATATAAGGATCTATATACAGACCCCAGAAGCCTCTCTCTAGGCAACCAGACAGTAGCTAGTCCTCTGAGAAAGACTATAAATAGATCATCTTCCTCCTAGCACTTACATACAGAGGAAAAAGACATCTCAAACCTCCTAAGGCAGTTTCCTTCTAAACATTGTAAGTGTCTCTACAGAAATATGAGAATGACTTGAACAAAAGAGGAAAGAAAGAAGAAATAGATACAGGAGGGAAGGAAGGAAGGAAGGAAGGAAGGAAGGAAGGAAGGGAAGGAAAGCAAGTACCGATGAACAAACTGAAAGTCCTGGGGCAGAAACAAAAACATGAAAACCTGAGAACACATCTCTTACAAAAGTTACTAAGCCCTTAATACTAGCCCCAAATGGAATGACCTGGAAGAAATTCCAAATGGATAATGAAAAAGAATGATCATAACTATATACAAACACCTAAAAAGGAAGACAGGAATACTACAAAGAGGGAGAAGGTGCATGAAATGAAGTCATATAAGATAAAAAATTAAGTTCACGGGAGAGAATTAATGAAGAAAACCTCAGCTAAAATGTTGGAAATAAAAACTTCAATAAGCCAAGTCAAAACCTCAAGGAAAACTGAATATTGGTGAATAGATTGGATCATTTGAAAACAGTGCCAAAGCTGAAAGGCAAGGTAGAAGAATTGGATGATTCAGCAAAGGTAATGGTAATTTTTTTTAAATGAATGGGATATGGGAGACATAATGGATACCTTAAAAAGACCTGCCCTTCTAATTGTGGACATAAAGGCATAAAAAGTGTTTTCAGAAATGCTGTGGGATGGTCTGTATGTCAAATGTGTTGCTGATTGGTCAATGAATAAATCACTGATTGGCAGTGGCCAGGCAGGAAGTATAGGCGGGACTAACAGAGAGGAAAATTGAGAGAACAGGAAGCTGGAGGGGAAGACACTGCCAGCCGCCATCAGGATAAGGAAGATGTAAAGTACCGGTAAGCCACAAGCCACGTGGCAAGGTATAGATTAATAGAAATGGATTAATTTAAGCTGTAAGAACAGTTAGCAAGAAGCCTGCCACGGCCATACAGTTTGAAACCAATATATAAGTCTCTGTGTTTATTTGATCGGGTTTAAGCGGCTTGGGACTGGCGGGTGAGAGAGATTTGTCCTGACTGTGGGCCAGGCAGGAAAACTCTAGCAACACAGAAATAATGGAACTTTCAGGTTAGCCTTACATTGGGTGCCAGATAGTGTGGGACTCTGAAGTCTCAGATCAGGCAAGATTTATTAAGGAATGAAATCTGTAAGGTACACTTATGACACAGAACAGAGCTGAGATGATGCCACTGATTCAGCCACTGCTGTAGTGCTGTTCAGTCCAATGGTGTTGGAACCAAACTACAATCCACACTTCTCCACCACTAGCTCCTGCTTCGATCACCCAAGAGAGAGCATACAACCCTTGCTCCACCATTCCTAAGGAATTACATATCTTCAGAGAAAATCATGCCCCTAAGACCAAAACACTCCATTTAATTGGTCATTTGGCCAAATGGTAGAATTCCTACAACACAGTGGACAGAAAAAATTATCAAAATCAGGGAAGAAATGAGTAAAATGCAAGTGTAAACAACAACACAAAGAGTCAATGAAACAAATAACTGGTACTTTGAAAAATAAGATTACCACACCCTTATCTAAATAACAGAGAGGGGAGGGTTAATGAAATTAGAAATGAAAAGAGACAGATTACAACAGAAACCAATGAAATTCTGAAAACCATAAGGACATGCTTTAAAACCTGCACATGCTCAAGCCAAACAAAATCCTAGTGTGTGTGTGTGTGTGTGTGTGTGTGTATGTGTGTGTGTGTGTGTGTGTGTGTGTGTGTGTGTGTGTGTGTGCGCGTGTATGAAATCCTAAAGCGCTATTAGCATTTGATAGTTTCTAGGAAAGGAAGCATCAGTTGTTTTTAACAATTTAACTTCTGGTAGGTTGGCCACATGCCCGAGAAGGCCCAACATGTAGGACTAGTTTGGCAACACAAACTGTATTTGATGGGGGAAGAAAAAGCAAGAAGAAAACTCAACTTTTGTATAGAAAAGTGGATTAGGTGATTAGAGGAGGAGTTGAGGATCTAGAGAGAATATATTTAAAATATATTGTATGAAATCCTCAATGAATTAATAAGAAAACATTGTTTAAAAACCTTCTATTATACTAAATTGGAAAATTTTAAAAACACAAATTAATTACTAGATGCATACAGCATACCATAATTGAATCAAGATGAAACATACAGTAATTTAGATAGATAATAACCACCAACAAAATTGAGTCAATAATAAAAATGATCCCAATATATTAAAGCCTGAGACCAGACGGATTTATTGAATAATTCTAAAACTTCAAAGAAAAAAAATAGCATCAGTTATATCTAACTACTAACTACTCAAAGTATTTCATGAAATAAAAAGAGAAGAAAGGCTTCCAAACTTTTAATAAAGTCAATGTTACTCTGAAACCAAAATCAGATAAAGATACAACAGCAACAGGAAATTTACCTAACAATACCCTTGATGAGTATAGATGCAAACAATTTTCAAAAACAGAAAGGCAAACCCAATTCAAAATCATATCAAAGAGAACATTTATCATTACCAAATCTGCTTCATTGTAGAGAGTTAAGGGTGGTTCAATGTATATAAATCAATAAATGTTATTGATTAAGTAAGTAGACTCAAAGACAGAAATCACATCATCACTCTAAAAAAGAAAGAAAAGGCCTTTCAAAAATATCTGACATTTCTTAAAGATAAGTCATGGAGAATCTAAGGGTGGAGAGAGCATACTTCAACATAGTTTAGGACATAAATGATAAACCTACAGCCAACATCATATTAATTGGGGAAAGACACAAAGTATTCCCACTAAGATGAGGGACAAGACACAGTATATCCTGTCTTATTCAATACAGTATTTGAGATCTTAGCTAGAGCAATAAAATAAGATAAAACTAGTAAAAGAAAGTGAAGAAATCAAAAAACCTTATTTGCAGATGGTATGATACTATCTGTAAGGAATACCAAGACTCCACAAAAAAGTCCTAAACCAAGAAATAATTTTAGCAAAGTGGAATAATACAAAATTAACACACAAATATCAGTAGCCTTTCTATGTACTAATGATAAACATACTGAAAAAAATGTCCAAGAAAAATCAGAACCATAAGGACTTTGAGCCACATTACTTAATTGTACTGGATTATAACTTGCCTTTCCTGATTCATTTGCATCTGTATAGTGTAGGGGCTCCAGAAACTGGTGGTCCTCATAAAATGTGAGGAAGGATTCAATTAGTTCCTTTTATAAACTGAATTCCCTTGTTTTGGGGGGTATTTCTTGCTAATCTTTCCCAAAAAATTACTGTGAGCATTTTGCCAACATTCATTTTCTGCCCATATTGAGGCAGTTTCTGCATTAGTAAAAGGTATGACAATTTCTGTTAGGTCTTTTCCTGTTAATTGATGAAGTCTCAACTTTCCTTTCAGAATCAACTCAGAAACTTTTCCTACGTAGGTCTTTAATTTTGTTTTTACTCAGTTTGTATGGTAAAATATCCATTCTAAGATTTTGTTTTCTCTCTGCATAAGAATTCCTGTAGAAGAATGCATACAATCAAGCTCTGTCTCTAAGCGGTCCACATGTGCACCCTATAATTTCTCTTCTATCAAAGCCAATTCTCTCTCAGCCTCGGCTGATAATTTTCTTAGACTATTTAAGTCTTTATCACCTTGTAAGGTTTAAACAAATTACTTAGTTCTTGAGTAGTTTATCCAGTTGTTGGTCATAGCCAGTTAGTATCTCCCAGCAATTTTTGGAAATCATTAAGAGTTCACAGCTGACCTATCCTGATTTGTGCTTTCTGTGGTTAAATGTTTTGTAAACCTATCTTATATCCTAGGTAATTAATAGAATTTCCTCTTTGTATTTTTTCAGGAGCAATTTGTAATCCCCAACAAGGCAAACTTCTCTTTATTTCTTCAAACATTTTTTCCTAAGGCATCTGTGTCTGAATCAGCTAGTAAGATATCATCCATATAATAGTAAATTATAGACTGAGGACACTGTTTACAAATTATTTCTAATAGCTGTTGTACAAAATTTTGACACAAGATGGGGCTGTTTAACATCCCTTGTGAAAACACATTCCACTGATAATTTTTAACTGGATGGGAAATGTAAGTATACACTGTGAAGGTAATATTTTCTCTATCCTAGTTCTTGTGAAGGTATAATAAAAAAGCAGACTTTTAAATTAGTCACTATAATAGGCCATCCCTTAGGTAATAGTGAAGGCAAGGGAATTCAAGGCAGTAAAGGTCCCTTTGGCTGAGTCGCTTTATTTATGTCTCTTAAATCTGTTAACATTCTCCATTTCTAGATATCTTTTTAATGACAAATATAGGTGAATTCCAAGGACTGGTCGATTCTTCAGTATGTTGATCATTTGGCTGTTCTTTTTTTTTTTTTTTTTTTTTGGTTTTTCGAGACAGGGTTTCCCTGTGTAGCTTTGCGCCTTTCCTGGAACTCACTTGGTAGCCCAGACTGGCCTCGAACTCACAGAGATCCGCCTGGCTCTGTCTCCCGAGTGCTGGGATTAAAGGCGTGCGCCACCACCGCCCGGCATTTGGCTGTTCTTATACCCACTGTTCTAGCACCTGTAATTTTTCTGATGTTAAAGGCAATTGTTCCATCCACAAATGTTGTCAGTTAACCATTTTAAAATTAGGGCTGTTGGTACCCTTGAAAGATCACCAGCTTTTATACCCTGCTTATGTACAAACTGAATGGTCTGTGATCATTCTTATAATACCTTTTAATATTTCTCTCAGAAGCATTATTTATTTTATGCTTTGTTTCTGAGACTGGAGGAATGTTAATCTGTGTTTTCCATTGCTGCAATAAATCATGTCCCCATAAATTCATTGCTATGTTAGCCACATATGGTTTTAATTTTCTTATCTGTTCTTCTGTTCCTATACACACAACCCATCTTGCATTTTGTTTTACTGAGATAAAGTTCCAATCCTAAGATGATGAGCATTTACCTCCCAAAGAGGCCAATTTGGAGGCCAAGATTTTGGTGAAATTATTGTTACATCTGAACCATGTCTAACAAACCCTCCATTTCAACGCTATATATACATTTATAGCATTTTGCCAAAATACTTGTTTTCTGTTCTCTCCTAAACTTTTGTTGTATCTATAGAAGTTGTTCTGTCTTTGGTCACATCCAGAGCAGTATGGTTTTTAACAACAGGTAATAAGTCTTTTAATTACTCTATGGATGAGTTTCTCCAATGTTGTCAGGGAATGATTGACCCAAATTTGATACTGGGGCCTGAGGAAGGCCCCTTATGGCATTTTCTGATGGCAAAAGGCTACCTTGTCTGTCCCTTGTTGATCTTCATTTATTAGTCCAATGCTAACCTTTGCCACAGCTGGGATCTTCTGTTTGGATTATCCCTAGGGGGAAAATATTGTTTCTAGGAACATTTTTCCTGCAATCCCTTTTCAAAAGACCTTGTTTGCCACAATTAAAACATCTGACATTTTAAGTTTTCTTTAAATTTCTAGAAATTACTTTTCCTATAAAAGCAGTATCACAAGTGTGAGATACAATATCAGCTGTATTTCTAATCCATTCATCTATTGGTGCTAATCTTTCCTTTAAAGGCCTAATCATCCTTTTTCATTCTGAATTAGCATTTTCAAAAGCCGAGTGTCCAATTAATATTTGTTTAACTTCTGGATCTGATACCATTCTATTTATAGCTGAAGTCAACAATCAGTGAAGGCTTCTTTTGGACCTTGTATAATTTTAGTAAATGACTCAGTCCTCTTTTATGATTTTTCAATCCTATCCCAGGCATTCAAATCTGTTACATGATATAGCACCAAAGTGTGATCATCAAATCTAAACTGTCTTTGCAAATCAGCATACTGACCTTTACTGAGAATCTGGTCTTGGGAAATTTCCATACCCTACCTGATTTTTCTATGACCCTAGCTTCCTCTTTCCACCATGGTTTTCATTGTAACTGTAGGCCAGCTTCCAATATTGCTGTAGCTAGATCTGCCTAGTCTTGTGGGATAATTCTGTTCTGAATTGCGCAGGAATTTAACATCTGTTCCACATAGGGTGAATGCATACCATATGAAATGACTGCTCCTTTGAATCTCTTCGAATCTAAAACTTCCACAGGATTCCAGTCAATGTCTGAATAGCATTGGGGATGCTTATCATCTGTTGGACACTGTTGGATGGTAACTGTATAAACTAAGTTGGTTTTCTAATAATCTTGGGCTTCTCCTCTTCAATTTCATAATGCAATGATGAAATAGGTTCTCCTCTAAATTCCTCTGTCTCTGTCTGAATATTTTTCTTACTTTCACTAGTAGGTCTTTCAAAGGCTTGTATCTTATCAATAGTAAGTCTTTATAAAGTTTGCACCTTATCAACAGTAAGTACTTCTAAGTCTTGCATCTTATCAGTCAAAAATTTTTCATATTTGACAGTTATCCAACCACTCTTTTAAGTATAAAACATGAATTATCACACTGATAGTAAATACAATTGGTATTATAGCTAAGCAATTTATCCCTTCATTTATTTTTTTTCCATTTTCAAGCCATCAATAGTAGCATTAAACAGGTTCCTAACTCCATGCATTGTGTTATTTCTGAGTTTTAACCTGGAAAATATTTTTCCCTTTAAAAAAAAAAAACACCTAATTCCCCCTTTAAGAATTCCCAGTTATCTCACCAGATTTGCTGATGATGACAGTAAAGGTATCTAGCTGTGTTGGTCCACAGTTGGGGGTGGGGGTGCCACTAGCCATAGCTGCTCAGTAAGGCTGGGCAGAGGATGTGGATGGTACATGACCAGGCCCCTTGGCAGCTTGCTGCAGTGGCAGCAGCAGTAAAAGCCCAAGTCCTGAGTGGGTGTGAGTGGATGTCAATGTGGCCTAGGTGGTCTGGGTTGATGCCCAGGGAGGGGGTCCATGGAAAGCCTACTTGGCATGAAGTGAGGGCTTGGGTTGATGGTGGATGCCTAACCCCAGTGTGATTTGTGGCCAGGGGCAGGCAGCAGCTGGAGGCTGCTGTTGAAAGACTGCAACTGAAAAAATACTGGACTTAGATGGAGGGTTTGTGAGGAGAGAGACACTGCTGGCCAAGGCAGTGTCAGAGAGGTGGTGAGTTCACTGCCTTGGGATGGTTTAATAATGCCACACACTGGACACTAAATTCGATGAATGATTATCTAAATTATTATTATTAATAGAAACTTGGTCATCAAATATGGAGTTAAAACCTGATAGATCAGAGAAGTTGTAGAGAAATGACCAGTGACCTACTCTCTGTCTCCTTCCTAGATCCAAAAGGCTGGACATCTTTCTAAGCCTTTCCCTACTACTTTCTATATGTCCTTGGTCCTCCAAAACTTCTATGGCTAATTTTGGTTAGCTTGTAGCTAGGTCTGCCCTCTGATTCAAGGTAAACTTTATAGTCACAGTGGAATGGCAGTGTGAAAAATCCTCCCACAATAGGAGAAAGTAGGGAATCCACTTAGACTTATAGGCAAAGGAGAGAACTCTCTGGAAAGGACTCGAGTAACAGGCATTAATACCCAAAAGTGACAAATAGACTACAATAAAACTAAAATGGTTCTGAGTCAAGAGTCAATCTATAGAATCAGAAACCATCTTTGCTGGTTATACATCTACCAGACAGTGTGGAACTAAATAGAGAATTCTCAAAAAAGTGAAAAACAAAAGGCACAGAGACACATTTAAAAAGTGTTCAACATACTTAGCCATCAAGGAAATGCATTATTGAAGCTGCTTTGAGATTTCCTTTTACCACAGTTAGCATGGCAAAGTTCAAAACAACAAATTCCAGCAGATTATGCTGTGGTTGTGAGAAATGGAGTGTGTATTCACTGCTGGTGTGAGTGGAAACTGTGGTGATCACTATGAAAAAAACATGGGAATAAAGCTACTATGTGACCTAGTTACACTACTTTGGGATTATGACCTAACAACTCTATATTTTACTGTAGAAATACTTGGTCTTCATGTTCATTGTTGCTCTATACACAATAGCCAGGAAATAAAAATAACTAGATCTACAACTGATGATTGGTTAATGAAAATGGGCACATTTATACAATAGGATGTTATTCAACTGTTAAAAATCAAATTGTGAATTCTTGGGCAAATGGATGGACCTGAAAACAACCACCCTGAGTGAGGTGGAATTACAAACCCATCTGGGAGAGTATTCAGATCCCCTTTCTTGGGAGAGATGAGTTCCACACCAGGATGTTGTTGCTCTCTCTTTTGAAGTAATGATCTTAGGATGGAAAGTTCCCTGGCACAAGAGAAGATGTGGTGATCAAGCAAGTCTACACACAGGCCAAAGGTGAGACATGTTTTGGGGAAAAGCAACACATTCCTTTGGTGATTGGGTCATTCTGGAGGTTGAGACATGTCTTTTATGTGAAACTTGAGAGTACACTAGAGTTCCATAAGGTACATGGTGGATTGAGTTGAAATTGAGTAGGACTGGAATGGGAAATAACCACTTGGAGTGCAAGAAATATCTATGAAAATGGGGAGTGGGTGAGTCCAAGGTAGGCCAGGATGAGAAATAACATAGGCAAAAAGAGTTTTAAAAAAGACAAACCAAAGGTGGGTGGTAGTGGTGGCACAAACAGATTCCCCCAAGACAAAGAGATCAACTCTTCTGGCTGACTCAGAAAGACCCCAATCCTG
The DNA here is from genome assembly GCF_007827085.1 of Peromyscus californicus insignis. NCBI lineage: Eukaryota > Metazoa > Chordata > Mammalia > Rodentia > Cricetidae > Peromyscus > Peromyscus californicus. The sequence continues at coordinate 9,295,510 of NW_026294458.1, read as the reverse complement.
TCCCATAGACCCTCCCTGGCCCAACTAAGGGGACATTGAACAATGGAAGATACCTCTAAACCCAAAGTTTAATTCCTTATCTTGTCTCCTAGACAGCTTCTTTTTACGAACTGAGTAAAAGTGCCACAGAAAGCTACTACTGTTAGTAAATTGCACCAAAAATGTTAGTAAACTGGTTGCAAAATGTGCAACTCTGTGGTTTGGTGTCCTGACTACCTGGGGAGCCAGGCAACACCTTGAGCTGTGTAGCACATCTGTGAGGGCTGAAACTGCGACAGTTCAGCCCTGGAGGGTGAGGTATCCCAGACACCTCAAGCTGCTCAGAACAACTCTGCCCTGAAGGTGTCCCAGACACCTAGAGCTGTTTAGCACAGCTCTGACAGCTGGGACTACAAAGAAACAGCCCAACCCTGGAAGGGAAATTTCTCTGACTTCTTGGGAGAGTCAGGCCTGGAACTGCTTCAGCAAGGAAGGGTATCCGGACTCTTTGAGAAAGTCAGGATATACCTGATGTGATGGGGGATGGTCTCCCCACAGTAGACCTGCTCCTCTCCTGGAGAGTCACAATCTCTGGCTCAGTGTTACCAGCTCTCTCTTGCTCAGTCCACTATGAGACATCTTAGCAAAGTTCTTCTGTTCAGCTCCCCGCTTGCTCAATCTGCTATGGGACATCCCAGCAAGGTTCTTCTATGCACCAGTGAATGAAGGTCTTCACCCAAAACTCTTTTGAGAAAGAGATTTATTTGGGAAGGAAAAGTCCAGGGGAGTAGCTGCTTCTACCAGGGTGGAGAGAACAGTTCACAACTGACCAGGCAGGGTGGTTTATATAGGATGTCCAGGGGGCAGAGTCAACTATGATAGGTTAGTTTTTTCTGCCCAGGGATTGGCCAGTTTTGTGGGCAAGGGGCAGAGATGGCCCTGATTTCAGGGCCAAACTGTGTTTCTCTCACTGACCTTACTTAGCTTTTTGATACTACCTCTAAGGCCAGGGTAAATTTCATTCACTGACTCTGATTTTAGGGGCCAAGTGTGTTTCTTTGGTACTGGTTTCAGAGTCAGGGCATGCTTCCTTAGTTCACTTTTCTGGCTCAGGTCCCAAACATGGGCTTTGTTTCCTTCACTGGTCCTGGGCCCTAGGGCCAGGATTCTGCTGTCCTGCTCTGTGATTGGTTGGTTTCACAAGTTAGTTGGACAGATGCAGAGATGGCTCTGATCTGAGCTAAACTGTGTTTCTTTCACTGGCCTTATCTGAGCCATCTTTCCCTAATTCTGGACTCCAGGGTCAGGGTGGGTTTCTTTAGCCAGCCCCTTTTCCCTACAACTACTAAGGTTAGAAACTAGAATGAACTATTGCTGTGGGATAATGCTTTTGTACACTGGTTTAATAAAAAGCTGATTGGCCAGTAGCCAGGCAGGAATTATAGGTGGGATAAGCAAACAAGGAGAATTCTGGGAGAGGAAGGCTGAGTCAAGAGACATCAGCCCACCATCCAGGGAGCAGCATGTAATGGCACACAGGTAAAGCCATGGAACACGTGACAACATATAGATGAACAGAAATGGGCTGAGTTTAAGTGTAAGAGCTAGTCAGTAGTTAGCCTGAGCTAATGGCCAAGCAGTTTTAATTAATATAAGCCTCTGTGTGTTTACTTGGGTCTGAGTGGCTGCAGACTGGGTGGGACAAAGGAAAACTTTCAGTTACAAACTATTTTAACAAAGTTGGTTTTCAAGAATCATAAATTCTAGTCAACACAGAGAGCTACAGATTCCTTTGATCTCAGTCCCTACCATGCTTCAGTGGAGCAAAATGGAGCCATGTATTGCTTCCCTAGCAGCATGCCATGCCTAGAAGCAGAGAGGAGGTCAAAGAGGTCCAGATGACATTGTTTGGTTCTGCAAGCTAAAATTTTTGTGGTAAGACACATCAGCTCATTTTTCTTGCACAGAGACTGCAGAATTCCTTATTGTTTCTTTGCTTTTTATTTGGGTCCACATACTAACCTAATTCAGGCATCTTTTTTATTTTCTTTCTTTTTTTTTAATAAAGAAGAGGTGACTGCACAGCAGGAGGAAAGATAATCAGCAATTCTGTTGTTATTTCATGTTTTTAATGTTTTCTGTGCTCTGTGTTCTTTAGATCTCAAGTACTTGATTCAAGACTGCATGCATTAAGGAACATTCACCCTGAGCGATATGGTGCTTGCCTCCTATCTAGATTGCTGAATGTGAACGAACTTTTAGATTGTAAATTTGAGTAAAGGGGCCAATGGGGATGTTCAAAGGAAGTGGTGGAGATTTGATACATAAAGAAAAAGGCAGATACTTTTGTTAGCTAGCTTGATGATTGTCCTTGATCATGGATTTGTAGACTGATACCATGATTTAATAGTTTATAGATAGCACAGGATGCCCATTCAAAATCAAGCAAGTGCTGCCTCATATAGGACTCATTCATATTATATAAATTATATATATGTACCTATATATCACAATAATTTACTTTTACTTTTACTAGAAACTTCATATATGTTTCTGCCTCTTGTTAATCCTTTTTTCCAATGTACAACCAAATAGATGACAAGAGAAAAATCTATAGAGCTTATAAGGAAGATGGATTCTCTGTCACTTTATTCAAAAGCAAATCTCCAGTCTTATGTAATCCAATGCACTCAGTTTTATAAGGGAACAATACCTTTTCTGAGTACTGTTATCTCATGAGATAAGGATGTCTGTAGTAAAAGCAGCTAATGAGATGTTTATCCATGGAGAGGACAGAGCATACTCTCTGTATAAAAATAACTCTCTCAATAGCAACTCCAGCATCATAACAAGGATTCCTTAGTTGAGTTTTGCTGGATGTGCTAAACATCTATTTAAAGATGTTTTTCCATGTATCTGCCCCTTCTCTGAATTTGATACACAGACTCATTCAAAACCAAGAGCACAGCTATGGTAGCAATCCATGTACTGGATACAGACTGCCTTGTTTTTTCTATGATGCTTACGTTGGAACTTACAAAGTCTCAGTGTTTTATAGTATGCACACAGTAATGTTAATGCATAGTTTGGATTCATCCTTCTTTTACTAAGTTGGTGTTGTCCAGCACTATCCTCTAAGCCAAACAACTGCCATCTTGATAAGACCAGATGTGTCTGCTTATAAAATACTATGATAGCTGGGCTTATTGATTGTAGATGTTTCTTTATAGAAAGGGGAATTAATGAGGATCATTGGATCCTTATCTCAATATCCTATCTCCCCTCCCAGCCAGTTGTATGCAACATCATAATTGCACATGACTTTGTGGTTGGGAAGAGAAGCTGGACTATATGGGCTTTGAAAGACTAGGCCAAAGGGGGCTCTGCTTATGCACTTATATATAGAAGCTATCACACATTCTGGGTAAATAGTATCCAGAGTAGCTGCTTTTAGGTCACCCATATTTCTGTCAGCAATCTCTTTCCCATGCTTAGTAAGCCCAATTAACTCACTGGTTCCCCTAATGTGAAGTTTGGCCATCATCCCAATTTTGTAACAGAAGTCAAGATTACCTCTTCAGGGGAGGCAGACAAAAACAGGAAGTAGAAACTGGTTAGGCAGTTTGGAATAAAAAGAGCCCAAAGAAAAGTAACCAGTTTCTTTATTTTTTTTTAATTTTTATTTATTATTTATTTTTCTATTATCAGCTTGATACAGTATAAATTTTCCCCCTGAATGCCATTTATTGAAGGAGGGAAGAGGTCTTAAATACAGGCTTACAGCACAATGGGAGAACCCTGGAGGGCAGAAGTTCGGTACCGATGTTTTACAATCTTGCATCTAAGCTGTTAACACCCATTATTCAGGACACACAGACAAGGATCTTTCCTTAAGCATTCAGGAGGGTGGAACCTGGCAGGGAATTAGCATAGGGAGGATATCAAGGTCAAGGTCAGCAAGCAAGGCAACAGTTACCCAAAACAGGGGCCAGGCCCTACAGGTTCCCCTTTTACTAAAAAATGAACTTCTGACTTAGGTTGCGTGGGACATCAGCAGGTCACCTTACCCATCATGGAGATGCCTGCCCAGGCCACACAGGCGCTCTGTCTTAGGTTGGTGAGTGCCCCCCAGACATTACCCATCTCTGAATACTTATTATCATACAGGCTCAATCGTGTGTGAACTGCAGAGTTAACTGCTGCCAAAGATCTCAAAGTGGCACTGGGCTTGCAATCTGTGTGTTGGACAAAGAAAAGAGCAACAGAAGTCCTAACCCACCCATAGCCAGTAGGCTAAAGGCAACTGAGCCATTCCCTTCCTTAACAAGCCTTACTGCAAATTGGAGTCCTTGTAAGATGGTATCCCAAAAGCAAATGGAACTTGAGTTTATAAATTTATAATTTTCAAAGCCAATCAAAATGTATATAACTATTGAATTAAATTTATCATGCCCAATGGAATGAAAGATTAACTAACTGTGGTAGCTACTTTTGTTGCCAGGGTCTCCACTGTGCTAGCTGTAGTAAGCAATTATGAAATGGTAATCCCAGAAACAGTAGCAGTGGTGGCCACCACTGCTACAACAGCAACAATGGCAGCAGCAATGTCAAATTCTTTTCTGGAGCATGTGGGTGGGCATCCACTGGCATGGATACAACTCCAGGAACACAAACCACCAAGGCCCATTTTTCTTGATCCCAGCACGACTTAAGCTGGCAGCTCTGCAAAAGAACAACTAAGAACCATAAAGAAAAAACAGGCAGATCACAAGAAGCATAACTAATGGTTTTATAATGGCTACATTCAGGTTCATTAATTTTAAGGTATCTTCAAGGGGGGGTGTTAAATGAATTTCAGGAGGCCAATAAATGTTGCACAGAGCCACTCCTGAAAAGTAGATACTACACCAGCTTGAAGAGGATTGTGAAAATGAAAAGGCTTAGCTGGCATGCTACTGTTAACAAATGGAGGTCATTGACTTTAGGGGTTATCCTTAATCTCCAAGGTGTCTGGGTAACACATTCTCAAACATACTTGAAAAAGCAGTTACCATACATTACCTTCTGGAGAATACAAAAGCATGGCTATAGTTCCTAGGCTTATGTTAATGCTTGCCAAAGCTGGTCATATTGGGCTCTCAATCTCCATTGGCATCAGAAGGGGAGAGTTTTTCATGAGGACTCAATAGGTCTCTGCCATGTTGGGCTTCAGAAGCAGCCATAGGGTACACACAGCACTCAGGAATCCAAAGAGGAACTTCATTGTCCTGCAGAAAGACACAAACAGAACCCCAGGGCCCACACCAACACCAGATCGGGTCTCCTCCAAGTGCCAGTGGAAAATCCTTCTATAGCTCCAGAGGGTGATTTACAACAGGAACCCTCCAGTGCTTATCTGCTGCGGATACTCCAGCAGGATCCACCAATAAAAAATTTAAAAAATATAAAACAAGGGAAAGAGAACATGGAAACAACCCAGATGCCCTTCAACTGAAGAATGGATAAACAAAATGTGGTACATATACACAATGGAATACTACTCAGCAGAGAAAAAACAATGGCATCATGAGGCTTGCAGACAAATGGATGGATCTAAAAAAATCATCCTGAGTGAGGTAACCCAGACTCAGAAAGACAAACATGGTATGTACTCACTCATAGCAGGATACTAGACATGAAACAAGGATGACTTGTCTGCTACTCACATCACCAGGGAGGCTACCTGGAAAACAGGACCCCAAGAAAGACACAGGGATCGCCCAATGACAGAGAAATGGAATGAGATCTACATGAACAGCCTGGACATGAGTGGGGGTAATGAAAGGCGAGGGTTGAGGGAAAGAGAGCTTGGGGGAGCAGGAGATCCCAGCTGGATCAACAACAGAGAGGGAGAACAAGGAATAGGAGACCATGGTAAATGAAGACCACATGAGAATAGGAAGAAGCAAAGTGCTAGAGAGGCCCACAGAAATCCACAAAGATACTCACACAACAGACTGCTGGCAATGGTCGAGAGACAGCCCGAACTGACCTACTCTGGTGATGGGATGGCCAAACACCCTAATTGTTGTGCTAGAAACCTCATCCAACTACTGAGGGATCTGGATGCAGAGATCCATGACTAGGCCCTGGGTGGATCTCTGGGAGTCCAATTAGAGAGAATGAGGAGGGTTTATATGAGCGAGAATTGTTGAGACCAAGGTTGGATAAAGCACAGGGACAAATAGCCAAATGAATGGAAAAACATGAACTATGAACCAATGGCTGAGGGGTCCCCACTGGATCAGGCCCTCTGAATGGGTGAGACACTTGATTGGCTTGATCTGTTTGGGAGGCATCCAGGCAGTGGGACCAGATCTTGTGCTCATTGCATGAGTTGCCTGTTTGAAACCTGGGGCCTATGCAGGATTGTTTGGCTCGGCCTGGGAGGAGGGGACTAGACCTACCTGGACTGAGTCTACCAGGTTGACCTCAGTCTGTGGGGAAGGCTTTGCCCTGGAGGAGATGGGAATGGGTGGGCTGGGGGGAAGGTGAGGGGGACGGGAGGGGGGAGAACAAGGGAATCCGTGGTTGATATGTAGAACTGAATTGTATTGCAAAATAAATTAAAATAAATTAAAAAAAAATAATTAGTCTCCTATGATAGTCACACTTGTAGCATGTTAGTTAAGTTTTCTAGGCATACATAGATATATTTCAGATAGATAGGTAATCTTCAAATACTTCAAAGACCTACAGAGTATGGCATTTAAAATATTTTTAAAAATTTAGACTTTCTGGACAATGAGACATGTCTGCTCCTGGCAGCAATAATTTACTTCAGAGAGGAGGATTGGCATTGAAACCACTCCATGGGGAGTTTATCTTCACGTTGGCAAAAAAAAGTCATTTGGGCAAGAAACTGTTCTTGCCTGGAATGCTTGATCAACTGGACATGCAGAACCCGTAGGAAGGTGACCACTGAACTTTGCTTGGTGAAATGGTCCTTCAGGTTCCTGCTTACCAGAGGAAACTGCCAGACATTCTACAGGACACAGAGAGAAATGAGTGGGAGACTCTAGGCATGTGGGCTGAAGACAGATGCCCCAACTTTACAAAGGAACATTAGGTGACTGTCCAGGCTTCCAGCTGTCTCTGTCTACCCTGCAAGACTCCCAAAAGTTACTTGTGTCCTTCTTCTGTTTCTCAGATAATATTATATCCTTCTGGGGCCTTTGATGTAGTTGAAGCTAGATAGTTACAATTTTCCTTTGTTATGATAACAGATAAGGTAAATATAAAGCCTTAGACTCACAAATATAAGATAGATATGTTCTTTAATATTGTAACTATAATTCTTGCTAGATAATTGTTTTGTTATATGTAATTTTACTATGTTAAAGTTAAAACCTTCCTTTTTGAAAATAAAGAAAAAGGGGAAAAAATAAATAAATAAAACAAGGGAAAGAATAGAATGTGGAGAGGAATGATGAGTCCCTAGTTTCCCCTTTTTTACTTTAGTAAAATATGTTTGTTTGTTTGTTTTTTTTAATAGTTCAAATTTTTCTTTTCTTTTTTCTTTTTTAAATTAATTAATTAATTAATTTTTCTATTATCAGCTTGATACCATATAAATTCTTATCTTAATAGTGAAATGTTTCATTGAGGCTCGGTCAGTAATTGAGTAAAACCAAAACTTATTATAAGCCACAATCATCCTAGGGTCCACCATGCTATATATATAGCCTCCATGGTTCTGTGGGTTGCAGTCTGGTTGTTCTTTACTTTATATCTAGAATCCACTTATGAGTGAGTACATACCATGTTTGTCCTTCTGGGTTTGGGTTATCTCACTCAGGATGACTTTTTCTAGTTCCATCCATTTGCCTGCAAATTTCATGCTGTCATTGTTTTTCTCTGCTGAGTAGTACTCCATTGTGTATATGTACCACATTTTCTTAATCCATTCTTCAGTTGACAGGCATCTAGGTTGTTTCCAGGTTCTGGCTATTACAAATAGTGCTGCTATGAACATAGTTAAGCATGTATCTTTGTGGTATGAATCAGCATTCCTTGGGTATATGCCCAAGAGTGGTATGGCTGGGTCTTGAGGTAGTTCGATTCCTAATTTTCTGAGAAACCGCCATACTGATTTCCACAGTGGTTGTACAAGTTTGCATTCCCATCAACAGTGGAGGAGTGTTCCCTTTGCTCTACATCCTCTCCAAAACTGACTGTCATTAGTGTTTTTGATCATAGCCATTCTGACAGGTGTAAGGTGGTATCTCAGAGTCATTTTGATTTGCATTTCTCTGATGATTAAGGATTTGAGCATTTCTTTAAATGTCTTTCAGCCATTTGTGATTCTTGTTTTGTGAATTCTCTGTTTAGCTCTTTAGGCCATTTTTTAATTGGATTGTTCAGTATTTTGATGTCTAGTTTCTTAAGTTCTTTATATACTGTGGAGATCAATCCTCTCTCAGATGTGGGGTTGGTGAAAATCTTTTCCTATTCTGTAGGCTGTCTTTTTGTCTTATTGACCATGTCTTTTGCCTTGCAAAAGCTTCTCAGTTTCAAGAGGTCCCATTTATTAATTGTTATGCTCAGGGTCTGTGCTGTTGGTGTTATATTTAGGAAGTGGTCTCCGGTGCCAATGCATTCAAGGGTACTTACTACTTTCTCTTCTGTTAAGTTTAGTGTAACTGGATTTATGTTGAGGTCTTTGATCCACTTGGACTTGTTGAAGATGCTTTCTTGTTTCCATTGTATAGTTTTGGCTTCTTTGTCAAAAATCAGGTGTTCATATGTGCATGATTTAATGTCAGGGTCTTCAATTCGATTACATTGGTCCACATGTCGGTTTTTATACCAGTACCAAGCTGTTTTTATTACTGTAGCTCTATAGTAGAGCTTGATGTCAGGGATCATGATGCCTCCAGAAGTTGTTTTATTGTACAGGATTCTTTTGGCGATCCTGGGTCTTTTATTTTTCCATATGAAGTTGAGTATTTTTCTTTCAAGGTCTGTGAAGAATTGTGTTGGGATTTTGATGGGGATTGCATTGAATCTCTAGATTGCTTTTGGTAAGACTGCCATTTTTGCTATGTTAATCCTACCTATCCATGAGCATGGGAAATCCTTCAATTTTCTAATATCTTCTTCAATTTCTTTCTTTAGAGATTTAAAGTTCTTATCAAAAAGGTCCTTCACTTGTTTAGTTAGTGTTATCCCAAGGTATTTTATATTATTTGTGGCTATTGTAAAGGGTGATGTTTCTCTGACTTCTTTCTCAGCCCTTTTATCATTTGTGTATAGGAAGGCTACTGATTTTTTTGAGTTGATCTTGTATCCTGTCACTTTACTGAAGGAGTTTATCAGCTGTAGGAGTTCCCTTGTAGAATTTTTGAGGTCACTTATATATACTATCATATCATCTGCAAATAGTGAAAGTTTGACTTCTTCCTTTCCAATTTGTATCCCTTTGATCTCCTTTTGTTGTCTTATTGCTCTAGCTAGAACTTCTAGCACTATATTGAATAAATATGGGAAGAGTGGACAGCCTTGTCTTGTTCCTGATTTTAGTGGTATCACTTTGAGTTTCTTTCCGTTTTGTTTGATGTTGGCTGTTGGCTTGCTGTAAATTGTCTTTATTATGTTTAGGAATGTTCCTTGTATTCCTGATCTCTCTAAGATCTTTATCATGAAGGGGTGTTGGATTTTGTCAAAGGCTTTTTCAGCATCTAATGAGTTTTTAAAAATATAATGAGACATAACAACATAAAGTTTCCAACTTATTAAAAACAGAGTTGAATCCAAATTACATTTGTAACAATGTAACAAATTAACATTATTTCCCCACATTTTATTATTAAGCTATAGTTTTTTCTCCTGAAAGTCCTAAGCATCCTTTAGCAGTCCTAAGGATGTTTAAAGCTCGTATATATTTTTTTCTTTATTTTACAAAAATCTGAGATGTGATTGTTACATTTCAACAAGAGCTGGCCAAGATTACAGCCATCTAGTGACCTTTGACAAGGAGTAAGCTTATTTAATTAACTTGCATAAAGAGGAAGGCAGAAAGTAGAGAAGACACAAAGAGAGACAAAAATCTTTACTGCATTTATTTTCCTAAAGAAACACTGGTAGAGACATCAAGGGCTCAACATAGCACAACCTATTGGGGACCAAGTTAAAATATTAGAACCTATGGTGGACGTCTGTCTTTCACAACACCACATGCCCCTCATCAAAGAAGCTTCTTTTTACACCAGAGAGAGGTTGCTTTGGAGACCCACAGCTAACTTGGAGCTTTCAGCTGGGAACTGGTCGGTTCAACAGTGAGTACACAACTTGTGGTGGTTTGAATGAGGTTGTGAAAATTTATCTGTGTATTTTAAATATTTCAAAATAAATTAGGAAATTGTTCTCATTCTGAAAGAATTTGAAAAGGAAATCTCTACCTAAATGTACAATGATTTTTATGAAGTAAAAGCATTGATTCTTTCAGAATATTTATAGAAACCAGAGTATTTTTAGCAATATATGCTTCAGACTAAATGATAGGGAAATGACATTTTAAAGTGAAATTTTTTTGCAACATATTGGGACTGTATATAATTAGTGATTTAACTTATCTTATTTTGATAATATTTATTTTGATGGGGAAATTCTTTGAGACAAAGAATCAAGATTAATAATGACCCTCAGTTGAATTACATTTGACCAATATCAGACAAATCATGTATGCATCTGGGAAATTTGGAATACCTTAAATGTTACAAGCTTGTTATGTAATTGGTAATTATTAAATATCAAGCAGAGGCTAATATCTGGTAATTAGTTTAGCATGTTTTACAGAAAGGTAACTTTATTGTTATAGAATTTATTTTTCTGCTGTTACCACAGCAACCATACAACTTTGTTTCATACAACAAAGAGTTCATATCACCCAGTGATAGTGAATTTACTTCAATTCCACAAGTTTATTAAGGCTCCAATTAACAAGTTGCTAGGGGATAAAATGAAGTTTGCAACTCCTATTAATGAGATAGCAATTAATAACTCTCTGAGTGATCACCTTTGCCAAACAAATTAAAGCCATTGCTACCTCAATCCCAGAAGTGTGATTTAATGAATCCCTGAATGCTACTCTCCCAATTAAGATATTTGCTTCTTAAGATTCAGGCAGAGATAGTCTTTTTTCTTGGATTAAATCCAAAATATCTTTGTTAGTGAACAACTTCATCCCTATGGTATGAGGTAAAAAAAGACTGATTAAATTGAAGTTTCTGATTATCTGTGTCTTCAGATGGCCAGATACATGGCTCAGCTTCTATTTACTAACCACTAATGACCACTTCCTGAGAAACAGAAAACATCACATTATAGGATGCATGTAATTTTAATGTACATGTATGAAGGAGACTATAAGCACAAGAGCTTCAGTCGTGCCTGAGACTGTGAAGCAAATTCTTGGATTTCAAAAGATGGTTAGACATTGTTATTTTGCTTATTAAGCAAAGTAACATGATCCTTTGCTTCTTTGGCAATAGGCAAGCATGTAAGGAAAGAAAATATTAATCATCAGATAATCTTTTGGGTGGTCATTTTTAGTTATTTTTATTAATAGGCATGAGAGATACATTTTACCTCATAGATCTTGTTGATCTCTAAATGCTGTAATACCTTTATACATTATAAATGTGCATTTTTACTTTCAGTGACAGACATTAGAGTGCTAAAATGTTGTAGATATGCTGAGGACACAGATCACTTTCTCAGGGAGTCTTCACAGCCACTTAGATGTCCTGGGATGAAAGACAGAGCTCAGTGCCTGACAAATAGATCCTTTTGAAATATTATTATTGATTTTTATTAATTTGTTTACTTTTCATTAGTGCTAAATTTAGAGAGCACTTACAGAGGTTTTTTTTTTTTTTATAAACCTTTCTTTTGTTTTTCTACTTTATGTGAATTTTCCCAAAATCACAGGCAAATTCATCTCATTCATACTCCACTTGGGGGAAGTCATATCATCCCAGGAGGCCTCGCAATAGGGCAGAATTAAAAGACTAGATGCTTCTTACCTGTTGAAACTGGATCCAGACACTTCATTTGTTTGGAAACCTGAATTTCAAACACTGCAATCATTCAATCCTTTTTTTTTCTCATGTCTCACTTTCTCCTTCTAAGGGAATGGGCATAGTGGGAAAATGCCTCTGTCTGTGTGACTTGTTCCCTGAGCTTTTCTAGTACTTGTAGTTTAGGGGAGTCTGAAGGCACTGGGTGAGGGGAAATGATTTTTTCTTTTGACCTCTGTCACAGATACCTGTTTGTCTCTTGCTTTCACAATGAGAGAACACCCTGATGTGCCTATGTGTAGCTGAAAGTTTTCCTGTGTCCTGCCTGGCCCTCAGTGAGGACAAAACTCTCTCACCCACTGGTCCTGTAGCTGCTCAGACCCAAATAAATACACAAAGGCTCATATTATTTACAAATTTCTGTATCTATTCAGACAATCATATGAGTTTTGTCTCTAAGTCCACGGTAAATCATCTTTCTGCTGTGTGCCTGTATTTGGTTGCAAGAGTTTTTTGGAGAATTTTTGTGTTAAACAGGGATATTTGTCTACCTCTCTCTCTCTCTCTCTCTCTCTCTCTCTCTCTCTCTCTCTCTCTCGTGTGTGTTTAAATGATTTTGGAAATACAGTAATATTTACTTTATTGATGGAGTTTAGTAATTTTCCTAGTTTACCTTTTCTGTTACTGTAATAAACACAGCAACCAAAAACAACTTTGAAGAGGAAAGGGTTATTTCAGCTTATACTTCCTAATAATAGTCCATCAATGAGGTCAGTTATGGCAGAAACTGCACACAGGAACATGAAGGAAGGAACTAAAGCAGAGAACATGGATGAACACTGCTTATTTGCCCCCCCCCTCTGGCTCGTGTATACAACTCAGGACCCAGCCCAGTGACAGCACTGCCCACAGTGAGCTGTGTTTTCCCACATCAATCAATAATCAAAATAATTCCCCCAGGCATGGCCACAGGCCAACCTGATCTGAGCAGTCCCTCAGTTGAGGATCCCTCTTCCTAAGTGACTCTTGGTTGTGTTAATAAACTAACTGGGACAAGTGTTCCTTCTATTTACATTTTGTGAAATAGTTTTAGAGGCACTGGTTTTACTTTTGCATTGAAGAAATGTTGGGGTTCTGCTATGAATTCATGTAGGTCTGAAACTGTTTTAGTTGAGGCTTTAGTTTTAACTAGTGCTTAAATCTCCTTGTTTGTTCAGGTCTGTTAAAACTATGATCTCATATGATCTTGCTTTAACTTAGTTGGATTCACTATAACTAGAAATTTATACATTTGTTTTAGAATTCCCAATTTAATAGGTAATTTCTTTAAGAATTTCCAACTTAAAGGAAGATTTTTTCTTGATTTTAAGATAAGTCATGCTATTGAAATTTTATTTATTTTCAGTTGGTCATGTACAAAACCATATATACAAATAGAACATAATAGAGGACCCAGAATCAAATACACAGCCATGGTAACCACATTTTTAGTAGGAATATAAAAGAAAAATATACATCAGAGAAATTTCTGGCAAAGTAGATATCCATCTGCACAAAAATGAAGTTAGGCTCACATCTCTCACCCTGCACCAAAAAAATAATCAACTTGAAGTGGATCACATATCTTCATTTAAAACCTGAACTGCTAAAATTGTTAGAAGAAAATGTGGAGAATACACTTCAAGTTATAGGTATAGACAAGGACTTGAATAAGATTCAATTAAGCATGAAAATATTCTCAACAGTTAGCAAATAAAAATATATAAAATTAATAAATGTCCTACATGGCAAAGACCCTATCAGAATGAGTGGGTAGCCTACAGAATGGGAGAAAAATTTTGCCAACTATACCTCAGACAGGGTTGATATATGGAATATATAAAGAACTTCAAAATTTAAACACCAAAACCAAAAACTGCCAGGTAATGAATGGACTGATGAAAGAATAAAAGCTAATGACAAATGAATACTTTTAAAAAGTAATCAACACCATTGACTATCATGAAAATGCAACCTAAAACTACCTTGACATTCCTTCTCACCCCAGGCAGAACAGCTAAGATGGAGAAATTAATGATAACAAATGCTTGTGAGGATGTGGAAAAAGGAGAACCCTCCTTCACTGCTGGTAGGAATTTAAACTGGTATAACATTATCAAAGTTAGTATGGAGGTATCTCCAAAAATTAAAGCTAGAAGTACCACATGATCCAAAAAACTCTGAATAGTCCCTACAGAGGTAACTTGTATGCCCATGTTTACAGCTGCATTATTCACAACAACAAACAAGTAGAACCAGCCAGATGTACATCTGCAGATGAATAGGTAATGAAAACTTGTTTATATATATATTATTCAGCAGTAAAGAAAATGAAACTATAAATATTGGAGGAATATAAATAGATTTGGGAAGTACTGTATTGAATGAGGTGGCTTGTTTCAGAAACACAAAAATAACATTTTATCTTTTAAGCAGATCCTAATTTTGAATATTGACATGAATGTGCACACATGGTGTAAGGCAGGTTACTGGCTTGAAACTAGATAAGAAAACATGAGAAGGGAACAAGGCTTGCTCTGAGGAAAGAGAAGGGCACAGGACACACCTGAGTGGAAATGAGACTTCTGGGTATGGAAGGATAGGAGAAAAGACAGGAGGACAGAAAAGGGGAAGAAAGAGAGAAACAGTTTCATAATGAAATATAGTACTTTATGCAATTAATATAATTTTAAAAAGGAACTAAAAAATTGTGGGAAACCCCAATTAGAGTAATTTGTTTGAATTAAAGAAATAAAAGCTCTCTATACCTTTAAATATACCACAATATTCATTCTTATTTCCATTATTAATGCACTCAATCCACCTTTTGTTTTAATTAACAATTAATTTTTATGTATATGTATGTATGTGCCTATTTGTCTGTCTGTGCACCACATGCATGTAGTGCCTGTGGAGTCCAGAAGAGGGCTTTGGAACCTTTATAACTGGCCTTACAGGAAGTGGTAAGCTGCCCTGTGAAGGCTAGGAACTGAATTCAAGTCTTCTGCTAAAGCAGAAACTGTTCTTTTACCACTGAGCCATCTCTCTGGTCACCATAAACAACTTAAAAAATCTACTTATGTGATACTTCAATATTCTTTATAAAATATTTAAATGATTTTCATTTATCTTATAATGACTTATGTGTTTTTTCTTATTTGTCAAGGTTATCTATGTATTCAGAAGACTAGATTTTCATACCCAGTGGTGCCTCATCTCATACTTACACCACTTTTCTGTTCCTTGTCTTTGGCCTTCTTTATTGTACTGAGTCAAAAATCTTTGGCTTAAATAGTAGCTGCACTGCTGTGGATATCGTTCTGTATAAATAAAACACTGATTGGCCAGTGGTCAGGCAGGAAGTATAGGTGGAACAAGGAGAGAGGAGAATTCTGGGAAGTAGAAGGCTGAGGGAGGGGGACAATGACAGACGCCGCCATGACAAGAAGCATGTGAAGATGGCGATAAGTCATGAGCCATGTGGCAAGTTATAGATTTATAGAAATGGGTTAATTTAAGCTGTAAGAACAGTTAGCAAGAAGCCTGCCACGGCCATATAGTTTGTAAATAATATAAGCATCTGTGTGTTTATTTTATAAGTGGGCTGTCAGACTGCCAGGGATTGGCGGGATCCGGAGAGAAAACTCCAGCTACAGCTGCACGTATGAACTGAGAACATACTGCCCACAGAAGTCCATGAACAGCAATTTCCACTTTCTCCTGTCAGGAAGGTCCTTTAACATGAGCCAGTTACATAAAATAAAATTGCTGGTGATCTCTAGTGGGGTTTGGCAAGAGCATTCCCTTGCTTCCATGTTTCACCTCTTTCTTATTTATTTACCCTGAAATGGTTCTTCTTAGTGAAATCCTAGTTGCTGGGCCTTTTGTTCAGGCCTCTTTTTTTTTTCTTCTGAGAATCATAGTATAAAGCACTTAATTAGGGATGCCATTATTAATGGTGATTGGGTTCCTGATGTCTGTTGCATATGGAGACTGTGGTTAAAGTAGTTCAGTTACAGCTGAAATGTGAGAATTTGAAACACTGTGTATCCACAGAACTTGAATTCCATAGGAGTAGTGCAAAATATAATAGTTTTGTAGTAGCCTAGATCTTGTTAATAACTGAGAACTGACTGATACAAACATAAATATCTAACTTCTACAGAACTAATGGGAGAGATGGAAAAAAATGAGACCATGTGTTATTTCTTCTCAAGACACCACATCATAACAAGATCTGAATTTGTAAGATGTTTTGTGTTTTAGATAATGGCTTTTATTCATAGGTTGCTGCTTTTAAACTATTGCTTTTATTTTGCTTTTATCAGGTTTTTCCAGTATTTTTTTTTATTTTTTGAGACAGGGTTTCTTCATGTAGTTTTGGTGCCTGTCTTGGATCTTGCTCTGTCTACCAGGCTGGCCTTGAACTCACAGAGATCTGCCTGGCTCTGCCTCCCGAGTGCTGGGATTAAATATATGCACCACAGCCACCCGGCTTCCAGTAAATTTTTATGCACTAGATTCTGGGTGAGTCCATATTTGCCATATTTCTTGAATCCTGCAATTCTCCATTCATGTTCTCACCCCGTTTCCCATAGATTGGGTCTCCTAGCTTGATACACTGATGTATCCAATACTCCATGAACAAAATAATACCATGATAAACTCAGAATATGTGCATTTTTTAAATGGATTACCATCTCTCCCACAACTGGAAATGTATGGCACAGCCAACAGCATACCATTAGTAAGCAGACCTCATGACATGACTCCATACCAATGAACTATGACATTGTGAGCCTTGGTCTTCCATAGCTTTGCCATTACTGCAGCATGTGAAAAGTAATGCATGGTGTTGGGCCCATCATTACCTTATACATTTGTCAAAAGAGTTTGCTATTCATATGACTATCATATCATATCAAAATAGCCAAAGCCAAAGACAGAAAATAGTGGACATGGATAATGAACAACGACTGTGTTTGCATAGTCAACCGATGCCCAATAACTAGGCTTTCTGTATTTACTATGACAAAAACGCATATCAAAGTTTATTTTTCAAAGATACACAGTAGACTTCCAGAACCCGATGAAGAATCCAAACATGAAAATAAAAATGTTGCCTGTCGTTCTTTGCCTAGAAACAGTCTTCCCCAGGGATGAGCCACCCTGCCCCCATACAACTTATTCTTTAACATTGAATGCTCAACCCTGAAATCAGACATATAAGTAACATTATATAGACCGAGCAGTGTGTGTGTTTGTGTGTGTGTGTGTGTGTGTGTGTATGTGTGTGTGTGTTAGCTAAGGTTTCTACTGCTATGACAAAACACCATGACCAAAAGCAACATGGAGAGGAAAGTATTTACTTCATCTTACAACTTATAAGTCCATGGCTAAGGGAAGCCTGGGCAAGAACTCAAGGCAAGAACATGGAGGCAGGAAATGTTGCAGAGGCCATGGAAGAGTACTTGCTGATTACTGGCTTGCTCAGTCTGCTTTCTGCTTATGTGACCTAGGAATAACAGCCCATGGATGTAACCACTTACAATGGTCTGGGCTCTCCCATCTCAATCACTAATTAAGGAAATGTACTGCAGCCTTGCCTACAGGCTTATGGAGGCATTTCCTCCATTGAGAGTCTCTCTTCCAAAATGATTCTAGCTTGTGTCAAGTTGACATAAAACTGGCCAATATACACATGCATGCACACACACACACACACAACACACACACACACACACACACACACACACACACACACACACACACACACACATACACACACACACTGAAAGAAAGAGAGACCATGCATTTGGAAGAGCAAAGTGGTATATGGGAGGGGTTGGAGAGAGGGAAAAATGTGGAAATGATGCAATCATATTTTAATATAAAAATAATTGAGTAAAGAACAAAATAGACTGTTCCAATGCGAGAACAAAAGAGAAAAAGAGCCCAAAACCCACATAAAGAATGTGAAATGATACCTTAAAAGTGCTAACAAAAAGACAGATTACATGCTGAAAAATAACATGGAAAAATTTCAGCTATACAACTCCATACCACAGAGGAGAAGAAATAGAAGCCACTTCCAAAAGGTATTGCAGGCAATAGGTGAGCCCACAACTCCATAACCCTAAAATCTTGTTGTAGTATTTTAGACAATGATTTCTCTGTCTAAAGAAACAGAAGTGGAAAGAGTGGAAAGTTGCTCTGTAAGAATCAGAATAAAGAAGCTGAATGTCATCTTGTTTAAAAAGAGGTTGGAGCAAAGGCTTATGCTGAAAGAGATATGGAGATTAGAGAGAGGTCTGATATGAAATGGAATAAAGAGAGAGATACCATCAGGGAAAGACCTGGGAGCAAGATTTGAGGTTTCAAAAGACCCAGGCTATTCCCAGTGTGTGAGCTCTGAGCTGTTCCTGTCACTAAACCTTTGCTCTACTGTCACAGAGCTTAGCCCTCTGATGCTGTAAGCCTGGTTGAACACATTCTTATAAAATTCAGGGCTTGAGAACTAAGTTGAGTAAACAGACAGAAACTGAAGAAAACTCAACCTAAATGAAATAGAATTGAAAAACTAAACAACCAACTATGAAACTCAGGTGAACACCTTACAAGTAGAATGCATCAAATAGAGGACAGAATATTATGACTTGGTGATAAAATAAAGGAATTGGTCCATTCAGTAAAAGAATATAAAAAACTTAAAATACACCCAGGGAATATTGAGGAAGTTTAGTACACTAGAAAAGCCCATTTGTATTGATTATAGACAAGGAAGGAGAAAACAATACCAGTCCAAGGGCATGGACCAGATCTTCAACAGTATCATCAAATAAAACTGTCCCCAATTTAGGGAAAGACGTATCCATATGGATACAAAAAGCTCACAGTACACCAAACAGGACCAGAAAACAAATTCTCCATGCCATATTGGAGTTAAAACACTACACAGAGAAAAGGGAGAGTATTGAAAACTACAAAAGAAAACCCACTGGACAGGGACAAAAAGCCAAACAAATGGAAATACATGAACTATGAAACAATGGCTGAGGGGCCCCCAACTGGATCAGGCCCTCTGAATAGGTGAGACAATTGATTGGCTTGATCTGTTTGGGAGGCATCCAGGCAGTGGGACCGGGTCCTGTGCTCATTGCATGAGTTGTCTGTTTGAAACCTGGGGCTTATTCAGGGACGCTTAGCTCAGCCTGGGAGGAGGGGACTGGACCTGCCTGGACTGAGTCTACCAGGTTGACCTCAATCCTCGGGGGAGTCTTTGCCCTGGAGGAGATGGGAGTGAGGGGTGGGCTGGGGGGAAGCGGAGGGGGGCAGGAGGGGGGAGAACAAGGGAATCCGTGGTTGATATGTAGAATTAAATTATATTGTAAAATAAAAAAAACTCACCAGAATAACTGATGACTTCTGAAGGGAAAAACTAAAATCCTTGAGTCTTGAGAAATGTACTCCAAGTTCTAATAGATACTAACCCAGACTACTTGACTCAGAAAAATCTATCTGCCATAGTTAAAGGAGAAAGAAAAAGTTACAATATCAACAGGCTAAAAGAATTCTCTACCAAATCAGCTTCACAGAGAATAATAAAACCAATACTTTATATTAAAGACAGAAATATAAAAGACTACAGAAAGAGAAAGGAAGTATAATTACTGAAATACAAATGAGATGGATAAAAGAAACAGAAACTCAACACACACAACAAACACATCTTACAATAATAACTTATTTTTTCATTATTAAGAATTTTTTTATTCATTTTACATGCCAACTGCAGATCCCCCTCTCATTCCTCCTCCTGCCCTCCATCAAAATTCCCTCTAACCCACTCTCCAGCCCCTCATCTGAAAAAGTAAGACCTCCCATGAGGATTCAGCAAAGCCTGTTACATCCAGTTGAGGCAGGTCCAAGCCCCTCCCCCTACATCAAGGCTGTGCAAGGTGTCCCAATAGAGGTAATGAGTTCCAAAAAGCCAGCTCATGCTCCAGGGATAGATGCTGATCCTACTGCCAGGGGCCCCTCAAACAGACCAAGCTACACAACTGTCTTACTTATGCACAGAGCCTAGTCCAGTCCCACGCAGGCTCCATAGTTGTTGTTCTAAAGTTCATGAGTTCCCACTAGCTTGGTTCAGTTATCTCTGTAGATTTCCCCATCATGATCTTGATGCCTCTAGTTCATAAAATCCCTCTTCTGAGTAAACTGGGGGAAAGAGGGAGCAATAGAGAGTAAGGGATGGGAGATGAGAAAATAAGGGAACTGGATGGTCAAGGTGGAGCAGGGATGGAATGGGAGAGCAATGAAAGAGATACCATGATAGAGGGAGACATCATGGGAATAGGTTAAAAAAAAACCTAGTGCTAGGAATCCATAAGGATGACCCCAGCATAGATTACTAGCAATAGTGGAAAGGGTGCCTGAGCTGGCCTACTCTGGTAATCAGATTGGTTACTACCCTAATTATCATCATAGAGCCCTCATCCAGTAACTGATGCAATCAGATGCAGAGATCCACAGCCAAGCACCAGGCCAAGCTCTAGGGGTCCAAAAACTTACAATACTATTTGAGCTTTACTTATTTTTCATTTTAAATGCATGGTGTTTTGCCCATATATACATCTGTGTACCACATATGTACAGTACCTGTAATGTCCAATAGAGAGTCAGAAGTTTGAGATGGATCTGAAGTTACAGAAGATTGTTATTTGCAGTGTGGGTACTAGGAATTGAATCTTGGTCCTCTACAAGAGCAGTCAGTGCTCTTAACCTATGACCATCTCTCCAATCCCAGTAACTTTAAATGTTGATGGCCTCAAATCTCTAATCAACAGACACAGATGAGTTGATGGGTTAAGAATCATAGTTCATCTTTCCATTGTGTCCAGGAAACTCTTACCTTCAAAGATAAGTACAACCTTAGAATGAAAGGATGGGGAAAACATTTCAAGCAAATGGGAACAGAAAACGAGCACGCATTACTATTCTAGTATTTGAAAAATATAGTTCATACACAGAGAGGCCTGCCCCTAGGTCCCATCCCTGGGCATCAGCCATTCCGGGGAAGACCTGTCTAACTTGCCCCCAGGTTCTGGCTATTGGGCAGGACCCCCCACACCCTCACTGGGAAGGTTCCCCTTCTCTAAGACCCCCGGCAGACCTGGCAATCCCCACATCCTGCCCCCACACCCATCCTCCCGAGACTCCAACCACTGCCTGAGACTCAGAGACCAGTCCCCAGCTCCTATTCATCCCAGAGCTTCTATCTGGACCAGAGAGAGGCTTCCTGAATCTGTCAGCTCTGTCTGGACCAAGAGCGCTGATAGGACCAAGAACGAATCCACAAGGAGATGGGCAGATGTCAAGGCAGAAGTACATACAACAAAATGAAGAGCAATACAACATCACCAGAACCTAGCCCTCCTCCAACATCTAGACCTGAACATCAAAAAATGGAAGAAGCAGAAGAAACCAGCCTTATGAATAACATCATGAAGAAAGTAGAGGCTTATACAGAAGGAATCAAAAATGAAATTGAGGAAAAGACAAACAAAAAATAGGAAGAACACTATAAAAAACTAGAGGAAAGGACAAATAAAGCAGAAGAAAACAATAAAGCCCTGGAAGAAAACAATAAAGCCCTGAAAGAAAATCATGAAAAAGCAATGAAACAGATGAAGGAAACAGTCCAAGACCTGAAAAGGGAAAAAGAAAAAATGAAGAAGACACAGGGAATGCTGGAAATAGAAAATCAGGAACTTCAGATGCAAGTATAACCAACATAATGCAAGGGATGGAAGAGAGGATCTCTGGCGTTGAATATATGGAGAAGAAATAGATGCATCAGTCAAAGAAAACACTAAAGCCAACAAAGTCATGACCCAAAATGTCCAAGAAATTTGGGACACCATGAAAAGACCAAACCTATGAAAAATAGGGATAGAGGAAGGAGACGAATACCAAATCAAAGGCACAGAAAATATATTCAACAAGATCATAGAAGAAAACTTTCCCAGCTTAAAGAAGGAAATGCCTATGAAGATACAAGAAGCCTATAGAACACCAAACAGACTAGACACCCAAAAAAATCCCCTTGCCACATAATAATCAACAATTAAACATACAGAATAAAGAAAATTAAGAGCAGCAAAGGAAAAAGGCCAAGTGACTTATAAAGGCAAACCCATCAGAATAACACCCCATTTCTCAATGGAGACTTTGAAAGCCAGAAGGACTGGACAGATGTAATGCAGACACTAAGAGACCATGGTTACCAGCCTAGACTAATATACCCAGCAAAATTTTCAATCATCATAGAAGGAGTGAACAAGACATTCCAAGACAAAGTCAGATTTAAACAATACTTATCCAGAAACCCAGCCCTACAGAAAGCACTAGAAGGAAAATTCCAACCTAAGGAAGTCAGATAAACCCTTGAAAACACAGGCAATAGATAATTGTACAGCAGTAAACCCCAAAGAAGAGAAGTATACACACACTACCACCAAAAAATAACAGGAATGAACAATCACTGGTCATTAATATCCCTTAATATCAATAGACGTAATTCACCTATAAAAAGACACAGGCTAACAGAATGGATATGAAAGCAAGACCCATCTTTCTGCCACATACAAGAAACACCCCAAATTCAAAGATAGACACTACCTAAGAATAAAAGGCTGGGAAAAGACTTTCCAATCAAGTGGTCTTAAGAAGCAAGCAGGTGTAGCCATCCTAATATTCAGCAAAATAGACTTCAAACTAAAATCAATCAAAAGAGATCAAGAAGGGCATTACATACTCATCACAGCAAAGACCCACCAAGATGAAGTTTCAGTTCTGAACATTTATGCCCCAAACACAAGGGCACCCACATATGTAAAAGAAACATTACTAAAGCTTAAATCACATATAAAACCCCACACATTAATAGTGGGAGACTTCAACACCCCACTTTCACCACTGGACAGATCTCCCAAATCGAAACTTAACAGAAATAAAGGACTTAACTGATGCTATGACTCAAATGGACATAGTCAATATCTACAGAATATTGCATCCTAACAAAAAAGAATATACCTTCTTCTCAGCAACCCATGGAACCTTCACTAAAATCGACCACATACTTGGCCACAAAGCAAATCTCAAAAGGTACAAAACAATTGGAATAGCCTCCTGTATTCTATCAGACCACCATGGTTTAAAGTTACATTTCAACAACAACAAAAACTACAGAAAACCTATAATCTCATGGAAACTGAATAATGCTCAACTGAATCACCAATGAGTTAAGGAAGAAATAAAGAAAGAAACTAAAGACTTCCTAGAGATCAATGAAAATGAAGACACCACATATCCAAACCTATGGGACACTATGAAAGCAGTGCTAAGAGGGAAATTCATGGCACTAAATACCCACATAAAGAAGTTGGAGAAATCTCACACTAGTGACTTAACAGCACACCTGAAAGCTCTAGAACAAGAAGAAGCAAAGTCTCCCAGGAAGAATAGATGCCAGGAAATTATCAAATTGAGAGCTGAAATCAATAAAATAGAAACAAAGAGAACAATACAAGAAATTAATGAAACAAAGAGTTGGTTCTTTGAGAAAATCAACAAGATAGACAAGCCCTTATCCAAACTAACCAAAAGGCATAGAGAGAGCATCCAAATTAACAAAATCACAAATGAAAATGGGGACATAACAACAGACAATGAGGAAATCCAGAGAATCATCAGGTCATACTTCAAAAACCTCTACTTCACAAAACTGGAAAATCTAAAAGAAATGGATAATTTTCTGGATAGGTACCACATACCTAAGTTAAATCAAGACCAGACAAACCATTTAAATAGTCCAATATCCCCTAAGGAAACAGAAACAGTCATTAAAAGTCTCCCAACCAAAAAAAGCCCAGGGCCGGATGGTTTCCGCACAGAATTCTACCAGATCTTCAAAGAAGAGTTAATACCAATACTCTTTAAATTTTCCATACAATAGAAACAGAAGGAACATTACCAAACTCCTTCTATGAGGCTACAGTTACCCTGATTCCTAAACCAAACAAAGACGCAACAAAGAAAGAGAACTACAGACTGATATACCTCATGAACTTTGATGCAAAAATACTCAATAAAATGCTAGCAAACAGACTCCAAGAACGCATCAAAACAATTTTCCACCGTGATCAAGTAGGCTTCATTCCAGGGATGCAAGGGTGGTTCAACATACAAAAATCCGTCAATGTAATACACCATATAAACAAACTCAAAGAAAAAAAACACATGATCAGTTCACTTGATGCAGAAAAGGCATTTGACAAAATCCAACACCCCTTCATGATAAAGGTCTTGGAGCGATCAGGAATACCAGGAACACACCAAAACATAATAAAGGCAATTTACAGCAAGTCAACAGCCAACATCAAATTAAATGGAAAGAAACTCAAAGCGATACCACTAAAATCAGGAACAAGGCAAGGCTGTCTGCTCTTCCCATACTTATTCAATATAGTACTTGAAGTTCTAGTCAGAGCAATAAGACAACATAAGGAGATTAAGGGGATACAAATTGGAAAGGAAGAAGTCAAGCTTTCCCTATGTGCAGATGACATGATAGTATACTTGAGCAACCCCAAAGATTCCACCAAGGAACTGATACAGCTTATAAACACCTTCAGCAACATAGCAGGATACAAGATCAACTAAAAAAAATCAGTAGCCCTCCTATATACAATGGACAAAGAAGCAGAGAAGGAAATCAGAGATACATCACCCTTTACTATAGCCACAAAGGATATAATATACCTTGGGGTAACACTAACCAAGCAAGTGAAGGACCTATATGACAAGAAATTTAAGTCCCTGAAAAAAGAAATTGAAAAAGATGTCAGAAATTGGAAAGATCTCCCATGCTCATGGATAGGCAGGACTAGCATAGTAAAAATGGCAATCTTACCAAAAGCAATCTACAGATTAAATGCAATCCCCATCAAAATACCAACACAATTCTTCACAGACCTGGAAAGAATAATACTCAACTTCATATGGAAAAACAAAAAACCCAGGATAGCCAAAGGAATCCTGTACAATAACACAACATCTGGAGGCATAACGATCCCTGACTTCAAGCTCTACTATAGAGCTACATTAATAAAAACAGCTTGGTACTGGCATAAAAACCGACATGTGGACCAATGGAATCAAATTGAAGACCCTGACATTAATCCGCACACCTTTGAACATATAATTTTTGACAAAGAAGCCAAAAGTTCACAATGGAAAAAAGAAAGCATCTTCAACAAATGGTGCTGGCAAAACTGGATATCAACATGTAGAAGGTTGCAAATAGACTCATAGCTATCACCGTGCACAAAACTTAAGTCCAAGTCTATCAAGGACCTCAACATAAATCCAGCTACTCTGAACCTGCTAGAAGAGAAAGTAGGAAGTAGTCTTGAACGCATTGGCATAGGAGACCACTTCCTAAATAGAACACCAGTAGCACAGACTCTGAGAGAAACAATCAATCAATGGGACCTCTTGAAACTGAGAAGCTTTTGTAGAGCAAAGGATACGGTCAACAAGGCAAAGCGACAGCCTACAGAATGGGAAAAGATCTTCACCAACCCCACATCTGACAGAGGACTGATATCCACAATATATAAGGAACTCAAGAAATTAGACATCAAAATGCCCAACAGTCCAATTAAGAAATGGGCTATAGAACTAAACAGAATTCTCAACAGAGGAAACTCAAATGGCCGAAAGACATTTAAGGAATTGCTCAACATCCCTAATCATCAGGGAAATGCAAATCAAAACAACTCTGAGATACCACCTTATGCCTGTCAGAATGGCTAAGATCAAAAACACTGAAGACACCTTATGCTGGAGAGGATGTGGAGCTAAGGGAACTCTCCTCCACTGCTGGTGGGAATGCAAGCTTGTACAACCACTTTGGAAATCAATATGGCGCTTTCTTAGAAAATTGGGAATCCATCTCCCCCAAGATCCAGCTATACCACTCTTGGGCATATACCCAAGGAATGCTCAACCACACCATAAGAGCACTTGTTCAGCTATGTTCATGTCAGCATTGTTTGTAATAGCCAGAACATGGAAACAACCTAGATGCCCTTCAACTGAAGAATGGATAAACAAAATGTGGTACATATACACAATGGAATACTACTCAGTAGAGAAAAACAATGACATCATGAGGTTTGCAGACAAATGGATGGATCTAGAAAAAATCATCCTGAGTGAGGTAACCCAGACTCAGAAAGACAAACATGGCATGTACTCACTCATAGCAGGATACTAGATGTGGAACAAGGATGACTTGTCTGCTACTCACATCACCAGGGAGGCTACCTGGAAAACAGGACCCCAAGAAAGACACAGGGATCGCCCAATGACAGAGAAATGGAATGAGATCTACATGAACAGCCTGGACATGAGTGGGGGTAGTGAAAGGCGAGGGTCGAGGGAAAGAGAGCTTGGGGGAGCGGGAGATCCCAGCTGGATCAACAACAGAGAGGGAGAACAAGGAATAGGAGACCATGGTAAATGAAGACCACATGAGAATAGGAAGAAGCAAAGTGCTAGAGAGGCCCACAGAAATCCACAAAGATACCCACACAACAGACTGCTGGCAATGGTCGAGAGACAGCCCGAACTGACCTACTCTGGTGATGGGATGGCCAAACACCCTAATTGTCATGCTAGAAATCTCATCCAACTACTGAGGGATCTGGATGCAGAGATCCATGACTAGGCGCTGGGTGGATCTCTGGGAGTCCAATTAGCGAGAATGAGGAGGGTTTATAAGAGCGAGAATTGTTGAGATCAAGGTTGGATAAAGTACAGGGACAAATAGCCAAATGAATGGAAACACATGAACTATGAACCAATGGCTGAGGGGTCCCCACTGGATCAGGCCCTCTGAATGGGTGAGACAGTTGATTGGCTTGATCTGTTTGGGAGGCATCCAGGCAGTGGGACCGGGTCCTGTGCTCATTGCATGAGTTGGCTGTTTGAAACCTGGGGCCTATGCAGGATCGCTTGGCTTGGCCTGGGAGGAGGGGACTGGACCTGCCTGGACTGAGTCTACCAGGTTAATCTCAGTCTGTGGGGAAGGCTTTGCCCTGGAGGAGATGGGAATGGGGGGGGCTGGGGGGAAGGTGTGGGGGACAGGAGGGGGGAGAACAGGGGAATCCTTGGCTGATATGTAGAACTGAATTGTATTGCAAAATAAAAAAAATAAAAAAAAAATCCAGCTACTCTGAACCTGATAGAAGAGAAAGTAGGAAGTAGTCTTGAACGCATTGGCATAGGAGATCACTTCCTGAATAAAACACTAGTAGCTCAGACACTGAGAGAAACAATCAATCAATGGGACCTCTTGAAACTGAGAAGCTTTTGTAGAGCAAAAGATATGGTCAATAAGATAAGGCAAAGCGACAACCTACAGAATGGGAAAAGGTCTTCACCAACCCCACATCTGACAGAGGACTGATGTCCAGAATATATAAAGAACTCAAGAAATTAGACATCAAAATGCCCAACAGTCCAATTAAGAAATGGGCTATAGAACTAAACAGAGAATTCTCAACAGAGGAAGCTCAAATGGCTGAAAGACATTTAAGGAATTGCTCAACATCCCTAATCATCAGGGAAATGCAAATCAAAATGACTCTGAGATACCACCTTACACCTGTCAGAATGGCTATGATCAAAAACACTGAAGACACCTTATATAAGCTGGAGAGGATGTGGGGCTAGGGGAACTCTCCTCCACTGCTGGTGGGAATGCAAGCTTGTACAACCACTTTGGAAATCAATATGGTGCTTTCTTAGTAAACTGGGAATCAATCTCCCCCAAGACCCAGCTATACCACTTTTGAGCATATACCCAAGGAATGCTCAATCTTACCACAAAAGCACTTGCTCAGCTATGTTCATGTCAGCATTGTTTGTAATAGCCAGAACCTGGAAACAACCTAGATGCCCTTCAACTGAAGAATGGATAAACAAAATGTGGTACATATACACAATGGAATACTACTCAGCAGACAAAAAAAATGAGATCATGAGGTTTGCAGGCAATTGGTTGGATCTAGAAAAAATCATCCTGAGTGAGGTAACCCAGACTCAGAAAGACAAACATGGTATGTACTCACTCATAGCTGGATACTAGATGTAAAACAAAGATGACTAGACGGCTACTCACAACTCCAGGGAAACCTAGAAAACAGGACTCTAAGAAAGACACAGGAATCTCCCAATGACAGAGAAATGGATGAGATCTACATGAACAACCTGGATGTGAGTGGGGCTAATGAAGGGCAAGGGTAGAGGGAAAGAGAGCTTAGGGGAGCGGGAGATCCCAGCTGGATCAAGAACAGAAAGTGAGAACAAGAAATAAAAGACTGTGATAAATGAAGACCACATGAGAATAGGAAGAAGCAAAGTGCTAGAGAGGTCTACAGAAATCCACAAAGATACCTCCACAATAGACTATTGGCAATGGTTGAGAGAAAGCCCAAACTGACTTACTCTGGTGATAGGATGACCAAACACTCTAATTGTCGTGCTAGAAATCTCATCCAATGACTGAGGGAACCGGATGCAGAGATCCATGGCCAGGCCCCAGGTGGAGCTCCATGTGTCCAATTGTCAAGAAAGAGGAGGTTTGTATGAGCGAGAATTGTTTAGACCAAGATTGGAAAAAGCACAGGGACAAATAGCCAAACAAATGGAAACACATGAACTATGAACCAATGGCTGAGGAGCCCCCAACTGGATTAGGCCCTCTGGATAAGTGAGACAGTTGATTAGCTTGAACTGTTTGGGAGGCATCCAAGCAGTGGGACCAGGACCTGTCCTCAGTGCATGAGCTTGATATTTGGAACCTGGGGCTTATGCAGTGACACTTTGTTCAGCCTAGGAGGAGGGGACTGGAGCTGCCTGGATTGAATCTACCAGGTTGAACTCATTCCCCAGGGAAGTCTTTGCCCTAGAGGAGATGGGAATGAGGGGTGGCCTGGGGAGAAGGGGGTGCATGAGGGGGGAGGACAAGGGAATCCATGGCTGATATGTAAAATTAAATTAAATTATAAAATAAAAAAATTATAAAAAAAGAAAAATAGAGTTCATGCCAAAATTAATCAGGTGAGGGAAACATCAAGGGAATAATTAACAAAGAATACATTATAGTCCTAAACATATATTCATCCACTACTGGCAGACACACTTTCATAAAAATAAACTACTGGACTTAAATAGAGATTATCACTAATTTGGCTATGATTGGTGATTTCAATGTACAATTATCTCCCCAAAACATATCATCTGAACAGAAACAACAAAAACAAAAAGTAGAAACATTGGAATAAAATGTCATCAAATATAGACATAATGGATATTTAAAGGACAGTCCACCAAAACACCAAAGAATATACATTCTATTCAGCAGGTCATGGGAGTTTGTCTAAAGTAGACTACATACAGGACATAACACACTTCTCAAAATATACAAAACAATTAAATTACTCTGTGCGTTCTAACTGACCACACTGAAATAAAATTTAAAATCAACAGGGAAAGAATCTCTAGCAATTATATAAACTAAAAGAGATTAAACACACACTACTGAATGATGAATTGGTCAAAGAAAAAAATCAAGAAGGAAACTTTAAAAAATCCTGAAACTAAATGAAAATAAAAGCATACCAAATCCTCTAGGGTATATGAAAAGGAGTCATAGGATGGGAATTTATAACTCTGAGACCTTACATTAAATAAGCAGAAAGAGTACAAGTAAACAACTGAATGATGCAATCCAAGAATTGGAAAAAAATAAACTCAAATCCAGTAGATGGTGAAAATAATAAATTTAGAACAGAAATTAATAACACAGAGACAAAAACAATGTGAGGAATCAATAAATCCTTGAAAAGATAAACAAGATCAACAGATGTTGAACCAAATTCATCAAAAGAAAGAAAAATGAGATCCATATTAATAAAATCACAGGTGGACAAGAAAACATTGCAGTAGATACCAAACAGATTCAGAATATTTAAGTGAGTTTTTCAAAAATCTTCACTCCATTAAGTTAAAAACACTAAGAAAAATTGACAAATTTCTAGATTCTTCAAAAACATCAAAGTTAAAGCAAGAAGTAACCAATGACTAAAACAGACCTGTAAAATATAAGAAAACCGAAATAGTAATGAAAAAGCCTTCTGACTATAAACAGCACAGGTCCAGATTGATTCAGGGCAGAATTCTATCATCAGATTTACAAAGAAATACAACCAATATTTCTCAAATATTCAAAACAAGCAAGCAAAACCAAGATTAACAGAAGGCATCACTTACAAACTTTACATGACACTTTACATGTTAAAGTAAAGTATTACTTTAACAGCAAAGTAGGTACAGACAATAGCAATGAGAAATTACAGGCCAATATCCATATTGAAGAGATGCACAAATTTTCAATAAGAAACTTGCAAGCCAAATGTAATCATATATCCAAAAGATCATCTACCATGATCAAATTATCTATATCCTAAAATATAGGGGTGGTTCAGCATACATATATCAAAAAATGCAATAAATCAAGCCAGATGTGCTGGCACAAGCCTTTAATCCAGGCATTCAGAAGAAAGAAGCTGACAGATCTCTGTGAGTTCAAGTCCAGCCTTGTCTACAAGGTGAGTTCCAGGACAGCAAAGGCTGTTACACAGAAAAAAAATCATATCTCCAAAAACCAAACCCAAAAAGAGCAAAACAAAACCCAAAATTAATAAATAATATAAATGGATAAAAAAATACACGATTATCTCAAGATGAAGAAAAAAATCTCTGTCAAAATTCTTCATACCTGCTTTATAAAAGTCCTAAGTAGGACTGGAGAAAAGACACTTCAACGTAATAAAGGCTACATATAATAAATGCACATTCAATAACATACTAAATGGAGAAAACTTCAAAGCATTTAAATTCAGGGACAAAGCAGGGTTCTACACCGCTGTCTTTTCAATACAGCACCTGGAGTATCAGCTAGAACAAAAAGACGAGAGAAAGAAATTAAATGGATACAAATAGGAAAAGAAGCAAAATTATTCCTATTCACAAATGATATGACATGCGTCAGAATTTGAGCAGAAATTTTCTAGAAAAAAATCAACACTTTCAGCAAAGTTGCAGGATACAAAATCAACTTTATATACACCAATGGCAAGCATGCAGAGGAAGGATCATGATAAGATTTCCTAAAAAACAAAACAAAACAAAAAACAGGAAAAGAAACAGAACACCACAAGTACCTAAGAAAAACACCTAACCAAGGATGTTATAGAGCTGTAAGTGGTGAAATTAATATTCTGAAATGACCATAATGTAAAAAGGATGTTTACAGATCCCATAAAATTCTAATAAAAATCTTTAAGGCATTCATCATGGAAATAGAAGAAATGATTAACCAAAGCAATTGTCAGAGAAAAAAATAAACGCTGGAGGAATAACCATGTCAGATTTCAATCTATATTACACAACTATAGTGATAAAAACAGCAAGAAAGTGCTTTCAAAAACAGACACGTCAGTCAATGGAACAGACTAAGAAAACTCAGCTTTAATGACAACAGTAATAGTCATCATATAGTTGACAAAAATGCCAAAAATATGCACTGGAAAGAAGACAACATCTTAATAAATGGTGCTTAGAATAAAGTGAATATCCACAGGTAGAAGAATGAAATTAGACCCACGTCTATCACCCTGAACAAAAATCAGCTCCAAATGGATGAAAACCTCTAATGTGAAACCTGGAATTCTGAAAATGCCAGAACAAAGTGAGATACAGATGTGATAAGGACTTCCTGGATAGGACTCCACTTGCCCAAGTGTTGAGGACAATAACTGACAAGAACGAAAATGCTTCTGTACAAGTGAAGCTGCCACAGTCTGCACAGAATGGTACTGAACTGACTGAGGCAACTGGGAATAAAGAAACCATAGACACATGCAGAAAGGCTAGCACTGGGTGCTCTGCCCTCTAGTGGAGATGCTCCACAGACACCCGGAAACTCAGCATGTTAACTATCTATGGGATGAATCAAGAGGAGTGGATAGGCTAATCTCAGTAGGGGAGCAGTCTCAGGTTGAAGTTATTATTATGGAGGAAGCTGTGGATAATGTTCTCTGCCTACACAAGTTCTAGCTAAAAGTCAGTCACCTGTAAACATTCAACTTGGACCAGGGGAAGGCTTTGCCTTTCCTCTGAGACTGACCCAGAGAAGGCTTTGCAACTCCCATGGATCTGAGGCACTAGGGTCCTTAAAATGGTTATGTTCATGTCAATAATACACAGGCAGTCAGGACATCATCTGATCCCCACAGGAAACCATTAAGTGAAAAGAAAACCCTCAGAATGGGAGAAAATCTTTTTCCAGCTGTACATACTATGGAGGATTAATAACCAAACTGTACAAAATTTCAAAAATCAAAAGTCAAGAAAACCAAGTACCCAGTTAAAATATAGGCATAGACCTTTTGGTAGTTTGAATGGCATCCACACAGACTTGCATTTGAACACTTATTCCACAGTTAGTCCTCCATATGGAGTCAGTGTGTGTGTGTGTGTGTGTGTGTGTGTGTGTGTGTGTGTGTGTGTGTGTGTGATTGAGATATATCACAATGATGCTTAGAATAAACTGGATGTCCATATATAGAATAGTGAAATTTACGCATGTCTATCAACTTGAATATGTACTTACTCTATCCCCAACATATGGAACCCCCAAACCCTGAACCTACTTGAACCAATCTACCTTGATGCAGCCTGGCCAGAAGTGGTGTTAGATATGTACTTTTTCTACCCAAACTACCTGAAAACCCTCCATCACCTTGTAGTCTGCTAAAGCCCATAGAGCATACATCTCAGCATGGATCAGATAAAGCAGTCCCTCCATCACTAACACCAACAACTGTCACTCACCTCAGGGCATCCTCGAACCAAACCAATATACATGGCCCAAATGGGCACTGACAAAGTCAGACATCCCCTGTCCACAAGCTGCCTGTCATCCCCTACCTCTAGGCAACTTTGCAATGGGCTAAAAAAAAAAAAGCAAATTACACAGTGAACAACTTAATTGGGATGTCCAGATATCATGGGAAAAACATAATCAATATGAAAAAAATACCCTCCCAAATCCAACCAATCCCATATACATTGGTTCCCAAGAATAACTTAGATGAAATTCAAAACATGGGATTCAAAAGGACAATTATAAACATTTAAAGAGTTCAGTGAATAGAAAAGGACACAAACATGTAAATAACGTAAGAGGACAGGACTAAATTGATTGATGCGAAAGAAAATAAAAACAGATGAATGAAATAAAGTCAATTTAGGATATGGAAATAGAATTCAGTAGAGAGGTAGAAATGCTAAAGAAAATCTATACTGAAATGAAGCTGGAAATGAAAAACTGAATAAATCAAATAAAAAATAAGTAGAAAGCCTCACTAACAGAATGGACCATGTAGAAGACTGAATATCAGAGCTAAAAGAAAAAGTAGAGGATTTGGTAATTTAGTCAAAGAAAATGAAAATCAAAAAACTATAGACATGAACAGAACATGCGTGATCTTTGGAACACCATGAAAAGACCAAATCTATGAATTATGGGAATAGGGCAAGAATAATTCCAAGGCATAGAAAGGCATAGAAAAAATTTTCAATATAATTATTCAATAAAATCTCCTAAGTTTTGAGAAAGAGATATTCGTAGAGGTACAGGTGGTCAACAGAACACCAAATGTACAATACCAGAAAAGAAACTCCCCAAGATATATATTATAATTTAAATACTGATATCATAAAATAATTAAAAGATATTGAAATATGAAAGGTAAAGACATACATAAAGGGTGGCCCATCAGAATAACACCTGACTATCTGACTGAATATTTCAGAAGGCAGTAGGGTTTAGAAAGACATATTCCAAGCTCTGAAAGACCACAACTGACAAAAAGTAATATTATAGCCAGTCAAAGTCATCTTTTATAAATGATGGAAAAATGAAAGCTTTCCATGATAGAGGCAAACTGAAGGAATTTAGGACTATAAATTTCACCAAGAATATGAAAGACTTCTGCAATGAAAATATTAAGACACTGAAAACACATCAAAGAAAATATCAGATAATAGAGAAACTTTCCATACTCCCAGATGGGAAAAAATAATATTGTAAAAAAATCTATATTACCAAAAATAATCTACAAATTTGATGTAAGTTCCATTTAAATTCAAATGCCATGCTTCACATGACTAGAAAAAAGAATTTTACAAACCCATGTGGAAGCACTGAAGACCGTGTATAGCCAACACAACCCTAAGCATATTATTACTGCAGTGATCATAATACTTCATATCAAACTATTCTGTGAGCAACAGTGCCAAAGATAGTATGGTATCACACATAAACCACAATGTGAACTGATGGAGTAGAATCCAGAAGTCCAGTTGAAGAGAGAGAAGAGGGATTCTATGAACAAGGGGCATCAAGATCATAATGGGGAAACCTACAGAGACAGCCAAACCAAAACTAGTAGGAACTCATGAACTTTAGACCAACAGCTGTGGAGCCTCCATGGGACTGGACTAGGCCCTTTGCATAAGCAAGACAGTTGTGTAGCTTGATCTGCTTAAGGAGTCCCCTGGCAGTAGGATCAGGATCTATCCCTGGTGCATAAGCTGGCATTATAGAGCCCACTACCAATGGTGAGACACCTTGCACAGCCTTGATGCAGGGAGAGGGCCTTGCACTTCTCTGTACTGAATTACTAGGCTTTGCTGACTCCCCATGGGAGGTCATACCTTGTTGGAGGAAGGAATGGGGTTGGCTTGAGTGGGGGAAGGCTGGGGGGAGCAGGAGGAGGAATGAGAGGAGGATCTTTGGTTGGTATGTAAAATGAATAAAAAATTTCTTAATAAAAAAGAAAATATTTAGCACACACGCGCACACATGCACACACACACACACACACACACACACACACACACACACACACACACAAAATAAACCTCGACAGATACAGCTACTTAATCCAAAGGGTATGCTGGGAAAAGAGACTGTTCAACAAATGGTTCTGGTAAAACTGGATTTCCATCTCAGAAGAATGAAACCAGACATGTAGCACTCGTCCTGCACAAAATTCATTTGAAAATAGATCAGATGCCTTAATTTAAAACCAGAAACAATGAAATTTCTAGAGGAAAACAAATAACACACTTTAAGTTACAGGAGCTTTCTGAATAAAACTCCAATAGCACAGGAAACAGTACCAAAAATCAATGAATGAGAATATATAGAATTAAAACCTTTGTGTTCAACAAAGGAAACCATCAGCATTCACACATGTGTGCATGCACACACACACACACACACACACACACACACACACACACACACACACACACACACCAGCTTATATAATTGGAGAATTTCACAATTTATAGGGTTGTTGAAATAATAAAAAAAAATTCCTAAGAAAACATTGTATTTATAAAAATGCTTTGGATATCATAATTAACCACTTTTGTCCAGCTGTATTCATTAAACATTTTCTCAAAATGTGCCTGTGTCTTTATATCTGCTTTCTGATTGGGCCATTTGTTTTACAAAAATTTCTGAAGAAGATCATGATAAATACAAAGAAACAATTGAGCAATACTGAGATTTCAAAACTCAGACTGCATTTTGTACAAACATAGGGTTTAAGGAAGAAGAAACGGAATCTAAAAAGGGAAACAAAAATGTGAACTGGACAAGGCTGGCACCAAGGAACATATCAAACTGAATGAGCCCATGGAGTCTCAGTCCTACACAAAGAACTACAGAGAAATGAGTAAGCTGGGAGTGGAAAGATCACATGGGTTAGTTATCCAGTGCTGAAGAGTTGGCACTGAAAACAGACCTATAAATAACACTACATGGACTCAACAGGTTATATTTAGGAATATACGTTTATATACAATTGATGAAAAGAGGCTATGAATTTAGAGAGTTGTGAAGGACATATGAGAAGGATGAAGGGGGGAAAGGGAATAGACAAATCTCAAAAATAAACAAAAAATGGAAGGAAATGATATTAGCAGGAGTAGAAATATATTTAGTCAACAAATAGAAATATTAAAAGCCTACTAATATGTGGGAAGTCGGTTTAATGGTACCGCAGTGCCTCTAGTTGACTTAAAAGTGTGAAGGTGATTGATGAGCTTGAACAAAGTTCTATTTACAGGTAAATAAGATTCAACACTCAAGGGTTTTAACTAACTAAAATGAGAACTTAAATTGCTACTTTTTACCTATTCTTATGGACTTAATAGAGAGTTGAAAATATGACATATGAAGTAAGAATAGTCAAAATGAAGTCTTTAATATGAAAATGACAGAGACAAAGGAAACAAAATAAGAATTGTATGTTATTCATTAAGCAAATGAAGTAACTTTCTCTTTTTCCTAAATAGTGTGTCATTTTTTCCAAATTTATACCCAAATTATATGAAGCCCTAGGAAGAAAAGTGGCTGGCAGCATATAGTGTTATAATTGAAGGCAAGGGATTTAATTCCCTAGAGAAACTGTAAAAATACATTACATCTAACTTGGCAAAATATGTTGTATGGGTTTTGGAAGTTTAAAACTCGGTTACCTTGTAAACACTAATTCTTGTGGAGGACAAATGGAAGGTAAGAGTGGAAAAAGGGTATATTCCAACCTCCAAGGTGTTAGGGAATCCTGTTATGAGGGCAGACCCACACATTACTTAAAAGTAATGCAGTAGATGTTATACTATGTTAAACTCCTTCAAATATTGGAATGCTCTTCATGCTGATCTGCTACTCATCTCTTTATATTCTTTGTAAACGTAGAATAATGTTTCTTATATTTCTTAAAAAATTAACATTAAATAATAATTGTGAAGGTGCTAAATGAATGTTATATTTTGCTTACAGTTGTACGAAGTGTGATTTGAGTCATTGTAAGATCATCCAGTAGATCTGATAAACTTACACTCATTCTTTCAGTCCTGCTGTAGACTTATGGCTTTCTCCACTGCGTAAAATGATCTTCTCTGAATAAGATCACATAGGAAAGAATCATGTATGCAATACACTCAAGAGCAAACAATATTAAAAAAAACAGAATATTATCAAAAATATTAGTTGGTAAAATTGAGTTTATTTCAAAGTTATTAGAACTTAAGGGATGGCAAGGTTAAGGATGACAAGCAAGTCATGTACTTTGATGAGTGAGTTTTAAAAGGAACTTATTTTGTCTTGTAGGGAAACCTGTAATGGGTGTATAAAATTACAGGAACTCTATGAACACCACAGCATACAGAATAATGATCCAAGAGAGACAAGAAGGCAGTTTATTTCAACAAGACTCATAGTCAGTTTGGCTCAAAATCCAAGAGTCTGACCCTCAATAGTTTATTTTAGGTATATGTAAGCACAACACAATTGGGTGAAAAAACTCCTGGTGATAGTTAACTCAACCCCATGTGCACAATAAAGCTTAATATTTGACCACATCAAAACTCTTTGTAAAGTATTTGGGACATCTTCCATAATGATAGGTTCTAAATATTAACTAAGAAAATAAGCTCAAGACAAGGGTTTGAGGGAAGATCCTATGTTGTCTCTGGGCACACAGATACAACAAAGATCACAAGGCTATTAGAACATGTCTGCTCCCAGCCTCCTGAGTAGAAAACATAGTATACATCTATCTGCTTGAAAAAACAACTCTGTGTATTTAACATTCCTGGTTTCCCTAGTACTTATCTGTGAGCACAAGAACCTCTGTGCTTCCTACATCAAAATGAAAAGATGTTCTCAGGGGTATTTAACTTGGCTTGTTAAAAAAGAGTTGATGGTAGAGTAAGCATTTTGTCTGAAATCAAGGTTTCTTACATGATATGTTTTAAGAACAGAGACCAAGGCTACATATTGTCTCTGAGCTCAGTATATTGAAGAGCTTACTTTTTATACAATAAAGAAGAATACAGAAATATGTGTAGAGAGTGTGCATGTGTGTTTGCTGTATGAGTCTGTGTATTTATGAATGCATGTATATGTATACATGTAAACATATGAATTGTAACTGGAAGGAGATACTAATTACAGAAGTAAAGGACAGTAAAAAAGAAATGGCACTTCACTGAAAAGAAAAGGATGGAGATGCCAAAGTGAATGCTTTTGTATCACTAATCTATGAGTAGGCATTCCCAGGGTTTTTATGAAAAAAGAAAGATCAGATGACTTAAGTAGATTCTTGCAAAAAAATTCTGCAGTGCTTCATGGTCAATATCAGGTGAATGTCTAACATGCAGAAATTCTGAACAATTTGAAATATTGTCTGTTTTTAGGACAGAAACAATACAATCTATTGGGAATTTGTAAAAACATGAGAAAAAAAATTGGTTGGATTTAAAAAACAGATTAATTTTATCCATTATCTCGGGGCTTTTAGACATCAACGTTTCCCCAAGAAGTACTCAAGGGCCCTCCTAGAAGACATGAGCAATCTTCCCTGTGAGGTTTGATTTGAAGTGTCTCTCTATAGGTACATATTTGTGAGTAATTTTGAAGTTTGGGCATTGACGGGTTTTTCATATTTATATCTATAATGTAGTGCATTGTTTCTACATTAATTTTGGATGATTTTACATAAGGCAGCACATTGAGGATAGATGTTTATACTTAGTTATCCTAAATAATTTTCTCTATGGTTTCTTACTTCATTTATCCTCTTTTCCTCATTTCCCTTTTGTTTTCTGTGCTCTTGCCTTCCAGTTTCTCTGTAGCTCTAAGTTTTTTTTGTTGACATTCACTGTCTTTTAGTAATCTCTTTATTTGAAGTGTCTTTATTCAACATTATGCCTTGCCTTTCCTCTTCCCAAAACATCCCAAATTTTTCGTTCCTCTGATAATTTTATAACAATTATTTATCTCACAATTATTTAAAAGATGGAAAGGTTAGAAAGATAGCTCAGCACCTAAAAGTGGGCACTGCTCTTCCAGAGAACCCAAGTTCAGTGTCCAGCACCCACGATGGGCAGCTCACAACTGCCTCTAACTCCAGCTCCATGGGACTTTCCACTGTCTTCTGGATTCCTTGGATATCTCCCCATATATGACGCATACCCACACACATATATACATACTTAAAAATAAAAATTACATTTAAAAAAGATGGAGGATTATAAGAATTTGCAATACTAATAAACTACTGATAAAATTACCACAAATTTTATAAAGAAATAGTGTATTATATTTAAATGGACACCTCTAGCATCTATATTAATATTTTATTCTTTTTTAACTAAACACACTTCTTTACCCTTTTCTTCTTTCTCCTGTTCTTGCTGTTTTTCTTCTTGACCTTTTTCTTCTCCTTCAGTATTGGAAATCTACTTTAGGGTCTTATATATGTTGGGAAAATGATCTATCATTTCACTACTCTCTAGACTTAAATTCATTTTTCACAGTGCCACAGTGTCATAGTGTTAGTGGTTTTCACTAAAGCATTGTTTCTATTGAGTTGCTCTGGGGAGTCCGGATAGACTGCAGCAATGTTTTCCCCAATTACAGTGAAGTGATGTTGACTTTAACTTTCTGTGACAGGACAATAATGATAAATGAGGTTTTGAGGGACTGGTTTAGGAGAAAGTGAACAATACAGTATAACAAAAGTATTATTTTATACTTGCCCACTTTGAAGAATATGGGAAACAGAGAAATATATAGATTAAACTTTGTTCCTCACAATACTATAGATTTTGTCTATTTGTTCTGATAACTAAAAACTAAGTTCTGTAATTATGAAACCGTATTTTAACCCAAAATGATCAAGGTGCCACTAACTGAGACTTAGGGAAACTGGTGAGACTTGATCAGGTCCACTGCCCACATTGCTGTTTCTCAGGCATGATCTACTCTGGCCTAAAGGAATTCATAATTTCACTTATGTACATAGAATGTGAGCAGGTATAAATTCAAGTTACACTGGAGTTTGTTGTTAATAGGAGATACAAAAGGGCACTGCAAGCAAATGGACACCATCCCATCACAATGCTTAAGAATGGTGATGTCAGTTATGTCTGCAAAATTGAGAATAAGTCACATCCATGCTGCTAGCTAGATAAAAGAGGAACAGAAGACTATTATAACTATATTTCTTTCTTGATAACTGTTTTGTTATATGTAATTTTATTGTGTTGAAGTTAACACCTTCCTTTTAAATAGAAAGAAAAGGGGAAATGATGTGTAATGTCTCTCTGTATGCTGTGAATGTGTTGCTCTGATTGGTTCATAAATAAAATGCTGATTGGCCAGTAGCCATGCAGGAAGTATAGGTGGGATAAGCAGAAAAGGAGAATTCTGGGAAGAGGAAGGTTGAGACAGGAGTTGCCAGCCGAACACAGAGGAAGCAAGATATGAAGGCCGAACTGAGATAAGGTACCAAGCCATGTGGCTAAACATAAATAAGAATTATGGGTTAATTTATGTGTAGTAGCTAGTCAGTAATAAGCTTGAACTAATGGCCATACAGTTTGTAAATAATACAAGCCTCTGTGTGTTTAGTTGTGTAC
Organism: Peromyscus californicus insignis; assembly: GCF_007827085.1. Taxonomy (NCBI): domain Eukaryota; kingdom Metazoa; phylum Chordata; class Mammalia; order Rodentia; family Cricetidae; genus Peromyscus; species Peromyscus californicus. The sequence goes on along the minus strand of NW_026294458.1, from coordinate 9,254,732 downwards.
AAGCAGCTGTGGGACCGGCGGGTGAGAGAGATTTGTCCTAATTTATTTGGCTAGTGGTTTGTCAATCTTGTTAATATTTTCAAAGAATCATTTATTTCACTGCTGAAAGCCGCAAAAAATATACAAAGTAGGATTTCAGCTGATTATGACAAAGCTATACCTGGAAGAAGCCAAGGGCCTTCCAGAGGTCAAGCTGAGGCTTAAGGAGCTGTGGTGATATTTGGCTTTTGATTATTAGCCATTCCCTACTATGAATTTCTCATGTGCTATTGTAGCTTTTCCATCATTCTTTGGGCACAATTTCCTTCTACTAAATGAGTATTTGGATAACCTCCTGAGCAGTAACCAGCCAGGATCCCTAATTGCAGGTCTTTCTGCAATTACTGTCATTAGCAGCATCTGGCCTGGAGCATCCCTGGAGGGATTTTAACAGAGATACCTCTGTACTCTCTAAGAACAGACCTAAGCATCCAACGCCAAATGAAACAACACCTGTCTCCTAGGTCAGGCAGATAGCTTTATTTCTTGTGCAATTTAGAATGAGACCCTCCTTTCTTATATAGCCTTACTAATAGATCCCTAACTTCTTGCCTAACCACTTCTGGGAATATAGACTGAGCGCATAGATCCCCTTTTTGATATACTAACTGGTCATTAGCACTCAGTTGACCTCCTCTTTTACTGCAGGGAAATGTAATGGAATTCAGCTACTATCACAAAAGCTACTACTTAGAAAAGTCAAGGACTTCTCCAAAGGTCAAGTCATGGCTGAAGAAGTCTTGGTGATATTTTAGCTTATATATATATATATATATATATATATATATATATATATATATATATATATATATATATTAGTGGTTCCTACAGTGATTTTCTTGTAAAGCTATGCATGCTTCCAAGAACTCCTAACAGTGTATTTTTCTAAAATACCTATCAAGCATCATATCCAAGGCCAAACGAAACACCTGTCTCCTAGGTCAGGCAGACAGCTTTATTTCTTGTATAATTTAGAGTGAGAACCTCCTTCCTTACAGCCTTACTAATAGACTCCTAATTTCTTACCTAACCACTTCTAGGAATGTAGATTGAGCACATAAATTCCCTTCTTGACTAATTGATCATTAACTCTCATTTGGGTTATAAAAGAAAGCCTGACATCCACTGCCTGAGGAAAATTCTTGCCTGCCTTTATGACCCCATTAAGAATTCAAGCTTAGTGACCTTGTTTGGCCAAAGGATTGCTATGGCTTGGGTTTATAACTGAACACCTCAGAGATTGAGTTATGGGGGAGAGAAGAGAGGATATTGAGGACTTTGGCTGGAGAGGATTTTTGACTGGAGAACTGTAGGTCAGGATAGAAGATAAGGAAGAGTTAGATGAAAAGTACTAGATGGGTAAGAATGCGATGAGAAGGACCTAGATGAGGCAGAACTAAGATGAGAGAATTAAGATAGAACTTAGAGGGGACAGCGGATAAAGGTAGAGACAAATCAGCCAAGGACGGAACTAGGCTTGAGTACAGAACGATAGCTGTGTAGATAGGATTTTATCTCAGAGGGATAAAGGAGACAGACAAAGAGCTTGGTGTACTTAGATTCATTTCCCGAAAATAAATCTCGCTGTTCATACTTTCTCTTCTGAGCCCCTAGGAGGTATATTATTAAGGTTGGTACTTAATAATATACAAAATTTCACTGATTCTTTGCCTTGTTTTCTAAATTTTATTTCATTAATTTTATTCTTGACTTTTATGGTCTATTCCCATCTACTCTTTTTGGATGTTTTCTATTCTTGTGTTAGCAAGGCCTTATGGTACATTATTAATTGTTAATATAAAATCTCTCCAGTTTTTTTATTATTTTTATTATTATTATTATTATTATTATTATTATTATTATTTTTGGTTTTTCGAGACAGGGTTTCTCTGTGTAGCTTTGCGCCTTTTCCTGGAACTCACTTGGTAGCCCAGGCTGGCCTCGAACTCACAGAGATCCGCCTGGCTCTGCCTCCCGAGTGCTGGGATTAAAGGCGTGCGCCACCACCGCCCGTCACTTAGTCCTATAAAATTTTCTCTTTGGAGTGTCACCATTGTATTTCATATATTTAATGTGGTGTATTTTAATTTTCATTCAATTCTAGGAATGTTTTACTTTGGCTAAGTAGGTTATAGGCACCATGGCAGAGTCCAATACTGTCAATTTCCTAAATGGACATGCTATTAAAATGATTCTTAATGACTTCTCACAGTACTCATACACCAAAGCATATCTCAAACATTATTGAGAAGTGTCTTCTTCTAGTAGATGGAAATTAACCCAGAGACTTTCAGTTAGTCAAAATGAATAAAATAAGAGATATTAGAGATCTTAGCCATAAATAGAATGCAGATATGACATCTCTATTCCCAAGGTTCAGGAATATTCATGGAACAGGGGGTGGAAAGTTTTTTGTTTTTTTCTTTTTTTTTGTTTTTTTAAAAATTTTATTTTAATTTATTTTACAATACAATTAATTCAGTTCTACATATCAGCCACAGATTCCTTTGTTCTGCCCCCTCCCGCCCCCCCCCTCCCCTTCCCCCCAGCCTACCCACTATTCCCACCTCATCCAGGGCAAAGCCTCCCCTGAGGACTGAGATCAACCTGGTAGACTCAGTCCAGGCAGGTCCAGTCCCCTCCTCCCAAGCTGAGCCAAGCGACCCTGTCTAAGCCCCAGGTTTCAAACAGCCAACTCATGCAATGAGCACAGGACCCGGTCCCACTGCCTGGATGCCTCCCAAACAGATCATGCCAATCGACTGTCTCACCCATTCAGAGGGCCTGATTCAGTTGGGGGCTCCTCAGATATTGGTTCATAGTTCATGTGTTTTCATTTGTTTGGCTATTTGTCCCTGTGCTTTATCCAACCTTGATCTCAACAATTCTTGCTCATATAAACCCTCCTCTTTCTCGCTAATTAGACTCCCGGAGTTCCACCCGGGGCCTAGCCGTGGACCTCTGTATCCAGTTCCCTCAGTCATTAGATGGGGTTTCTAGCACGACAATTAGGGTGTTTGGCCATCCCATCACCAGAGTAGGTCAGTTCGGGCTGTCTCTCAACCATTGCCAGCAGTCTATCGTGGGGGTATCTTTGTGGATTTCTGTGGGCCTCTCTAGCACTTTGCTTCTTCCTATTCTCATGTGGTCTTCATTTACCATGGTCTCCTATTCCTTGTTCTCCCTCTCTGTTGTTGATCCAGCTGGGATCTCCCGCTCCCCCAAGTTATCTTTCCCTCGACCCTTGCCCGTCATTACCCCCACTCACGTCCAGGTTGTTCATGTAGATCTCATCCATTTCTCCGTCATTGGGTGATCCCCGTGTCTTTCTTGGGGTCCTGTTTTCCAGGTAGCCTCCCTGGATTTGTGAGTAGCCATCTAGTCATCCTTGTTCCACATCTAGTATCCTCCTATGCGTGAGTACATACCATGTTTGTCTCATCTCTCCAGCCCCAAGGGGTGGAGAGTTTTAAAAAATTGAAGGTGATGTATAACATCAAAGAATCTGTGTCTTTATAGAAATAACAGAGAAGTTGAACATATGAACTCACAATAGTTGTGACAGCTTACACAAGACTTGTACAAAGTCAAGATATGCAAAATCCTTAGAACAGAGTGGGAAAATCTCACCACTACATGAGGAGTCAGTTTTCTTTAATAATGTGACCCACGATAGATAGCTAGTATATGCCAGAGCAAGCCCCATTCCTAAGATTAATTTGGCAAAACAAACTGGACCAAATGCATAAAAAAGAGAAGAAAACTCAAAGTTGGGTGGAAAAGAACAGAAAGACTAGAGAGAGGGTAGTTACAGAAGTAGGTACAGATTAGAATGTACTCAAAATAGATTGCATTGAAAACCTGAAATAATTAATTGAAATATTAAGAAAATAAAACAGGGGCTAGACAGATGGCTTAGTGGTTAAGAACATTGGCTGCCCTTCTAGAAGACTCGGGTTCAATTTCCAGGACCCACATGACAGCTCACAATTATCTGTAATTCAAGTTCCAGGGGATCTGAGGCACCTTTCCAGCTTCCAAGGACATTAGATGCATGTAGTATACAGACACACATGCAAGAAAATAACCATATACATAAAATAATATAAATAACTTATCTTTTTCATAAAATAAGAAAAAAAATGTAATTAACAATCTTTAGGAATAACAAAGAGTTTTGAAAATAAAAATAATAAAAACAATGGATTATAGTTATTTTTCTATGCAACAGTAATTAAGTTTCTTGACAAGTATTATAAATATAAAAACCTTTATAGATTATTTTGAGTTGATTAGAAATTTAGGACATAATGAAGTCCCAATCAACAGGAATAGTGATAAACTCAAAAAGCTGCTAAATAATGCATAGGTGGTCGATAAAGAAAAAATGGTAAAATGTAGACAAAAATTTGTTCACATGGTAGTAGGAAAGAAATAGACAAAACCAATGTCTTGGTTCTACAGAAGTACTCCAAAAGAAGGAAATAAATAAGATACTTAAGAAAATTTAAAAGATGTTAGCTTTTCATCTTTTTTTTTTGCTATTGGAGATTTAAGCTAGAGACTTTGCCATGTTAAGTTCATCCTCACCCACAAAGCTTGATCCATAGATCTGCAAAAATCATACTCTTAAAAAACCTTTCAAAAGAAATTAAAGACAAAAGCTTTTTTCATATATATATTTTATTTTATCCCACTTATTTCCCACTGTCTAGTACAATCATGACACTTAATACAAAAATTTAAAAGGATTATACAGCTGTGGTCTGGTTATGAGCTCCTAACAAAGTTTATCACTGACAACATAGTTTAAACATTCCTAATCTGAAGTCTGAAGTTTGAAAGTTCCAAAATACGTCTGTGGAGCACTGACTTCTTAAAATAAATTGTCCACCTCTAGAGGTAAAGTAAGGATAGTCAATATTCTTTCCAGCCATGTTTAATTTAAAATACTTGCACATGCAGGTAATGCTGAAAATACTTGAAAATGTAATTGTATTTAGTGTTCTGGATTCTTATAATATAGATATTATAATTATTCAAATTTGATGAATGGAAAATTTTGTTTGAAGTGAACAATTACTGAAATTCACACAGCTAAAGTAATAGGGAGTCAAAGTTTGAAGTATGCAACTATGGTCAATTCTTACCCGGTGAAATGTTGATCTTAGACTCTTCATATATAGAGGCAATTTTTCAATGGTAAAATGATGAAAAATATTATTTTGGACATACTTCTATGATTACCTTCTATATTAGCAACACATTTCAATTAATATACTTCTAAAATTTGTATCTGAATGTATCTGCTTATCTGATATTAGACTAACCAGGATTTAATTCAGTAAATTAGTAAGTTAACAGAATTAGTAATTTCATTTGAGTAAATTTCTAAATTTTCCTTCATAGCATTTTATTTTCAGAATATGACATGGTAATATCCATGAAACATGTAATAGAAAGATCATGGAATTCCCTGGACTCAGAAATCTTTTCATAATATTAGTGATTATGAAATGATGATTGACACTACATGTGTATTGACTTCTTTGTATTGACAAACTTGACTGCATGACTTTTGATATATGTTTTGATGTAATCTTCTATGTCTATTTGCTAAGTAATTTGAGTTTAAAAGTCATATGAAGCCAGGTGTGATGGTGCATGCACGTCTGTAATCCCAACACTTCAGAGATTAAGGCAAGAGAATCATGAGTTCAAAGTCAAACTTGAATATAGAATAAAACTGTATGTGTCTGCACATGTGCTTTTGTGTAAATGTGTGCATGTACATGAGAGAGAGAGAGAGAGAGAGAGAGAGAGAGAGAGAGAGAGAGAGAGAGAGAGAGAGAGATATCAAAATAAGTTTTAATCACACCCATCACTAAACAAAATAGCTGATGCTCAAAGAAACAATTTTCTCGTGTTTACTTATCACTGCATGTATATCTAGATGGGAGGAAAAACTGGATATTTCTATGACACAATTTGACCTCTAATATTATACATTTCGTCTCCACAGTGAAGATACTCATGATACAGTGGAACAATTGGACCTTCAACTCTGACTTCATCCTGCTGGGAATTTTTGATCACAGCCCTCTTCATACTTTTTTCTTTTCCCTCATCCTGGGTATCTTCTTCATAGCCCTCATAGGGAATTCTACCATGGTGCTTCTCATCTACCTGGATGCCCAACTCCACACCCCCATGTACATCCTTCTCAGCCAACTTTCCCTCATGGATCTCATGCTCATCTGTACCACAGTGCCCCAAATGGCCTTCAATTTCCTCTCTGGCAACAAGTCCATCTCCATGGCTGGCTGTGGAAGCCAGATATTCTTCTATGTCTCTCTACTTGGAGCTGAGTGTTTTCTCTTGGCCTCAATGGCCTATGACCGTTATGTGGCTATTTGCCACCCATTAAGGTATTCTGTTCTTATGAGTCATAAAATCTGTGGTCTCATGGCTGCCTCTTCATGGATTCTTGGCTCCCTTGATGGTATAATAGAAGTTGTGGCTGCATTGTCTTTCTCATATTGTGGTGCCAGAGAAATACCCCACTTTTTCTGTGATGTTCCTGCCCTGCTCACTCTTTCATGTAGTGATACCTTGACATTTGAAAAGATAATATTTTTCTGCTGTGTAATTATGCTTATCTTTCCTGTAGCAATCATTATTGCCTCCTACACTCGTGTGATTCTGGCTGTCATTCATATGGGCTCTACTGAGAGTCGCCACAAAGCTTTTGCAACCTGTTCCTCTCACCTTGTGGTGGTAGGAATGTATTATGGGGCAGCGATGTTCATATATATGAGGCCCTCTTCTGGTCGCTCTCCCAATCAGGACAAAATGGTGTCAGCTTTCTACACTATCCTTACCCCTTTGTTGAATCCCCTCATTTACAGCCTCCGCAACAGAGAAGTGGGCAGAGCATTCATGAAAGTATTAGGGATGAATAAGGCTGCAGCATGAGTTAGCTGATTATTGTCATCTATTTCTAGCCATGCTTTAAGTAGTTGGGCATAATGACTGATGAAGGAGTGCCATGAGTTCAAGTCCAGTGTGAGGAACATATTGAGTTCAAGACTTGTCTAGGTCAGATAGCAAAGCCATATCTCAAAAAGCATATTTTATGTGCAAATTTATTGGATGAAGCAATATATTCCAAAAACTAATATTTCTATCATTGTAGAATTATAGCAACCATGTAAAATTAAAGCCATGATAAAAGTTGGAATTCTTATTTATTTAAATATGCCAGTTATTTTTGTGGCCATTTAAACGTATTATTATCAGTAACAACATTTTACAAACAAGAAATATTTTTCTTTCACAGTGCTCATAGAAAAAGCTTTACTGGTTTCTTCTATTAAGTCCAGCCTACTTTGGACTTACAATTTTGCTAAAATGAAGCTACTAGTTTTCTACTAATTCATAAATAATATGGATATTACATATATGAATATATTATATATCATACTATATATGACTAGTAGATACAAATTCATATATATGAGCATATACTATATATACATACATATTCAGGTCTAAAAATAAAAATAAATGCAAACAACAGTCAACAGACAAAAGAGATAAAACTTGCTGAGTCTTAGGCACACTGTATATTTGTATTGAACATTTTTCATCAGAATACTGGAGAATGAGGAGTTTTCATTTAATTTTTCTTGTGCAGTCATTAATATTATACACAGGAGAGTGAATTTTAATAGAGAAGTCTATGTTTTCTAAAGTTTGCATATTCATTAAATGACATGGCATGTTGCAATGGTACTATTATGAAAGTAAATGGAATTAAAGTGATTCTTATTTTAATTAATTTCATTTATTTATTTATTTTATATCCAAATTGCAATTTCCCCTCCCTCCTCTCCTCCCATTCCCTTTTCTCCCCTCCCCTCTCCTCAAATCCACTTCTCCTCCATTTCTGTTTAGAAAGTGGCAGGCTCCCATGGGTATCAACAACATATTACATATCTAGTTGAAGCATTACTAAGCTCCTCTCCTTGTATTAAGGCTGGGCAAGGCAACCCAATATGAGGAATAGGTTCCCAAAAGCTAGCCAAAGCAACAGGAACAGCCCATGCTCCCACTGTTAGGACTCCCACAAGTAGACCAAGCTATACAACTGTCACTTATATAGAGAGTGTCTATCTGTCTCATACAGACTCCTTATGAGCTCCTATGAGCCCAGGTTAGTTGTTTCTGTGAGTTCCTTTGTGATTTCCTTGACCCCTCTGGTTTACACAATTCCTCCTCTCTGTCTTCAGCAGGATTCCTGAAGCTAGGCCTAATGTTTGGCTGTGGGTCTCTGCATCTTTTTCCATCAGTTACTGGATGAAGGCTCTCTTATGACAATTGGGGTGTTTACCAATCTTATGAGTACAGCAATTATAGGACTAATCTCTATCCTTAGGCATCATTATGCTGACATTTTTTTCTCCAATCATGTTTGGTTCTATTTTAAGTATCTGGGCCATCCAGCCTCTGGGTCCTGGCACTCCAGGTAGTGTCAATGGTGTGCTCACTCTCATGTTATGGGCCTGAGGCTGAACCTGTCATTGGTTGGCCACTCCCACAATCTCTGTACCACCCTTACCCTCTAGTCCCCCCCCCAAGCATCTCATAGGCAGGACAGATTGTAGGTATAAGTTTATGTGGCTTGGTTGGTATCCCAATCCCTCCATTGGAAACCTTGCCTGGTCATAGGAGATGGTGAGCTCAGGGTATTGTTAGGAGTCTTAGTTGGGGTCCTCCTTGAAGGTTCCTGGGAGACACCCTTGCAGCAGGTTTTTATCTGACCCTGAAATGCCCCCAAATCTTCATTACTCTCTTTTAGTACTCTCCTCCTCCATTCACCCACAACATGACTGCTCATATTCCCATCCCCACCCATCTGCAGTCCACTCACAAATCTCTTCTTGGAAGTCAAGGGGATAAAACCAGAAAGCAAGAAGTCAAAGTATCATTATTTTCTGAGAGGGGACACTCAAAATTCTACCAGAGAACTCCTACAGTTGTTAAACACATTCATTCATGTAGTTGGATACAAAATTAACTCAAAAATCAGTAGCCCTCCTACATACAAGTGATAAGTAGGCTGAGAAAGAAAACAGGGCATCAATACATTTCACAATAGCCTCAAATAATGGAAATTATCTTGGTTTAATTCTAACCAAGCAAGTGAAAGACCTGTATGACAAGAACTTCAAGCCTTTGAAAAAAGAAATTGGAGAAGATGTCAGAAGATAGAAAAATCTCTCATGCTCATGGATCAGTAGAATTAACATAGTAAAAATGGAAATCTTACCAAAAGCAATCTACAGATTCAATGCAATCCCTTTTGAAATCCCAACATTTTCTTTTATAATTCAGGACTTGAAAGCTGAATTGAGTAAACAGACAGAGACACTAAAGAAAACTCAATCAAAAATGAAATAAAATTGAAAAACTAAACAACCAACTATGAAACTCAGGTGAAAACCTTACAAGTAGAATGCATCAAACAGAGGACAGAATATTATGACTTGGTGATAAAATAAAGGAATTGGGTCATTCAATAAAAGAATATGAAAAACTCAAAAATACACACAGGGAATATTGAGGAAGTTTAGTACACTAGAAAAGTCCATGTGTATTTATTGTAGGCAAGGGAAAAGGAGAATAATATCAGTTCAAGGGCATGGACCAGATCTTCAACAGTATTATCAAATAAAAGTGTCCCCTAATTAGGGAAAGATATGGAAACAAGAATCTCACAGTACACCAAACAGGATCAGAAAAGAAATTCTCTATGGCATATTAGATAAAACACTATACAGAGCAAAGGGAGAGTATTGAAAGCGACAAAAGAAAACCCACTAGTCATATATAAAGAAAAATTCACCAGAATAACGGATGACTCTGAGGGGAAAAACTAAAATCCATGAATCTTGAGAAATGTACTCCAAGTTCTAAAAGACCACAGATGCTAACCCAGACTATTTGACCCAGAAAATCTATCTACCATAGTTAATGGAGAAAGAAAAGTTTCTATAATATCAACAAGCTAAAAGAATTGTCTACCAAACCAGTCCCATAGAGAATAATAAAACCAATACTTTATGTTAAAGAAAGAAATAAGCATGACCAAAAGACTACAGAACAAAAAAGAAAGTTTAATTGCTGAAACACAAATGAGATGGATAAAACAAACAGAAACACATGCACACATAAACACACCTTACAATAATGACTCATAATGTTCTCTGAGAATTACTTATTTTTCATTTTATATTTGTAGATGCTTTCCCTACATGTGTGTCTGTGCACAACAAACACACACTGCCAATAATATCCAGTAGCGGGTCTGAAGTTATAGATGGATCTGAAGTCACAGTAGATTGTTATTTGCAATGTGGGTACCAGGAATTGAATCTGGGTCCTCTGGAAGAGCAGTCAGTGCTCTTAACCTATGACCATCTCTCCAGTCATAATAACTTTAAATATGAAAGACCTAAAATCTCTAATCAAAAGACACAGATGAGTTGATGGATCAAGAATCAGATTTCAGCATCAGCAACCACAGGAGCCACAGGCTCCATCTGCACTGATTGGTGGAAAAGATGAGTGTTTGAGCTCCTGTCTGGACAATCCTAGCCACCAGGTGCACATCCTGTAACCCTGCCCCCACCCACCTGAGCCATAGCAACAACCCCCTCAACAATCTCCTGCTGCATCAGCAACCACCAGAGCCACAGGCTCCACTGGCACGGATTGGAGGAAGAGATGGGTAGACAGCAGTGTAAGAATACATTCAACAACATAAAGAGTAATACGGCACTACCAAATCCTAGTGGTTCTACAACAGCAAGACCTGAACATCCCAATGCAGATGAAGCAGAAGAAAAGAACCATAGAAATGATTTTATGAAGATGACAGAGGCCTTTAAAGAGGAAATGAAAAATTCCCTCAAAGAAATTAAGAAATGGACAAACAAAAAATTGGAATACATCAATAAATCCGTTAAAGAAAGCCAAGAAAAAAAAACAATCAAATAGGTGAAGGAAACAGTTCAAAACTTGAAAATTGAAATAGAGGAAATAAGGAAACACAAACCAAGGGAATTCTGGAAATGGAAAATCTGGAAAAATGAACAGAAACTACAGATGCAAGCATAATCAACAGAATACTAGAGATGGAAGAGAATCTCAGGCATTGAAGATTTGATAGAGGAAATTGATTCATCAGTCAAAGAAAATGTTAAATCCAAAAAATTCTTAACACAAAATATCCAGGAAATCTGAGACACCATAAAAAGACCAAACCTAGGAATAATAGAGATAGAAGAAGGAGAAGAATTCTAGCTCAAAGGCAAAGAAAATGTATTCAACAAAATTATACAAGAAAACTTTCCCAACCTAAAAAAGGACATGCCTATGAAGGTACAAGAAACTTACAGAACACCAAATAGACTGGACCAAAAATATTCCCTCACAACATAATAATCAAAACACTAAACATACAAAATAAAGAATATTAAGAGCTGCAAAGGAAAAAGACCAAGTAACAAGAATTACACCCAACTTCTCAATGGAAACTCTGAAAGCCAGAGGTCCTGTATAGCTGTTTGGCAGACACTAAGAGAGCACAGATGGCAACCCCGAGTACCATAACCAGGAAAACTTTCAACCACAATAGATGGAGAAAACAAGATAGTCCATGATAAGACCAGATTTAAACAATGCCTATCCACAAATCCAGCCCTACAGAAAGTACTAGAAGGAAAACTCCAATCCAAGGAAGTTAGCTGCATCCATGAAAACACAGGCAATAGATAATCTGACACCAGCAAATCTCAAAGAAGGGAAACACATGCACACTACCCCACCAATAAGAAACTAAAAATAACAGAAATTAACAATCACTGGTCATTAATACCTCTTAATATCAATGGACATAATTTGCCTATAAAAAGACACAGGCTATCAGAATAGGTATGAAAACATGACCCATCCTTCTGCTGCATACAAGAAACATACCTCAACCTCAAAGACAGACATTGCCTCAGAATAACAGAGTGGGAAAGATTTTCCAATCAAATGGACCTAGGAAAGAATCTGATACAGCTATCCTAATATCTAACAAAATAGACTTCAAACTAAAATTAATCAAAAGAGATGGAGAAGGATATTTCATATTCATCACAGGAAAAATCCATCAAGATGAAGTCTCAATTCAAAACATCTATGTCCCAAATATAAGTGAATTCACATTTGTAAAAGAAACGTTACTAAAGCTTAAATCATTCATCAAACCACACACACTAATAGTGGGATATTTCAACACTTCAACATCCCATCTCACCACTGAACAGGTCTCTTAGATGGAAACTTAACAGAGAAATAAGGGAACTAACAGATGCTATGACTTAAATGGACTTAGCAAACATCTATAGAACATTCTACCCAAACACAAAAGAATATACCTTCTTCTTAGAACCTCATGGAGCCTTCTCTAAAACTGACCATGTACTTGGTAACAAAGCAAAACTCAAAAGATACAAAAAATTGGAATAACCCCCTGTATATTATTGGATCACCATGGCTTAAAGTTAGAATTAAAAAACAACACAAATTGCCGGGAGGTGGTGGTGCACGCCTTTAATCCCAGCACTCGGGAGGCAGAGCCAGGCGGATCTCTGTGAGTTCGAGGCCAGCCTGGGCTACCAAGTGAGTCCCAGGAAAGGCAAAGGCGCAAAGCTACACAGAGAAACCCTGTCTCGAAAAACCAAAAAAAAAAAAAAAAACCACAAATTACAGAAAGGTTACAAACTCATAGAAATTGAACAATGCTCAACTGAATCACCACCAAGTCAAGGAGAAATAAAGACAGAAATAAAATACTTCATAGAATTCAATGAAAATAAATGCACAACATACCCAAACTTATGAGACACTATGAAAGCGGTGCCATGAGGGAAGGTCATAGCACTAAGTGCCTACATAAGGAATTTTGAGAAATCTCACACTACCAACTTAACAGCACACCTGAAAGCTCTAGAACAAAAACAAACAAACACACCCAAGTAGAGTAGATGGCAGGAACTAATCAAGCTGAAAGCTGAAATCAATAAAAGGGAAATAAGAAGAACAACACAACGAATCAATGAAACAAAGTGTTGGTTCTTCCAGAAAATCAACAAAATAGACAAAACTATATCCAGACTAAGAGGCACAGAGAGAATATTCATATTAACAAAGTCAGAAATGAAAAAAGAGACATAACAATAGACACCGAGGAAATCCAGAGAATCATTAAGTCACACTTCAAAAGGATGTATTCTACAAAACTGGTAAATCTAAAAGAATTGGACTAGTTCTCAATAGATACCACTTATCACTTATCAAAGTTAAATGAAGACCAGATTAACAATTTAAATAAACCATAGTCCCCAAGGAAACAGAAGCAGTTATTAAAAGTCTCTCAACCAAGAAAAATTAAGGGCCAGACAGTTTTAGCATAGAATTCCACCAGATATTTGAAGAAGAGCTAATAACAAATACTCCTCAAATTATTTCACAAAGTAGGAACAGAAGGAACATTGCCAAATTCTTTCTGTGATACCACAGACACCCTGATACAAAAAGCACAAAATGACTGAACAAAGAAGATAATTACAGACCAATTTCCTTCATGAACATTGATGAACAAAAAGAAACAATTCCAAAAACACATCAGAAAACCATCCATCATGATCAAGTAGATTTCATTACAGAGATGTAAAGATAGTACAACATACAAAAATCTGTCAATGTAATCCACCATATAAACAAATTGAAAGAAAAAACAGTAGAATCATCTCATTAGATGTTTAAAAAACCTTTGACAAAATCCAACACTCCTTATGATAAAGGCCTTGGAGAGATCAGGAATACAGGGAACATACTGAAACATAATAAAGGCAATTTACAGCAAACCAACAGCCACCATCAAAGTAAATGGAGAGAAACTCAAAGCAATTCCACTAAAATCAGGAACATGACAAGGCTGTTTACTCTCCACATATTTATTCAATACAGTAATGAAGTTCTAGCTAGAGCAATAAGACAACAAAAGGAGATCAAGGGGATACAAACTGGAGAGGAAGAAGTCAAACTTTCACTGTTTGCAGATAAGATAGTATACATAGCCGGGCGGTGGTGGTGCACGCCTTTAATCCCAGCACTCGGGAGGCAGAGCCAGGCGGATCTCTGTGAGTTCGAGGCCAGCCTGGGCTACCAAGTGAGTTCCAGGAGAGGCGCAAAGCTACACAGAGAAACCCTGTCTCGAAAAACCAAAAAAAAAAAAAAAAAAAAAAAAAAGATAGTATACATAAGCGACCCCAAAAATTCTCCCAGGGAAGTCCTACAACTGATAAACAGCTTCAGTAATGTGGCAGGATATAAGATAAACTAAAAAAAAAAAAATCAGTGGCCTTCCTATACACAAATGATAAAAGGGCTGAGAAAGAAATCAGGGAAACATCACCCTTTACAATAGCTACAAATAATATAAAAATACCTTAGGGTAACTCTAACTAAGCAAATGAAAGACCAGAATGACAAGAACATGAAGTCTCTGAAGAAAGGAATCAAAGAAGATATCAGAAAATGGAAGGATCTTCCATGCTCATATATAGGTAGGATAAACATAGTAAAAATGGCAATCTTACCAAAAGCAATCTACAGATTCAATGCATTCCCCATCAAAATACCAACACAGTTCTTCACAGACCTGGAAAGAACAATACTCAACTTCATATGGAAAAACAAAAAACTCAAGATAGCTGAAACAAACCTGTACAATAAAGCAACCTCTGGAGGCACCATGAACCCTGACTTCAAGCTCTACTATAGAGCTATAGTAGTAAAAACAGCTTGGCATTGGCATGAAAACCAACACATGGACCAATGGAATTGAATTCAAGACCCTGACATTAATTTGCACACCTATGAACACTTGATTTTTGACAAAGAAGCCAAAACTGTAAAATGGAAAAAAGAAAGTATCTTCAACAAATGGTGCTGTCACTCACCTCAGGGAATCCTTGAGCCAAACCAGTATACATGGCCCAAACTGGCACTGACAATGTAAGACAGCCCTTCCTTACAAGCTGCCTGTCACCTCCTACCTCTAAGCAACATTGTGGTGGGCTAAAAAATAAAGCAAATGATACAGTGAAAAACTTACTCTGGGTGCTCAATTCTCATGAAAAAAAAGTAATATGAAAAATGAAACAAATTAATACCCTCTCAAATATAACCAACCCCATATGCTTGGTTCCTAAAAATGACACAGATGAAATTCAAAACATGGCATACAAAAGAACAATTATAAGCATTTAAAGAGTTCAATGAATTAAAGAGGACACAAACATGTAAATAACCCGAGACAGGACTAAATTGATGCTGAAGAAAGTAAAAACAAATGAGTGAAATAAGAAAGTCAACTCATTATATGGAAATAGAATTTGAGAGGTATAAATGCCAAAGAAAATCTAAACTGAAATGAAGCTGGAAATTAAATTAAATTAAAGATTTAATCAATCAAATTAAAAGGTAAGTAGAAAACCTCACTAGCAGAATGGACCATGTGAAAGATGGAATATCAGAGCTCAAAGAAAAAGTAGTGGATTTGGTAACTCAGTCAAAGAAAATGAAAGTTTAAAAAACTATAGACATAAACAGAATATGCAGGACTTTTGTAATTCCATGAAAAGAACAAATCTATGAATTATTAGCATAGGAGTAGAAAAATTCCAGGTCAAAGACATAGAAAATTTTTTCAATATAATTATTTAATAAAATTTCCTAAGTTTTGAGAAAGGTATATCTACAGAGATGAAAGTGGCCAACATAACATTAAATATACAAGACTAGAAAAGAAACTCCACAAGATATATATTAAAATCTAAACACAGATATCATAAGTAATTAAAAGATATTGAAATCTCCATCTGGACAAGAGGTGAGTGCCTGGGCTCATTCCCAGAGAAGACTGCCCCTAAGTCCCATCCATGGGCACCAGCCATTACGGGGAAGACCTGCCCAACTTGGCCCCAGGTTCTGGCCATCAGGCAGGATCCGCCCCAACCCCACCGGGAAGGTTCCCCTTCTCCAAGACCCCTGGCAGACACTGCAATCTCTAATTCCTTCCCACACGTCCATCTGCCTGAGACTCCAGCCACTTCCTGAGACTTAGAGACCAGACCCAGCACCCATCCTACCCCAGAGCACCCATCTGGACAAGAGAGCTTCCATTTGGTCCAGAAAAGGGCTTCCTGAATCTGTCAGCTCTGTCTGGACCAAGAGCGCTGATAAGATCAAGAATGAATCCACAAGGAGATGGGCAGACATCAAGGCAGAAGTACATACAACAACAAAATGAAGAGCAATACAGCATCACCAGAACCTAGCCCTCCTCCAACAGCTACACCTGAACATCACAAAATGGAAGAAGCAGAAGAAAGCAACCTATGAAGAACATCGTGAAGAGGCTAGAGCCTTATGTAGAAGAAATCAAAAATGAAATTGAGGAAAAGACAAACAAAAAATGGGAAGAATGCTATAAAAAAACTAGAGGAAAGGACAAATAAAGCAGAAGAAAACAATAAATCCCTGAAAGAAAATCATGAAAAAGCAATGAAACAGATGAAGGAAACAGTCCAAGACCTGAAAAGAGAAATAGAAAAAATGAAGAAGACACAAACAGAGGGAATGCTGGAAATAGAAAATCTGAGTAAACAAACAGGAACTTAAGATACAAGTATAACCAACAGAATGCATGACATGAAAGAGAGGATCTCTGGTGTTGAAGATACGGTAGAAGAAATAGATTCATTAGTCAAAGAAAACACTAAAGCCAACAAAGTCATGACCCAAAATGTCCAAGAAATTTGGGACACCATGAAAAGACCAAACCTATAAATAATAGGGATAGAGGAAGGAGAATAATACCAACTCAAAGGCACAGAAAATATATTCAACAAGATCAGAGAAGAAAACATTCCCAACCTAAAGAAGGAAATGCCTATGAAGATACAAGAAGCCTAACACCAAACAGATTAGACCCCAAAAAAAGTACCCTCACCACATAATAATTAAACAACTAAATGTACAGAATAAGGAAAGATATTAAGAGCAGCAAAGGAAAAAGGCCAAGTGACTTATAAAGGCAAAGCCACCATTTTAACACCCGAGTTCTCAATGGAGAATTTGAAAGCCAGAAGGACCTGGACAGATGTAATGCAGACACTAAGAGCCAGCCTAGACTAA
Source organism: Peromyscus californicus insignis (assembly GCF_007827085.1). Lineage (NCBI taxonomy): Eukaryota > Metazoa > Chordata > Mammalia > Rodentia > Cricetidae > Peromyscus > Peromyscus californicus. The sequence continues at coordinate 9,237,377 of NW_026294458.1, read as the reverse complement.
TATACCCAGCAAAACTTTCAATCATCATAGACGGAGTGAACAAGACATTCCAAGACAAAGCCAGATTAAACAATATTTATCCAGAAACCCAGCCCTACAGAAAGCACTAGAAGGAAAATTCCAACCTAAGGAAGTCAGATAAACCCTCGAAAACACAGGCAATAGATAACACTACAGCAGTAAACCCCAAAGAAGAGAAGTACACACACATCACCATCAAAAAATAATAGGAATGAACAATCACTGGTCATTAATATCCCTTAATATCAATGGACTTAATTCACCTATAAAAAGACACAGGCTAACAGAATGGATACGAAAGCAGGACCCATCTTTCTGTTGCATACAAGAAACACACCTCAAATTCAAAGATAGACACTACCTAAGAATAAAAGGCTGGGAAAAGATTTTCCAATCAAATGGCCTTAAGAAGCAAGCGGTGTAGCCATCCTCATATCAATCAATGGGACCTCTTGAAACTGAGAAGCTTTTGTAGAGCAAAGGATATGGTCAGCAAGGCAAAGCGACATCCTACAGAAAGGGAAAAGGTCTTCACCAACCCCACATCTGACAGAGGACTGATGTCCAGAATATATAAAGAACTCAAGAAATTAGACATCAAAATGCCCAACAGTCCAATTAAGAAATGGGCTATAGAACTAAACAGAGAATTCTCAACAGAGGAAACTCAAATGGCTGAAAGACATTTAAGGAACTGCTCAACATCCCTAATTATCAGGGAAATGCAAATCAAAAGAACTCTGAGAAACCACCTTACACCTGTCAAAATGGCTAAGATCAAAAACACTGAAGATACCTTATGCTGGAGAGGATGTGGAGCTAGGGGAACTCTCCTCCACTGCTGGTGGGAATGCAAGCTTGTATAGCCACTTTGGAAATCAGTATGGCGCTTTCTTTAGAAAATTGGGAATCAATCTCCCCCAAGATCCAGCTATACCACTCTTGGGCATATACCCAGGGAATACTCAATCATACCACAGGGGCACTTGCTCAGCTGTTTTCATTTCAGCATTGTTTGTAATAGCCAGAATCTGGAAACAACCTAGATGCCCTTCAACTTAAGAATGGATAAATAAAATGTGGTACATATACACAATGAAATACTACTCTGCAGAGAAAAACAATGACATCATGAGGTTTGCAGACAAATGGATGAATCTAGAAAAAAATCATCCTGAGTGAGGTAACCCAGACTCAGAAAGACAAACATGGTATGTACTCACTCAGGACGATACTAGATGTAAAACAAAGATGACTAGACAGCTACTCACAACTCCAGGGAGGCTACCTAGAAAACAGGACCCCAAGAAAGACACAGGGATCACACAATGACAGAGAAATGGATGAGATCTACATGAACAACCTGGATGTGTGTGGGGGTAATGAAGGGCAAGGGTGGAGTGAAAGAGAGCTTAGGGGAGCAGGAGATCCCAGCTGGATCAAGAACAGAGAGGGAGAACAAGGAATAAGAGACCATGATAAATGAAGACCACATGAGAATAGGAAGAAGCAAAGTGATAGAGAGGCCCACAGAAATCCACAAAGATACCTCCACAATAGACCCCTGGCAATGGTTGAGAGACAGCCCGAACTGACCTACTCTGGTGATAGGATGGCCAAACACCCTAATTGTCATGCTAGAAACCTCATCCAATGACTGAGGAAACCGGATGCAGAGATCCGTGGCCAGGCCACAGGTGGAGCTCCAGGAGTCCAACTGGTGAGAAAGAGGAGTGTTGTATGAGCGAGAATTGTTGAGACTAAGGTTAATAAAGCACAGGGACAAATAGACAAATGAATGGAAACACATGAACTATGAACCAATAGCTGAGGAGCCCCCAACTGGATCAGGCCCTCTGGATAAGTGAGACAGTTGATTAGCTTGATCTGTTTGGAAGGCATCCAGGCAGTGGGACCAGGTCCTGTCCTCAGTGCATGTGTTGGCTGTTTGGAACCTGGGCCTCATACAGGGATACTTGGCTCAGCCTCAGAGGAGGGGACTAGACCTTCCTGGACTGAATCTACCAAGTTGAACTCAATCCTCAGGGGAGTCTTTTCCCTGGAGGAGATGGGAATGGAGGGTGGGTTAGGGGGAAGGGGGGGAGAACAAGAGAATTTGTGACTGATATGTAAAATTAAATTAAATTATAAAATAAATTTAAATAAAGGTAATAAAATCTGAAAGGTAAAGACATATAAAGGTCGGCCCATCATAATAACACCTGACTATCTGACTGAATATTTCAGAAGGCAGAAGGGTTTAGAAATATGTATTCCAAGCTCTGAAAGACTACAACTGACAAACAATAATACTATAGCCAGCCAATGTCATCTTTTATAAATAATGGACAAATGAAAGCTTTCCATGATAGAAGCAAAGTGAATAAATTTCACCAAGAATATGAAAGACTTCTGCAATGAAAATATCAAGACACTGAAAACACATCAAAGAAAATATCAGATAATAGAGAAACTTTATGTTACTATAAGGAAAAAATAATGTGGAAAAAAATCTATATTACCAAAAGTAATCTGCAGATTTCATGTAATTTTCATCATAATTCAAGTGCCATTCTTTCTATAACTAGAAAAAAGAATTTTACAAATTCCTATGGAAATACAGAGGACTGTGTTTAGCCAAAGCAACCCTAAGCAGAATACTCCTGGAATGATCATAATACTTCATATCAAACTATTCTGTGAACAACGGTGCCAAAGGTAGCATGGCACCGCACATAAACAGGAATGTGTACTGATGGAGTAGAATAGAAGCCTCAGAAATAAACTCCTCAGACATAGACCCTTAGTCCTAAGGGTATGCTGGGAAATAAAATCTACAAGAAATGGTTCTGGTAAAACTGGATTTCCGTCTACAGAAGAATGAAATCAGATGTGCAGCACTCATCCTGCACAAAATTCTGTTGAAAATGGATCAGATGCCTTAATTTAAAACCAGAAATAATTAAATTTCTAGAGGAAAACAAATAATACACTTTAAGTTACAGTTACAGACCAGAGCTTTCTAAATAAATCACCAATAGCATAGGAAAACAGTAACAAAATTCAGTGAATGAGAATATAGAGATTTAAAACCTTTCTGTACAACAAGGGAAATTATTAGCACACACACACAAAAATAGCTTATAGAATGGGAGAACTTTACAATTTAAAGAGTTGTTGAAATATCCCAACACAAATATTCCTAAGAAAACAATATTTTATGAAAATGCTTTGGACATCGTAGTTCATCACTTCTGTCATGCTGTAATGGTCAAGCATTTTCCCAAAATGTGCCTATGTATCTTTACCTCTGCTTTCTGTTTGTGCTATTTATTTTATAAAGCTTTCTTAAGAAGATCATGATAAATACAAAGAAACAATGGAGCAATACTGAGATTTCAAAACTCAGGCTGCGGTCTATACCACCATGTGGTTTAAGGAAGAAGAAATGGAGTCTAAAAAGGGAAACAAAGATGTGAACTGGAAAAGGATGGACCAACAAACATGCCAAAATGAATGAGAAAAAACCCATGAGGTCTCACTCCTACACAAAGAACTACAAAGAAATGAGTAATTAGGAGTGGGAGAAGTGAACCTCCACATGAAAGATCACACCAAATGGTTGTCCAGTGATGAACAGTCAGCCCTGAAAATGTTAGGGTCCTAGAGCTGTCCCACAACAGACCACTATCCACGTATGCAGTCAGCAAGAACATTTATTATCTCAAGAGTAAGAGTTCCAGCATGCTGGGGCTGCACATCTCACACAAAGGCAAAATGGCAACCCCAAGAAAAGCCCACAGGCTCCTTTTATCCACAGTTGTTTGTTATTGCATGAATATAAACATACAATTGATGAAAAAGAGGCCATAGATTTAAAAGAGAGTTGGGAGGGACATATGGAAAGGATAGAGGGAAGAAAAGGAATTGAGAAATCACAAAAATAAGCAAAAATGGAAACAAATGATATTAGCTGGAGTATAAAAATATTTAGTCATCACATAGAAATACAAAAGGCTACTAATACATGGGAAGTCAGTCTGATGGTACCACAATGCTTCTATTTGACTTAAAAGTTTGAAGGTGATTGATGAACTTGAACAAAGTTCTATTTACAAATAAATAGGACAAATCACTCAAGGATTTTACCTAATTAAAATGAGAACTTAAATTGCCAGTTTTTACTTATTTTTATGGACTTTATAGAGAGTTTGAAACTGTGACATATAAAGTAAGACTAGTCAAAATGGAGTCTTTAATATGTAAATGACAGACAAAGGAAACAAAATAAGAATTGTATGTTATTCACACAACCTCTGGAGGCATCACAATCCCTGACTTCAAGCTCTACTATAGAGCTACAGTAATAAAAACAGCTTGGTACTGGCATAAAAACCGACATGTGGACCAATGGAATTGAATTGAAGACCCTGACATTAATCTGCACACCTATGAACTATAATTTTTGACAAAGAAGCCAAAAGTGCACAATGGAAAAAAGAAGGCATCTTCAACAAATGGTGCTGGCAAAACTGGATATCAACATGTAGAAGGTTGCAAATAGATCCATATCTATCACCGTGCACAAAACTTAAGTCCATGTGGATCAAGGACCTCAACATAAATCCAGCTACTCTGAACCTGCTAGAAGAGAAAGTAGGAAGTAGTCTTGAACGCATTGGCATAGGAGACCACTTCTTAAATAGAACACCAGTAGCACAGACTCTGAGAGAAACAATCAATCAATGGGACCTCTTGAAACTGAGAAGCTTTTGTAGAGCAAAGGATACAGTCAACAAGGCAAAGCGACAGCCTACAGAATGAGAAAAGATCTTCACCAACCCCACATCTGACAGAGGACTGATATCCAGAATATATAAGGAACTCAAGAAATTAGACATCAAAATGCTCAACAGTCCAATTAAGAAATGGGCTATAGAACTAAACAGAGAATTCTCAACAGAGGAAACTCAAATGGCCGAAAGACATTTAAGGAATTGCTCAACATCCCTAATCATCAGGGAAATTCAAATCAAAAGAACTCTGAGATACCACCTTATGCCTGTCAGAATGGCTAAGATCAAAACCACTGAAGACACCTTATGCTGGAGAGGATGTGGAGCTAGGGGAACTCTCCTCCACTGCTGGTGGGAATGCAAGCTTGTACAACCACTTTGGAAATCAATATGGCGCTTTCTTGGAAAATTGGGAATCCATCTCCCCCAAGATCCAGCTATACCACTCTTGGGCATATACCCAAGGAATGCTCAACCACACCATAAGAGCACTTGTTCAGCTATGTTCATATCAGCATTGTTTGTAATAGCCAGAACATGGAAACAATCTAGATGCCCTTCAACTGAAGAATGGATAAACAAAATGTGGTACATATACACAATGGAATACTACTCAGCAGAGAAAAACAATGACATCATGAGGTTTGTAGACAAATGGATGGATCTAGAAAAAAATCATCCTGAGTGAGGTAACCCAGACTCAGAAAGACAAACATGGTATGTACTCACTCATAGCAGGATACTAGATGTGGAACAAGGATGACTTGTCTGCTACTCACATCACCAGGGAGGCTACCTGGAAAACAGGACCCCAAGAAAGACACAGGGATCGCCCAATGACAGAGAAATGGATGAGATCTACATGAACAGCCTGGACATGAGTGGGGGTAGTGAAAGGCGAGGGTCGAGGGAAAGAGAGCTTGGGGGAGCGGGAGATCCCAGCTGGATCAACAACAGAGAGGGAGAACAAGGAATAGGAGACCATGGTAAATGAAGACCACATGAGAATAGGAAGAAGCAAAGTGCTAGAGAGGCCCACAGAAATCCACAAAGATACCCCCACAACAGACTGCTGGCAATGGTCAAGAGACAGCCCGAACTGACCTACTCTGGTGATGGGATGGCCAAACACCCTAATTTGTCGTGCTAGAAACCTCATCCAACTACTGAGGGATCTGGATGCAGAGATCCATGACTAGGCCCTGGGTGGATCTCTGGGAGTCCAATTAGCGAGAATGAGGAGGGTTTATATGAGCGAGAATTGTTGAGACCAAGGTTGGATAAAGCATAGGGACAAATAGCCAAATGAATGGAAACACATGAACTATGAACCAGTGGCTGAGGGGTCCCCACTGATCAGGCCCTCTGAATGGGTGAGACAGTTGATTGGCTTGATCTGTTTGGGAGGCATCCAGGCAGTGGGACCGGGTCCTGTGCTCATTGCATGAGTCTGCTGTTTGAAACCTGGGGCCTATGCAGGATTGCTTGGCTCGGCCTGGGAGGAGGGGACTGGACCTACCTGGACTGAGTCTACCAGGTTGATCTCAGTCTGTGGGGAAGGCTTTGCCCTGGAGGAGATGGGAATGGGGGGGGGTGCTGGGGGGAAGGTGAGGGGACGGGACGGGGGAGAACAAGGGAATCCGTGGCTGATATGTAGAACTGAATTGTATTGCAAAATAAAAAAAAAAGTTAAAAAAAAGAATTGTATGTTATTCACTAATAAATGAAGTAAATAGTGCATCAGCTTTTCAAGTTTAAGCCTAAATTACATGAAGCCCTAGGAAGAAAAGCAGCTGGCAACATATAGTGTCATAATTGAAGCAAGAGATTGAATTCCCTGGAGAAACTTTAAAAATAAATCACAGATTACTTGGCAACATGTTGCACAGGTTCCTCTCTGGAAGTTTAAATGCTTTCAGTTACCTTGTGAAGAGCAATTCTTGTTGAGGACAAATGGAAGGTAAGACTGAAGAAGGTATTTTGCAACCTCCATAATATTAGGGAGTCCTGCTGTGTTGGACAGACCCACACATTACTTATCAGTCATGTAAAAGATATTATACTGTGTTAAACTCCTTCAAACATTAGGATGCTCTTCATGCTGATCTGCCTTCATATTCTTTTATATATCCCTTTATATTCTTTGTTAAAGGAGAAAGATGTTTTTTATATTTCTTAAAGTTTTAACATTAAATAATAATTATGAAGGTGCTAAATGAATGTTATATTTTGCTAACAGCTGTATGAGTGTGATTTGAATCATTGTAAGACCTTCCAGTAGATCCGATGAACTTACTCATTATTTTGGTCCTTTTGTGAACTTAAGGCTCTCTCCACTGCATAAAATGACCTTCTTTGAATAAGATCATACAAGAAAGAAGCATGTAGGTTATCAATCTGGAACAAGCAATCTATTAAGAAAACAGAACATTATCAAAAATACTAGCAAAACTGAGCTAGTAAAATTGAGCTTACTACAAATTTATTAGAACTTAAATGATGGCAAGATTAAAGGTGACAATAATTCACGTACTTTGATGAGTGAGTTTTAAAAGAAACTTATTTGGACTTGTAGAGAAACCAGTAATGGGTAAATAAAATTGCAGGGCCTCTATGAACACTACAGCCCACAGAATGATGATCCGAGGGAGACAAGAAGGCAGTTTGGTTTAACATGACTCATAACCAGTGTCGGTTCAAACTCTGAAAGTCTGACCCTGAAGAGTTATTTTAGGTATATTTAAGCACAACACAATTGGGTGAAAAAATTCCCTGTGATAATTAACTCGGCCCCATGTGCACAACAAAGCTGAAGACTTGATTACATTGAAACTGTTTGTAAAGTATATGGGACATCTTCCATAAAAGTAAGTTCTAAAGATTAACCAAGAGAACAAGCTTGAGACAAGGATCTGAGGGAGGGAGCTGTGAGGTCTCTGGCCACATAGATACTACAAAGATCACAAGGCTATTAAGCATGTCTGTTCCCAGCTTCTTGGGTAGAAAAAGTAATATATATCTCTCCCCTTAAAAAAAAACAACTCTCTGTGTTTAACATTCCTGGTTCCCCTAGTACTTATCTGTGAGCACAAGAACCTCTGTGCTTCCTACATCAAAATGAAAAGAAATTCTCAGGGGTATTTAGCTTGGCTTGTTAAAAAAGAGTTGATGGTAGAGTAAGCATTTTGTCTGAAATCAAGGTTTCTTACATGGTATTTTTTAAGAACAAAGACCAAGGCTACATATTGTCTCTGAGCTCAGTATATTGAAGAGTTTAATTTCTATATAATAAAGAAGAATACAGAAATATGTGTAGAGAGTGTGCATGTGTTTTTGTTAGTATGAGTCTGCGTATTTATGAATGCATATTAATATATGTACATCTAAGTATATGAATTGTAACTGGAAGGAGATACTAATCATAGAAGTAAAGGACTACAAAAAAGAAATGGCACTTCACTGAAAAGGATGGAGAGGCCTAAGTGAACACTTTTGTATCACAGATCTGTAAGTTCGCATTCACATGGTTCTAATGGAAAACACATCAGATGACTTAACTAGATTTTTGCAGAATTTCTACAGTGCTTTACAGTCAATGTCAGGTGAAAGCCCTATCTTCAGAAATCATGAACAATTTGAAACACTGCCTGCTTTCTTAGGACAGTAGTAATACAATCTATTTGATCTTTGCAAAACCATGAGAAAATATGTTGCTTAGATAAAACATTAATTTTATCCATTATCTCAGGGGTTTCAGATATCAACATTTCCCCCAGAAGTACTCATAGGCCCTCCTAGAAAATGTGAGCAATACGTTCCATGATGTATGATTTGTAGTTTCTCTCTGTAGGCACATATTTATGAGTAATTTTGAAGTTTGGGCAATGACAGGTTTTTCATATTTATATCTATAAAGTGGAACATTATTGCTATATTAATTTTGGAGGTATTTTACATATTTTGGATGACTTTACATAACACAGCACATTGAGGGTAAATGCTTATATTTGTTTATCCCAACCAAATTTCACCATCACTTTTTTTTACTTCATTTTCCCTCTTTTCCTCATATCTCTTTTTGTTTTCTGTGCTCTCCCAGCTTTCAGTTTCTCTGTAGCTCCAAGATTTTTTTCTGTTTATATTCACTATCTTTCAGTATTCTATTCATTTGAAATGCTTTTACTCAATGTCTTTCCTTTCCTTTATGCCTTTCCTCTCTTCTTTCCAACACATCTCTAATTTCCCATTCCTCAAAATAATTTTACAATAGTTATATATCCAATAATTATCCAAAAGATGGAAGGGCTAGGAAGATGGCTCAGTAGCGAAAAGTAGGCACTGCTCTTCCAGAGAACCCAAGTTCAGTGTCCGGCACCCACGATGGGCAGTTCACAATGGCCTCTAACTCCAGCTCCATGGGACCTACCATCGTCTTCTGGATTCCTTAGATACTTCCCCACATATGATGTATACCCACACACATATATACATAAATGATAAAATCGCATTTTAAAAAAGATGGAGTGGCATTATACGAATTTATGATACTAATAAACTATTGATAAAATTATCACAAAATTTTTAAAGCAACAGTGTATTATATTTAAATGGATACTTCTAACATCTATATTAATATTTTATTCTTTTTTAACTGAACACACTTCCTTATCCTTTTCTTCCTTATCCTTTTCTTCCTGTTTTTCTTCTTGACCTTTTTCTTCTTCTTCAGTATTGGAAATCTACTTTAGGGTCTTATATATGTTGGGGGAAATGCTCTATCATTACACTACTCTCTAGACTTAAATTCATTTTTCACAGTGCCGCCGTGTCATAGTGTCAGTGGTTTTCACTAAAACATTGCTTCTATGGAGTTGATCTGGGGAGCCTGGATAGAGTGCAGCAATATTTCCTAATTACACTGAAGTGATGTTGACTCTAACTTTCTGTGATAGCACAATAATGATAAATGAGACTTCATGGGACTGGTTTAGGAGAAAGTGAGAGACACTGTATTAAAAAAAAGTGTTATTTTATACTTAGCTCACTTTGAAAAATATGGGAAACAGAAATACATAGGTTGAATTTTGTTCCTCATGATAGACATTTTCTATACTTGTTTTGATAACTAACAACTAAGTTCCTTAATTGTGAAACCATTTTTTTAACTCAAAATGATCAAGGTGCCACTAACTGAGACTTACGGAAAATGACGAGACTTGATCAAGTCCACTGCCCACACTGCTGTTATTCAGGCATGGTCTACTCTGGCCTAAAGGAATTCATAATTTTATTTATGTAATGGAATGGGAGCAGGTATAAATTCAAGTTACACTGGAGTTTGTGGTTAATAGGAGATATAAATGGGGACTGCAAGCAAATGGACACCATCCCATCACAATGCTTAAGAATGGTAGTATCCATCAGAAATGGAAATGTGGCTTTAAGCAGCTGCAAGGGAATTTGATTTGGAGGCTTAGAAATGTAATGAATTGTGGTATGTCAGCAATATATCAGTTCCCACAACCATTCCAGGTTTATCTACAAAATTTAGAGCAAGTCAAATTTATGCCCTTAGTTGGATAAAAGAGGAACAGAATACAGTTAAATGAAGGTTGAAGAAGTAAATAATCCACGGATTTTATTGTTGTACAGTCCACAAATGACTTAGTGTTCTTGATCTTTCAATTTATAGTATATTTAATTAGATAACAAGTTGAGCTGAAGGACTTGGTAAACCAAGTACACTGAGATCTTTCAGGGATGTTGCCCATTCTCCTTTAATACTGTTCAGTATGAGTGAGCTAACAAAAGCAAGTTTTCAAGCATTCAATTGATGTGTGTTGTTTTTCTTATAGATTTGGAGCAATTTTTTTGGTAATGTTGTAGGATTTATTGACATTAACAAATTACTTACTACTTACAATACAGTTTAGCTGATGCTGCAGTGACCATTTTAAAAATATTACTTTTTAAATATAATACAAGAAACTATTGAGTTAAAATTACAAATATTGTTCATATACTTATTGATCCACCTTCATGTATTTCTTGAAATTCACAATTTAAAACAATTTCAATAGGGCCTAACATGTTATTCTGAAACTTTTTGTGATTATCTTGCTGACTTTGATCTGAAATCTTATTGTAGTATATTTTCTATTTCATTCATGGCAAGGTAAAATATTCTCCCATGTCTTTGCTGTGTTTTCAGAAGCAAAGTTCCCATTCTTTGGAAATTTTCCTAAATCAATTTTTAAATTAACTACATAGCAAATATTTCTGAATCCCCATGATAAATAAAGCTTAGGGTACTACTTGAGCTCCATCAAAAATAGACAGAAAGATGAATGTTTTCAAACTGCGGAAATTCTCCATGTCTGATGTTGGTTGCTGCAGGATATCATTGCAAAGGGCTTAGGTAACCTCAGTCATGCTCCTGGTATGCTGGGCTCCACTATCAGTAAAGGAAAACATGTCTCATAGGTGTGCCTGAGCATCTCATGGGTTTGAGGGGAGGGGCAGTTTTACTTTCTATTTTACCAATGAAGGCCTAAGAATGGCCTTTGGGGCCAGAGACAAAGACTTTAGTCAACACATCTGCCCTTGCCAACTGTTAACATTTGTGACCTTGTGAGAAATTGAGTTTGTATATAGGCAGCCCTACTTACATGGTCCAGTTCTAGGTAACTTTTGAAAATATTTTTTATTTGAAACAGATGATTTTAAATATGTAAATACTATTATATTATTATTTATAGTACATTCTTCTATGTTGCTATAACTTAGTATCTATTGACCATCTTTTCCCCTTACTCTTCCCACTCGTAAAAACACCTCCCATGAGACCAATTTGTTTCAATCCCATATATGAGTAAGGTTATCAGGTATTTGATTGGATGGGCTACCTAACCTAATGTAAACTTCATGTCCATTTATGTTGTTTTAATTCATGATAATTAGCATAATTTTTCATATATTCTGGAAGAAACAAATTTGATTTTAAAATGAAAATGAAAAAACAATGTTTGAGGAGATAGATAAGATTATCTTATTTTATTTTATAATTTAATTTAATTTTACATATCAGCCATGGATTCTCTTGTTCAAAGGTACTTCTTACTTTCTCTTCTATCAGGTTCAGAGTACCTGGATTTATGTTGAGGTCTTTGATTCACTTGGACTTAAGTTTTGTGGACGGAGACAGATATGGGTCTATTTGCAGCCTTCTACACCTTGATATCCAGTTATGCCAACACCATTTGTTGAAGATGCTTCCTTTTTTCCATTGTACAGTTTTGGCTTCATTGTCAAAAATTGTATGTTCATAGATGTGCAGATTAATGTCAAGGTCTTTAATTTGATTCCATTGGCCCATGTGTCAGGTTTTATGCCAGTATCAAGCTGTTTTTATTACTGTAGCTCTATAGTAGAGCTTGAGGTCAGGGATCATGATGCCTCCAGAGGTTGTTTTATTGTACAGGATTCTTTTGGCAATCCTGGGTTTTTTGTTTTTCCATATGAAGTTGATTATTATTCTTTCCAGGTCTGTGAAGAATTGTGTTGGTATTTTGATGGGGATTGCATTTAATCTGTAGATTGCTTTTGGTAAGATTGCCATTTTTACTATGTTAATCCTGCCTATCCATGAGCATGGGAGATCTTTCCATTTTCTGACATCTTCAATTTCTTTCTTCAGGGACTTAAAGTTCTTGTCATATAGGTCCTTCACTTGCTTGGTTAGTGTTACCCCAAGGTATTTTATATCCTTTGTGGCTATTGTAAGGGGTGATGTATCTCTGATTTCCTTCTCAGCCTGATTGTCAATTGTATATAGGAGGGCTACTGATTTTTTTTAGTTGATCTTGTGTCCTGCTATGTTGCTGAAGGTGTTTGTAAGCTGTATAAGTTCCTTGGTGGAATCTTTGGGGTTGCTCAAGTATACTATCATGTCATCTGCACATAGGGAAAGCTTGACTTCTTCCTTTCCAATTTGTATCCCCTTAATCTCCTTATATTGTCTTATTGCTCTGGCTAGAACTTCAATTACTATATTGAATAAGTATGGGGAGAGTGGACAGCCTTGCCTTGTTCCTGATTTTAGTGGAATCACTTTGAGTTTCTCTCCATTTAATTTGATGTTGGCTGTTGGCTTGCTGTAAATTGCCTTTATTATGTTTAGGTATGTTCCCTGTATTCCTGATTCCTCCAAGACCTTTATCATGAAGGGGTGTTGGATTTTGTCAAATGCCTTTTCTGCATCTAGTGAGATGATCATGTGGTTTTTTTCTTTAAGTTTGTTCATATGGTGTATTACATTGACGGACTTTTGTATGTTGAACCACCCTGACATCCCTGGAATGAAGCCTACTTGATCACGGTGGATAATTGTTTCGATGTGTTTTTGGAGTCAGTTTGCCAGTATTTTATTGAGTATTTTTGCATCAATGTTCATGAGGGAGATCGGTCTGTAGTTCTCTTTCTTTGTTGTACCCTTGTTTGGTTTAGGAATCAGGGTAATTGTAGCCTCATAGGAGGAGTTTGATAATGTTCCTTCTGTTTCTATTGTGTGGAACAATTAAAAGAGTATTGGTATCAACTCTTCTTTGAAGATCTGGTAGAATTCTGTGCTGAACCTATCTGGTCCTGGGCTTTTTTGGATGGGAGACTTTTAAGAACTGATTGTATTTCCTTAGGTGTTATTGGATTGTTTAAATAGTTTATCTGGTCTTGATTTAACTTAGGTATGTAGTGCCTACCCAGAAAATTATCCATTTCTTTTAGATTTTCCAGTTTTGTAGAGTAGAGGTTTTTGAATTATGACCTGATTTTTCTCTGGATTTCCTCATTGTCTGTTGTTATGTCCCCCTTTTCATTTCTGATTTTGTTAATTTGGATGCTCTCTCTCTGTCTTTTGGTTAGTTTGGATAAAGGCTTGTCTATCTTGTTGATTTTCTCAAAGAACTAACTCTTTTTTTTTCATTAGTTTTTTGTATTGTTCTCTTTGTTTCTATTTTATTGATTTCATCTCTCACTTTGATAATTTCCTGGAATCTATTCTTCCTGGGAGACTTTGCTTCTTCTCGTTCTAGAGCTTTCAGGTGTGCTGTTAAGTCACTAGTGTGAGATTTCTCCAACTTCTTTATGTGGGCATTTAGTGCTATGAATTTCCCTCTTAGCACTGCTTTCATAGTGTCCCATAAGTTTGGGTATGTGGTGTCTTCATTTTCGTTGATCTATAGGAAGTCTTTAATTTCTTTCTTTATTTCTTCCTTAACTCATTGGTGATTCAGTTGAGCATTATTCAGTTTCCATGAGATTGTAGGTTTTCTGTAGTTTTTGTTGTTGTTGAAATCTAACTTTAAACCATGGTGGTTTGATAGAATGCATGAGGTTTTTCCAATTGTTTTGTATCTGTTGAGATTTGCTTTGTGGCCAAGTATGTGGTCGATTTTAGTGAAGATTCCATGAGGTGCTGAGAAGAAGGTATATTCTTTTTTGTTAGGATGGAATGTTCTGTAGATATTGATTAAGTCCATTGGAGTCATAACATCAGTTAAGTCCCTTATTTCTCGGTTAAGTTTCAATTTGGGAGATCTGTCCAGTGGTGAAAGTGAGGTGTTGAAGTCTCCCACTATTAATATGTGGGGTTTTATATGTGATTGAAGCTTTAGTAATGTTTCTTTTACATATGTGGATGCCCTTGTGTTTGGGGCATAAATGTTTAGAATTGAAACTTCATCTGGTGGATCTTTCCTGTGATGAGTATGTAATGCCCTTCTTGATCTCTTTTGATTGATTTTAGTTTGAAGTCTATTTTGGTGGATATCAGGGTGGCTACACCCGCTTGTTTCTTAAGACCGTTTGATTGGAAAGTCTTTTCCCAGCCTTTTATTCTTAGGTAATGTCTATCTTTGAATTTGAGGTGTGTTTCTTGTATGCAGCAGAAAGATGGGTCCTGCGTTCATATCCATTCTGTTAGCCTGTGTCTTTTTATAGGTGAATTAAGTCCATTGATATTAAGGGATATTAATGACCAGTGATTATTCATTCCTGTTATTTTTTGGTGGTGATGTGTGTGTACTTCTCTTCTTTGGGGTTTACTGCTGTGGTGTTATCTATTGCCTGTGTTTTCAAGGGTGTGTCTGACTTCCTTAGGTTGGCATTTTCCTTCTAGTGCTTTCTGTAGGGCTGGGTTTCTGGATAAGTATTGTTTAAATCTGACTTTGTCTTGGAATGTCTTGTTCACTCTGTCTATGATGATTTAAATTTTGCTGGGTATATTAGTCTAGACTGGCATCCATGGTCTCTTAGTGTCTGCATTACATTTGTCCATGTCCTGGCTTTCAAATTCTCCATTGAGAAATCGGGTGTTATTCTGATGGGTTTGCCTTTATAAGTCACTTGGCCTTTTTCCTTTGCTGCTCTTAATATTCTTTCTTTATTCTGTATGTTTAGTTGTTTAATTATTATGTGTGAGAGGACTTTTTGGGTGTCTAGTCTGTTTGGTGTTCTATAGGCTTCTTGTATCTTCATAGGCATTTCCTTCTTTAAGTTGGGATAGTTTTCTTCTATGATCTTGTTGAATATATTTTCTGTGCCTTTGAGTTGGTATTCTTCTCCTTCCTCTATCCCTATTATTCATAGGTTTGGTCTTTTCATGGTGTCCCAAATTTCTTGGACATTTTGGGTCATGTCTTTGTTGGCTTTAGTGTTTTCTTTGACTGATGAATCTATTTCTTTTACCGTATCTTCAATGCCGGAGATCCTCTCTTCCATCTCTTGAATTCTGTTGGTTATACTTGCATCTGAAGTTCCCGTTCATTTCCTCAGATTTTCTATTTCCAGCATTCCCTCTGTTTGTGTCTTCTTCATTTTTTCTATTTCCCTTTTCAGGTCTTGGACTGTTTCCTTCATTTGTTTCATTGCTTTTTCATGATTTCCTTTCAGGGCTTTATTGCTTTATTTGTCTTTTCCTCTAGTTTTTTTATAGTATTCTTCCCATTTTTTGTTTGTCTTTTCCTCAATTTTGTTTGTGATTCCTTCTATATAAGCCTCTACCCTCTTCATGATGTTATCCATAAGGCTGGTTTCTTCTGCTTCTTCCATTTTTTGATGTTCAGGTCCAGCTGTTGGAGGAGGGCTAGGTTTGCTGATGCTGTATTGCTCTTCATTTTGTTGTATGTACTTCTGCCTTGACGTCTGCCCATCTCCTTGTGGATTCGTTCTTGGTCTTATTACCACACTTGGTCCAGACAGAGCTGACAGTTTCAGGAAACCTCTCTCTCTTTTCCAGATGGGAGTTCCAGGGCGGGATGGGAACTCTTGTCCAGATGTGAGGTCCAGGGCAGGATGCAAGCTGGGGTCTGGTCTCTAAGTCTCAGGAAGTGGCTGGGGTCTCGAGCTCTTGTCCAGATGGGAGGTCCGGGGCAGGATCAGATAATATTATCTTATTCCAAAAGACAAAATCTTATGTATGTGTGTGTGTGTGTTTGTGTGTGTGTGTGTGTGTGTTCTGTATAAGTGAGTATGTATCTGTATAAGTTTGTTGTCAAATAAAAAATGAATAGATTGAAATAAATCAATAAGCATAAAAGAAGACATAAAAATCAAGTGGCTATAGGTATATGGACTTTTATCAGCGTTCTCAATTTTATTTCAATAATTAATGTGTCTGATTTTAATGTCAATACATTTTTTTTTGTTGCTATAGCTCTCCAATGTAACTTAAAATCAGGAATAGTAATATCCTCAACAATTCTTTTATTGTTCAAGAATTTTGTTTTTGCTCTCCTGGTCAAATGAAATTTAAGATTGTTTATTTCCATTTCTGTGAAGAACTGTGTTGGAATTTTGATGGGCTCTGCATTTTGTCTGTAAATAGCTTTTGATAGGAAGATCTTTTTTACAATATTAATCCTACTAATCCATGTACATAGGAGGTGTTTCCACTGTCTTGTGCTTTGCGTTTCTTTCTTCCATTTTTCAAGTTTTTGTTATGTAAGTCTTTCACTTTCTTAGGTTTATTCCAAGGCACTTTTTGAGGCTTTTATGAATGACATTCTTTCTCTAGTTTCTTTCTCGGTGTGTTTGTCACTGGGACTGGGCTCTGTAACTCTGCATTTTGATTGATTATGGTTTTCTGTAGTGGCCCCCATCTGTTGAAAAAAGAAACTCCCTTAATGAAAGGTAAAGACTATACTTGTTTGGAGATATAAAGACAAATGTTTATAGGTTGTTAGAAATTATACTGGTTTAGTAAGTTAGTGGTTGTACATTCTCCTCTAATCACCATGACTTCCCTTGCTCTGAGTAGTTAGGCAGGTGCCAGGCATTGTTTCCCTCTTGTGGAACAGGTCTTAACTTCAATTTGAGAGCTGTTGGTTATTGCCAAGGTATGTGTGTCACTACTGGACCTGTAGGGTTATTGTTTCATGATACTCATTGAAGTGGTTCACAGGCATCATAGCGGGGTAGGACTATTGATTACCACCCTCCTTTGGAAGCTTGCATAGTCACTTCTGGCACCACACAAGCTAGTCCTCAGGAAGGAGAAATTCAAGTCAGTTCAGCTCAGCGATTTCTGGGCTGTTTCTGAAGTACACAGTGTATAGATTTGTAAGTTATATATTTATGATTCTTTTAATTTACTCAATGTATGTTATAATGTTTTCATTTCAATTTCTGCTTTTGTTAATTTGAGTTTTCTTTCTGTTTCTTTTGATTAATTTGGCTAGAGGTTTGTCAATCTTGTTAATATTTTCAAAGTATGAATTATTTCACTTATTCTTTCATTCAAAGTTGTATTGTTTTCTAAATTCCATTTCATTGATTTTATCCCTGACTTTTATGGTCTATTCCCACCTACTCTTTTTGGAAGTTGTCTATTTTGTTTTAGCAAGGCCGTAAGGTATATCATTAATTATTAATATAAAATCTATCCAGTTTTTTCTGTAGTCACTTAGTCCTATGAACTTTTTTCTTTGTAGTGTCCTCATTGTATGCCATATATTTGATATGGTGTGTTTTCATTTTTATTCAATTCTAGGAATTTCTTTTAACTTTGGCTAGGTAGGTTATAGACTCCATGGGAGAATCCCATACTATCTTTCCACTAAATGGATATGCTATTAAAGTGACTCCTAATGACTTCTTGCAATACTCATATATCAGAGCTTATCTCAAACTTCATCAGAGAAAGTGTCTTCTCCCAGTAAATGGGAATTACTACAGAGACTTTCAACTGGTCAAAGTGCATAGAATAAGAGAAAGTTGAAAGCTTAGCCATAAATGGGATGTACATATGACACCCCTCACTCCTAGGCTCAAGAATATTTATGGACTATGAGGTAGAAAGATTTCAAGAATAGGAGGTGGTGTATACCATCAAGGACACTTTGTTTTCTAGGAATAACATAGCGGTTATAGATATGAATTCACAGTATTGTTACAGCTTACATAAGATTTGTACAAGGTCAAGACATACAAAATCTTCAGCAACGAGTAAGAATGTACACAGAAAATCTCATCACTTCATGAGGAGTCAGTTTCCTTTAATAATGTGACCCACGATAGGTCTACTACATGCCAGAGCAAGCCCCACTCCTAAGATTATTTGGGTTATGTAACTTGATCTGCTTAAGGGGCCTCCTGGCAGTGGGATCAGGACCCATCCCTAGGGCATGAGCTGGCTTTTGGAGCCCACTGCCTATGGTGGGACAGTTTACACAGCCTTGGTGCAGGAGGAGGTCCTTGGTCCTATCTCAACTGAGTGTATCAGGCTCTACTGACTCCCTATGGGAGGCCTTGCCTTGGAGGAGGTAGGAATTGGGGGGTAAGATGGGAAGATGTTGGGGTGGGAGGAGAGAGGGGAGGGGATCTGTGGTTGGTATGTAAAATGAATAGAAAGTTTCTTAATAAAAAATATATAAAAAGATTATTTGGTAAAACAAACTGAACTCAATGGGAGAAAAAGAGAAGAAAACCCAAAGTGAGTGGGAAATGAAAGGGAGGCTGTGGATGGTGGTGTATGGGGTACATGGAGGATAGAATGTACTCAAAATACATTGTATGAAAATCTGGAAGAATTAACTGAAATATTAAAAAAAAAGTAACAGGGAATGGAGAGGCAGCTTAGTGGTTTAGTGGTTAAGAACACTGGTTGCTTTATAGGTTGCTTTATTACACTCAGGTTCAATTTCCAGGACTCACACAAAAGCACTACTATCTGTAATTCAAGTTCCAGAGGATCTGATACTATTTTTGGCCTCCAAGGACATTACATGCATGTAGTATAGAGCCATACATGCAAGAAAAGAGCCATATACATAAAATACAATAAACAACTTATTTTTAAGAAGTAGAAAGAAAATGTAATTAACAATTTTCAGGAATAACGAGAAAGTTTTTAAAATAAAAAGTAGGTATACTGTTCATAGTTATTAAGATATGGTTTATACTACACATGTGTATTGACTTCTTCCTCAAACCTGATTGCATGACTTTGGATATGTGCTTTTATGGAATCTTTTATGTCTGTTTGCTTAGAAATTTGAGTTTAAAAGTCATATCAAGCCAAGCATGGTGGTGCTTGCACATCTGTAATCCCATAAGTTTAGGGATTAAGGCAAGAGAATGATGAGTTCAAAGTCAAACTTGGATAAGAATAAAACTGTGTGTGCAACTGTGTGCATGTGTGTACATGAGAGAGAAAGAGAAAGTCTCACACACACACACACACACACAGAGAGAGAGAGAGAGAGAGAGAGAGAGAGAGAGAGAGAGAGAGCTCAAAAATAAGTTCTAATCACCCCCATCACCAAGCAAAATAGCTGATACCCAAAGACACAATTTCTCATGTTTACATATCACTGTATGTATATGTATATCTAGCTTGGAAGGAAATATTGGGAATTTCTATGATACAATTTGACCTTTATTATTATACATTCCATCTCCTCAGTGAAGATACTCATGATGCAGTGGAACAATTGGACCTTCAACTCTGACTTCATCCTGCTGGGAATTTTTAATCACAGCCCTCTTCATATTTTTTTTCTTTTCCTTCACCCTGGGAATCTTCTTCATGGCCCTCATGGGGAATTCTACCATGGTGCTTCTCATCTACCTGGATGCCCAACTCCACACCCCCATGTACATCCTTCTCAGCCAGTTTTCTCTCATGGATCTCATGCTCATCTGTACCACAGTGCCCCAAATGGCCTTCAACTTCCTCTCTGGCAACAAGTCCATCTCCATGACTGGCTGTGGAAGCCAGATATTCTTCTATGTCTCTCTACTTGGAGCTGAGTGTTTTCTCTTGGCCTCAATGGCCTATGACCGTTATGTGGCTATTTGCCACCCATTAAGGTATTCTGTTCTTATGAGTCATAAAATCTGTGGTCTCATGGCTGCCTCTTCATGGATTCTTGGCTCCCTTGATGGTATAATAGAAGTTGTGGCTGCATTGTCTTTCTCATATTGTGGTGCCAGAGAAATACCTCACTTTTTCTGTGAGGTTCCTGCACTGCTCACTCTTTCATGTAGTGATACCTCGACATATGAAAAGTTGATATTTTTCTGCTGTGTAATTATGCTTATCTTCCCTGTAGCAATCATTATTGCCTCCTACACTCGTGTGATTCTGGCTGTCATTCGTATGGGCTCTACTGAGAGTCGCCACAAAGCTTTTGCAACCTGTTCCTCTCACCTTGTGGTGGTAGGAATGTACTATGGGGCAGCCATGTTCATATATATGAGGCCCTCTTCTGGTCGCTCTCCCAATCAGGACAAAATGGTGTCAGCTTTCTACACTATCCTTACACCTATGTTGAACCCCCTCATTTACAGCCTCCGCAACAGAGAAGTGGCCAGAGCATTCATGAAAGTATTAGGGATGGACAAGGCTACAGCGTAAGTTTGCTGACTATTATGCTCTATCTCTAGCCATGCTTTAAGTAGTTGGGCATAATGACTGATGAAGGAGTGCCATGAGTTCAAGTCCAGTGTGAGGAACATATTGAGTTCAAGACTTGTCTAGGTCTGATAGCAAAGCCATATCTCAAAAAGCATACTTTATGTGCAAATTTATAGGATGAAGCAATGCATTCCAAAACTAATATTTTTTTATCATTGTGGATTTACAGCCACCACATAAAATTAAAGCCATGAAAAAAAATGACATTCCTATTTACTCAAATATGTCAGGTTTTTTTGTGGCCATTTCAATGTATTATAATCAGCAATAACATTTAACAAACAAGAAATATTTTTTGCTCACAGTGCTTACATCTACAAAACCTTTCATGATTTCTTCTAATGACTCCAACCTACTTTGGATTTGCAACTTTGCTAAAATGAAGCTACTAATTTTCTACTAATTCTTATGTGTGTATTTAGGTCTAATAAAAATAAATGCAAACAACAGTCAACAGAGATACAACATATTGAGTCTTAGGTACACTGTGTATTTTTGTAATGAACATTTTTCTCCAGAATACTTGAAAATAAGGTGTTGTCACTTATTTTTTTCTTGTGCAGGCATTAATACTATAAACAGGAGAGCAAGTTTTAATAGAGAAGTCTATGTTTTCTAAAGTCTGCATATTCCCTAAATACTATGGCATATTGCAATGATATTATTATGAAAGTAAACAAAATTAAAGAGAATCTTATGTTTTTATGAGGAAAAAACCCGCTACAAACTAATATAAATATAATTCATTTATATTCCCTCAAAAGCTGTCTGGCAGAGTTTGGTGCTGTCCAGGGGAGTCTTGTGCTGTCCATTGTAGTCTGGGAACCTGAAACCTAGACATTTGATAAGGCTGAAGTCGCATGTGAAGCCCAAGACACATGCTTCTTGAAATAACTAGATTTCTATGCATCTAAATGACTGCTGGGAGTTTGTTTCTCGAAGGACAGTAAGATAATGACTGTATCCCCAAGGGAATGCCTTAGTCTTCATTTAAAGCCTGGAGATTAGCTAGATCCAGCCAGGATGAGAAGACATCTATGCTTTGATCAGTTGAGGTCAACCAAATTTTTATCTGAATTTCTTTCCAAAACTCACTTTATTCTGTTTTGTGTGAAGTTTAATCATGGAAGTAACACTAACAAATGGAGACCATGAGTGACACTTCACTGTTCTTCCTTCCAGACTGACAAGGTATCTTACAGAGCCACTTCCACAAAACATTTATTAATACAGTAGCTTACAACTCCAACTGGCACAAATGTGATGAAATATTATAAAGTCTAAATGACTGAGTCAATTCAATCATCTAAAAATCCTTTAAAATCCTCAATGCTTTGTTTTAATGGACTAAAGTATAATTTGGAGGTTGATTAAACATTTCTAATTTCTCCCCAGGACTCTTAGATTAGCTTTAAAAATAAGCTTCAAGGTTCAGGTGGTAGCTTAGGACATAGCACTTGGGACTCCCAGCACCTGGGGGTCCAATGCAGTAAGACTACTCATGAGAGCGGGACTCTATACAGATAAGCCTAGGCTATATAGTGAGTTTCAGTCAAGCATGGATTATAAAGCTAGACCATGTCTCAAAAATAACAAAAATAGAACCCCAAGCCACCACCACCTAAGATCTGCGTGCAGATCATTTGCACGCCTCTCAGGTAGCATTGCTTCACCTCCTGTTGTGTCTAGCTCCCTTCACTTGACTCCTGAGGATCTGTGCTCAAAGCTGGGTATGCTTCTCTCAAGTAGTACTCCCATCACCACCGTGAGTCAACATGAGCTCAAGCTCCTCATCTGAGGATCTTCATTTTGAGCCATTTTTGTACCTATTGGGTAGTATCACCCCATTCTGCATAGTCTCCATCCCCACCATCCGAGGATCTGTGGGCTGATCATTTGCACAACCCACGAATAGCACCGAGCCTGAGTCCCTGGTGCAGTGCAAGTGAGCCTTCCTCTGCCCCTACTCAGCGGAACTCACTGGAAGACCCTGTGCTGAACCTGTGCGTCTTACTAATAACTACTACCTCCAGTTTTCGGCCAATCCAACCTTGACTTGTGAGGAATCACACTGAGAAGCTCTTAGCTGTACAGAGGGTTCCATCATGTGGTCAGAAGTGAAACTTTCCTACAGTGCAGCTAGAATCCCTTCAGATATGACAATAATCACTAAAGAAATGGCCTCAAGACTGAAATAAAGTACTATCCAGCTGCTCCAAAACATTCCAAGTTGTAGTAACAGCAAATAGAGATTTAAATGGCTATTTAACAAATGTGGGAAAGTTATTCATACCAAAAAGTACAGCCAACCACCTAACTCCAGAAAAATTCTCTTTCCAAAAACTATACAAAAATTCAGCGTATCTTCTCAAAATTTACTACTCACATAGTAATGTTCTCTAAAGAAAGTTATGTAGAAGACACAGAGACAATGAACTTGAAATAGCAATTATAAATGTGTTCAAGGAACACAAAAGACTATGAACAGATGTTATAATGAATACTTGAAAGTGGAAACAAAAAACTGAGTGAAATAAGGAAGGCATTTAAGGGTATGAAAATTTCCAAGACTCATAGAACTCTACCAAGCATTATCTATATGTGTTCTCCAGTGACTAGAAATATCGAAATGGTTCCTAGTGTAAGGTTCCCATTGCTCCATAGTACTTCAACAATATTGTCTGAGAAGTGGGCCAGGACACTGTTCATTCTACTCTACAGTATGGGAGAAGAAATAGTATCATCTCTGATGTATGGCTCTTCTGAGACTGCCATCCCACCTTATACACATAAGCCTGCGCATTCTCATTAAACATGGGCTATTTTCTAGAGTAGATCACATGTTAGCCCACAAACAAATCCTATCAAGTATGAGAGGAGGGAGGGTTCCTCCAACTGTTAATCTCAAGGGAGCTGTTGTCTTCTACTCTTACACAATGCTGGCTTCTGGAAACAATGTTGGACATTGTGCACGGTATGTTATCAAACAGGAAGCTGATTTAACTTGGTGTCCAGGATGTTTAAAGAGACTTGAACATGTAGACATGATTAATTCTTTTGTCTAGTGAAGTAGTACTCAAAACTTTAGCCATAAATCTTTGGCCATTTTCATTCATTTCTTTCTTTTAATTTGTCATATATAATTTCAGTTAAGCAACCTGTCCATCCCATGTGGGGTTCAAAATAAGTGCAATTTTTAGTGATTCAAAGAATCCTTTTTATTCATTCAAGCACTTGGATAAGTTTAAAGCAGATGCTAAGGATTGTTTTACTAAAAAACTAGACAAATACTTACAAATCAGAATGAATAAGGAAGAGAAAGTTGTTGGATGTGTGTCAGACTGAGAAATATAGTGTTGATGTGGTAAGATCAGTGAAAAGTTATTTGTTAAATGAATGAAAACATACACCTAAGGATAAGGAAGCCACCAGAGGGCGCTGTGATCCACCTCCGAAGTCTTAAGAGACGTCAAATTAATTGGTACTTACACATTGCTCACTGGCCCCTTACAATCTCAGATCAACCCCTTCCTCCCACGGGGTAAATCCATTCCACATTCTGACAATAAAACTTCTCAGAGCTGAGTACTGGGCGGTAGGAAGTGGGTAGTAATAGGCCATACTTACATGGTTCACCACAGAAAGAGCTCACATGGAAGAGAACCTCTGGTTGTGAGAAATTACAGAATTATACCCTCTATCTAGGAATTGGACTTTGGATATTTGAACCGTGAGCTTGTGTGAAATGAACTAGCTTCCTTGATCTGTTGGTCATGTTGACTATGTGCCTTACAACCAGCAGGGGGCACTATGAGACAGCCTGTGTTTATTGTAAACTCACAAGGACCATTTACTCAAAGGAAACTTGACATAGGAAAGATGCCATTTGTTTAATGAGTAGGAAACAGTAGTTGCATCTTCTGTGGCCTGGAAGACTCTCTTAAGCAGACCTTTCCATTGCTCAGCGAGCACTTCTTTCTGAGGGATCCCCAGTACATAAATAAACCTCCATCCTCCTAAGTGTGTGTGAGCTGAGCATCAGCACTAAGGCTGAGGGAGGAGCAGAGGCCATCATGGATGGAAACACTTTGGCAGGAAAGACTCTGTGTCTGGCAGGAGGAGGGGATACAATGAGACCTGAGGCAGGGCCCCCCATGGTAAGGGTCAGGAGCTGTGTCCCTCATGAGGGGACTGTGCCCTTCCTCCTGTTCTTCCCTCAGGTCACGGGTAGGAATGTGCATCAGGAGGTCTCAATTCCCACTCAGCCTTGTCCATCTTGTCCAGTAATCAATGGGAACGTCTACTCTGGTCTCTGCCGCATGTATTCTCATACTGATTGCAGGGTTCCTCTGCCACGCTGTGCTGACTCAGCTGCCCTCACAGTGTATCCTCTGGAGCATCTGCCACACTCCCCTGCAGCCAGAGCAGTGGCTGCAGTGTGGGAGCTCTGCTTCTCTGCTTCCAGAAGAATCCAGGGAGACCTCCCCCAAATCTCATGTACAACCATACAGACTTCCCATGATGGTTCTAGGATCTCCAGTCAATCTTTGGATTCAAAGTGTCCTCAAAACATACAGGATGTTGTCCATATCTGGGCTACAGTCTGGGGATTGTCACTGAACTATATGTCATGCTAATGAGACAAGTTTTAGTTTTAGTTAATGGAAAAAAAATGAGAAGAAAAGTCTTAGGTTCACATACCCAGAGTTTTTTGACCACCTTGCACTGGTAAACTTCCATGTGGACAATATATAGTAGTGTAAAAAATCTCTATAAATGAGGAAAAAGAAAATTATTTTCTGATAACAAAAGATACAATATAGAGATTCCCAGGGAGGCATGGAGAGATGCAATCATTGAGTCCAAAGTCACATGTCTTTTTGTATGAAGCCATTAACTAGACTGTCTACTGTTGTTATCACTATTATGTTGAAGGCTGGAAGCAGGGTCAAGGCCTCTGTGTCTACACCAAAGTCAAATATAACTTTCAAAATCATAGCTGTTCTGACATTTGTCTTCTCCATCTCTGTTGTCCATACCCAGTCCATTTCTTTTCATATTCCCAGTAAGCCCATTTCCTTCTCATTTTAACTTTGAATTTTCGACTCCATGTCTGGTTTTTACTGTTCCTCAGTAAAGTTGGTCTATCCTTCATAGCAAGAACCCCTTGTGGATTTTCCTGGGAATAGTCAGGGCTTTCCTGTGTCCTGCGTTTATTCCCAAATCCAATACCAAACCTCCTGATTCCAAATCTAGACGTTGTCTTAGTATCACATGGGACCAGAAGCAGAAGCCAAGAGATTTGCATTATTTTTCCAATTTGATAGCCCTATTTCATTTTATGAAATAGCTCCATCATTTAAAGCATAGGATAGATGTTAATATCATTATGAAAATTACAATGTTCTCCATTAGGAGAAATCTATAACAAACCCCAGCCCCCCAAGTCTCAGGAAATATTGTGGAAAAGAAGGTAGGGAAAAAATGTAAGAACAGAGGATGACATTGCTATGAAATGATGTCCTCTGGACATAACACGGCTGTTGCATACATAAACTCACAGCAGCTGTGATTATTGTTACAAGACCTGCACAGTTACAACTTCTGACATGGACCGAGGAGGAGATCCTGAGGCTCCTCCCCTAGCTGAGGAGCTATGGAGATTGACATCGATGGCTACTGTAGAAGGGAGTTCTTTTATTTGTGAGGTGGCTACTAGCAGGCTGCCTATGCCATAGAGGAAAAGCCCACACACACAATACATTATGAGCTCTAATTTAACTCAGTGGGTTATTTAAAAATTGAAAAAGACTTGAAATTGGAAGGAAGAGGTGCTAGCAGTACCTAATAGGAGTTGCTAGGGGAGGAGTGGGGACAGATATGGTCAAGATACTGTGTGTAATATAGGAAAGTAATTTTCAAATTGTGTGTATGTGTGTGGAGATTTGTGTATGTGACTCCTGGTGCCTTTGGAGGCTAGAGGTGTAGAATTCCCATGGGGCTGGAGTTACAGAGAGTGGTTAGTTGCTTGATGAAGGTTCTAGGAACCAAACCCAGGTCTTCTGCAAGAGCAGTGCATGGTTTTAACCACTCAACCATCTCTCCAGACACATATGTAAAATTTTCAAGGAATAAAGAAAAACATATTAAAAGAAAGGATTAAAATATTGCTATATTTTGAAATCAAGTTTAGTAAGAAGGTATTTTTAGAAAAGAGATATCTATATTATTTAAAAAGTTTGGCAACTGCTGGTACATATTCAGATATGTAACATATATACCACTGGTTTTATATATGCTTATAAATCTATATATAATACTTGTATTATTTTATCAAACCAACAGTGGAGATTTGGATTCTTCACACCATTTAAGGATTTCTCTCATTAACATACCATAAACCTTGGCTCAAGAACCCAATCATCTGTGTTTTCATTTTAAATTATATTCCTGTTTTACATATCTCTATATTTACAGATAAGTACTTTATATTCTACTGTAATGATATGCAAATATTGCACAGAACAATTTTGAAAGGTACTTACATGTTTGTGTGAATGAACATAGTTGTTTGGTAGGACCCACTACATAGATGTGAGTTTTTAAAATTTAATTACTACTTTGTGTGTGTGTGTGTGTGTGTGTGTGTGTGTGAATGTGTGTGTGCATGTGTACATGCACTCACATGTTTGAAATGTCAAAAGGTACCAGATCTCCTGGAACTGAAGTTACAGGCAGTTGTGAGTTGCCTGATGTGGGTGCTGGCAATTGAATTAGGCTCCTCTGCAACAATAGTATGTGCTCTTAACCACTGAGCCATTTCTCAAGGCTAGATGTGAATTTTCTCAGTTTTCTTACACTCACTTAGTTTTTTCACACCATGAGTAGCTATATCTTGGTCCTCCATTCTAGCTTCTCCAGATTTACTCTTAGTCTGGCTTAGTTCTTTCCACAGAATCCCCTCATCACAGTGAAGCTTGACTCCTCGGGGGCTCCACCATTTGGTATTGGCCCAGCGTCTTCCTAGTTCTTTCTCCCGCCCCTTTCAGCTCTTGTTTCTAACTCATCTCCATTCTTCTGTGATGCATGATAACTCCCTTACTGTTATGGACCCTCACTGGCCACATAAGGCCAGGACTCAGGTGGGTGAACTTTATGATTCTGCCTGTCCTCCATTCCAGTCTCTCTGGATTTACTCTAAGTCCTACTGAAGTCTGCCCCAGGAGTCCCTTCTTCAAGATCATCTTCAACTTCTGGGAACTCTGCCTCTTAGTGTAGATCCAGCCCTGCCTCCCAGTTCTTTCCCACCACCCCTTTTAGCCTTTCCTTCTAACCTGTCTCTATTCTTTTGTGAAGCCCCAACCCACAAAACTCTTTACCAGGAACATGATAGCTACCACAATTAACTAGGCCCTAGAATGAGCAACAGCAAACAAAGAAAGGAACATGAAACCAACAAAGATGAGATCAGTTATCTCTGCTAAGGCACACTAGATGTCTACACCCCAGTGCAAAAGCACAAATGTGAACAACCAGGGCAGTGTGCCTCCTCCAAACCCTAGCAACCACGTTGCAATAGGCCATGAGAAAAGCCATTTATCTGAAGCACAAAACACAGACTTCAAAACAGTAACTGTGAACATGTTCATGTATGTTAAAATGATATTAATAAATGTCTTCATGACGACTATGAAAACACAGAAATAATGAGAACAATTCAAGACCCGAAAGTAAGATTTAACAAAGACAAAATACAGTAAAGAAAACTCAAACTGAAATAAAATTGGAAATGAAAAAAATTAGAATGTAAAATAAAAACCTGAGAGATACACCTCATTGTTAGGTTAAAGTCATGGAAGAGATGATTTCAGGTCTTGTAAACAAGGAAGAAGAAATGAAAGTTTAGTTAAGAAAAAGAAATGAAAATCTGAAAAAAATCTTGGTGCAACACATCCAGGAAGTCTGGAACACTACAAAAATACAAAAGAATCTATAAATAATAGGTAAAAAAGAAGATGAAGCCCAGGCTAAAGGCACAGAAAATATTCTTTTTTATATTTGATAAATCACTAGTTTATTTTTTCATTTTGCTCTCCAAATATTGCTTTCCTCAATGAACAATTTTTTCGTGAGAGAAATGTGTTTTCCCCCACACAAAACCAGTCACTATTATAAATTATTGGGCAAACATGAGAAAAATATCTGAATTGTCATCCAAAAATTAAAGACAAAAATTTATGTAGTGCTTGTGGGGTATCTTAGACTTGATTATGAAGTTACTTTTTAAGCAGTTATGCAAGAACAAACAGAGAACCAGTGGGCTGGCCTTATAGGGTCATTGTCTCTTTCTGACAGTACTGACTTCTCAAAAGCTTTGGTAGTTGCAATAGTAAGTGTCTCAGACACTAGGTTTCAATCATTTCTTTGTAGTGATAATTTTACAGCTACAGTAATATCTCTGACAATAAATGATTCTTAGTGCCCACTTTGTTGTGCCATTTTTTTCCTCTTAGAACACTTTTAATCAATCCTGCTCCACCTCCCACCAACTACACAGTTTTTGCCTTTTTTGTTTCCTATTATTTGCTTTTTGTTTATATATTCTGAATTTGGTAAACTTTGACCATATAATCAAACAGACAAATGACAAAAAAGAATAAATATTAGAGAAGTTTGTGTGAAGAAAGATTAGAAAATTTAAAGTAAACCATGGAAAAAGAATATTTAGTTTGGCTTAAAACAGTGACATAATCATTTAAATATGAACAACTCATTTGGAAAAAAAACTCAGAAACTGTTTTATTACTCAGGTGTATCATTCAACCACCAAAATGCTCCAGAATCCCACCCATTCCAATCAACCTATGCATTCTATAACAGAAATCACAAGAGGTATTCATGTTTATTTCTAGGTCCCAAGGATTTCATGGTATGACAAGAGTATGACAGGGGTATTTTCAGGAGCTGCTTGGCTTTCTGGGATCCAGACTTAAAGAACAGGTTTCAATCAACAGCCAGTGTTTCTGACAGAACCAAGGGGATGCTCTTATGAGCAGGGAGTCCTAGGCAAGGCTACTTTTCAGCAAACAAAACAGGATTGCTCTCAGTCGATACTCAGGCTGGACACTTGTAGTAACCAAAGGGTTCTGGTTTGAGATCCATAATTTACTGGCCTCTTGAGAAATGATGGACATATAACTTCACTAAATGTGCCTCTTCCAAAGCTCAGGTTTGAAATTTGTTTTGGCTAAGGATCTGAAAATAATAAGACATGTTATCCTTTTAAAAATTACTAATTTAAAAATAAAACAACTTATTAGGCTATTTGTAAATATTTAAAATCAAGCTAGAACTGATTTAGATGCTTCTACTCTGCTAACTAACTTTTATTTCACTGGAAAGTACTATGCTAGTTGCTGGAAAGAACAGTCATTAAATTACAAATGCCCAGCTATGAACCTATGAACTCCAAAAAGGTTTGGCATGACATTTGCATAGGTGTTAAAGTGAATGCTATGGGCATAACCACCATTCTTAACTACATCATAGGAAAAAAACACTTTTCACTAATCTGAAGAAAGAGATGTCTATTGAGGTACAAGAGGCACACAGAATACCAAATAAATGGGGCCAGGAAGGAAAGGCGCCATCACACATAACCAAGGATGTTAAACCTGGATGGGAAAAGACAAATCACGCTTAAAGGCA
The DNA here is from genome assembly GCF_007827085.1 of Peromyscus californicus insignis. Taxonomy (NCBI): domain Eukaryota; kingdom Metazoa; phylum Chordata; class Mammalia; order Rodentia; family Cricetidae; genus Peromyscus; species Peromyscus californicus. The sequence continues at coordinate 9,206,879 of NW_026294458.1, read as the reverse complement.
AGCTCCTTAGATAACACCTGACTCTTCTTTTGTCTTTTTTTAGTAAGCACTTCATTTTAATTAATTAACATGTGCATATTCAGCATTTATAGGATTAGTAAAAGTAAAATGCTGAATACAAGGGGAATCCACATTTCAAAATGAGCTGGACTCTACAGCTATTACTTAAAATGTAAATATTAGCATAACAAAAGTATACATATGAGATATAATCAAGTCTGAAATGAGCACAACATGGAAGGGAAATAAAGAGATACCAAAATTTATATAAATACAATTTTGGGTATATGTATATGTATGGTGTGTGTGTGTGTGTGTGTGTGTGTGTGTGTGTGTGTGTGTGTCTGTCTGTGTGTGTGTCTGTGTGTGTGTATCTCTGTGTGTGTACATGCATATACCTGTGTGAGTGGAGTGGTATGAGCTCATGTATATGTGGGTGGGGGCCACAGGGTGACAAAGTATATCTTCCTCTATCATTCTCCACCTTATTTTTTTTAATTAAAACAATTTTCAAATTTGAATACATTTGATCATATTCTTCCCCTCTCCCAAGTCATTCAAAGTCCTCTTCCCCTCCTTATTCAACCAACATAAAGTTCTTTTTCAAAAAGTACACAAACCTAATACATCAACAACCCTCCTCACAAGCAACAAAACATAATAAAATCACACTCAAAAAGAAACAAACAAAACACTGAACTGTAATCAATTAAAAGCATATTAAAAAACCCCATGGAATTCATTTTATGTTGTCTCTGCTGCTTCTAATCATAAGGCCCATCCTGAAGTTGTTGATTTACCCAGTGTGACTTAATTGGAGAAAACGGATTTTTCCTTTCCCAGCAGGTATGACAGCTCAGTTGTTAACCTTTAGCCCAATGGCTAGGTTTTCATTCATTCATTTAAAATATAAAACAAAATAAAATATAAGAAGATAAAACAAAAATTATCACACTGAAGTTATACAAGACAAACCAACAGGAGGAAAAGAGCCCAAGAGAAGGCACAAGAATCAGAAACTTACTCATTCACACACTCAGGAATCCCATAAAAACATTGGTTATGAAGCCCTAATATATATGCAGAGGGTCTGGTGCAGACACACTCAGGCCCTGAGTATGCTGCTTAAGTTTTGATGAGTTCATATGAGGTTTGTTTATGTTTATTTAGAGGGCCTTGTTTTCTTGATGCCCTCCATCCCGCCGGCACTTACATTCTTTCTGCCAACTTTCTGCCAGGAAGGAACATCTTTCTGGTGTTGTTCCATGAGGTCTTAGGGGAGGAATTGGATGGAGACATATCATTTAAGACTGAGTGTTCCAAGGTCTCTCATTCTCTGTATAATGTCTGGCTGTGGGTCTCTGTATTTGTTCCCATCTGCTGAAGGAGGAAGTTTCTTTGATGATGGCTGAACAAAGCACTGATCTACGAGTGTAATAGAATGTCATTAGGAGTTGGTTTATTACTACAATTTTCCTTTTTTTTTTTTTTTTTTTTGGTTTTTTGAGACAGGGTTTCTCTGTGTAGCTTTGTGCCTTTCCTGGATCTCGCTCTGTAGACCAGGCTGGCCTCGAACTCACAAAGATCCACCTGCCTCTGCCTCCCAAGTGCTGGTGCGCCACCACTGCCCGGCTGAATTTTCCCTTTTATAAGATCAGTATTGCAGGGTTTTACCCTAGGTCCGGGGGCTGTCTAATCTCAAGTTCTTGGTCACCTAAGCAGTGTTGAGTATGGGTTCCATCTCACAGAATGGGCCTTAGGTCAAGTCAGTTATTTGTTGATTACTTCCACAAGCTTTGCACCACCATTGCCATAGCATATCTTGCAGGTACTATACCATTGTAGATAATGGTTTCGTAGCTGGCTTGATGTTTACATTTCTCTTTTGAAAGCACACAGAGTAAGTTCCTGTACCAAAGATGCTGGAATGTAGGGGTGAGCACTCTATGTAGGCACCAACTTGACATGTCCATATTTAATGAGTTGTGTGGGTGCTATCTTCAACAATCAAGTGTTGCTGTCAGTTTCTGGAGAGCAACCTATTGTCTGGGCAACAGCCTGGGTTGTTTGGTGATTCCTGTTGTGTTCCTTTGGCCAAAAACTCTAGATGCAACCCAATACCACTACCAGAAGTTTCATTTGGTGACAATGTTCACTTGGGGCTCTGTGTTTCCCCCATTATTTGGTGACTAGATTTAGATCATGTTCATATATGAATATATTTTAGCAAGTTTCTACTGTATTAGGTTTCTATACTACTCCTCAAATGCCTCTTAATTTTAGCTGTCTCTTCTTGTATCCCCTCCCACACAACCCCATCTCTCCTTCCCTCCACATTTGGTCTTCCTTTCTATTAAATTTCTCCTTCATAATGACATCTATATGTTCCCTCTAGTCTCTTACTCTATACCTAACCTCTGTGGTTCTATGGATTATAGCTTGGTTATCATTGACTTAACAGATAATATCCATATATAAGTGAATACATACAGTATTTTTTCTGAGTCTGGGATACCTCAACCAGTATAATTTTTTTCTAGTTCCATCCATTCATTTGCTATAAATTTCATGATGTCACCTTTTTAAACAGCTGCATGAGTAAATGTTTTCTATTTTATGAATCCATCCTTATGTTGAGGAACATCTAGGTTGTTTCCAGAATCTGGCTATTATGAATAGAGCAGAAATTAACATGGTTGAGCAAGTATCTCTGTGATAGGATGCAGTATTCTTTGAGTATATGCACAAGAGTAGTATAGATACATCTTGAGGTAGAACAATATCCATCATCCAGAGGAACTACCACACTGATTTCCACAGTGGCTATGTGAGTTCGCACTCCTGTCAGGAATGTATGTGTACTCCTCTTACTCCACATCCTCACCAACATGAGGTGTCAGCTGTTTTGGTGATTTTACCCATTGTGGTGGGTGTAAGATGAAATCTCAAAGTAGCTTTGATTTGCAATTCCTTGATAGCTGAGGATATTGAACATTTCTTTAAATGTTTCTCAGCCATTTGAGTCTTCTCTATTGAATATTTTCTGTTTAGATCTGTACTCCAGTTTTAATTTTTATTATTTGTTTTCTTGGTATCCAGTTGCTTGAGTACTTCATGTATTTTTATCTTAGCCCACTATAAGATGTGTAGTTGGTAAAAAAGAAATCTTTTCCTATTCTGTAGGCTGCCACTTTGTACAAATGGCATTTTCTTTGCCATGCAAAAGCTTATCAGTTTCATGAGGTCCCATTTATTAATTGTTGATCTTAGTGTCTGTGCTAACACTGTTCCATTCAGAAAGTCTTTTCCTATGTCAATGAGTTGAAGGCTATTCCTCACTTTCTCTGCTATCAGGTTCATTGCACCTTTGACAAATGGTGGTGGTCAACTTGATGGCTGCATTTAGATGAATCCAAACAGATCCACTCTTAGTACCCGGCACAAAACTCAGTCTGCAGAAGGAACCAAAGTCTTCAACAAAAATCCGGATACAATGAACAAATGTCCATGTCAACAGAAGCACACAGGGTCATCCTATTTAGTATTAGAGTTAACAAATGAACCGTCATTTCAAGTTACTTTAGACTTCTCTCAAATTGTGGAGAAAGGTAGGATTTTTCCTTACTTCAATTATGTTTCGGGTAAACTTCACTTTTTATGAATCCTTTTTCATATATTTAATAACATGTCAACTCACATATGCACCACACACACACCCTGATTTGAGTTGACTGGAACTTAACTACCAAGAGAAAAATTACATTGTAGTGATATGATCCAGAACTGTGCTTCTGCTGCCATAGACATTTGTCATGGTCTTGCCACAGTTTGCAGAAGCATGTCCTGAGGATGCTCAAGGGAAGACTCAACGGAGGAGGCACTCTATGAACAAACAGCAAAAGGATTTGAGAGAACAACCATTTTTTAAAAAATAGTTATGCCCAACATGATCCATGTGATGGATGCAGTTTAATGTTCTGAAATTTCCCTTCATGGAAGGAATATTTAGCTCTGTGTTTATGATAGTTCAGCTGTCTGCATCACTATGCCATAGCTCCAGGAGCATAGACTGAATTCAAACAAGGTATACAACTTATAATCACAAAATCCAAGAGAACATCATTTCACAAACCATACCCACTTGAAAACTAATGAAATGGCTTCAGTCAAAATATTTATTTGCAGGTTTCATTAATTAAAGCATTCTTAAAGAAATTGGACCATACATTAATGGGCTAAGATTCTTGACTTTTAAAGCAAAGTAGAGGATAAACAATATATGTTTGTAGAGGAAGTTTATGAGATGGAGACAAATACTAGAGTATAAAAAAGGGTAAAACAAAAGATGAACAGGAGTGAACAAAAAGGAGGAAAATATCCTTCCTTGGAGCTATGATGGGAGTGTGACCTTGTGTTCACCTTAATATCAGGTATCCAGAACTAAGATAAAGTGTGTGTGTGTGTGTGTGTGTGTGTGTGTGTGTGTGTGTGTTTAGGTGAAATTTTCTGTAAATATCTGTTAGGTCCATTTGTCTTATGAATCAGCTCCAGAATTTCTTCGTTTAGTTTTGTCTGTTGGCAAGAGAGTAGTATTGAAGTCTCCCACTATCAGTGTATGAGGGTCAATATGTGATTTAAGTTGTAGTAGTGTTTCTTTTACAAAACTGAGTGACTATCTGTTGAGTGCAAAGATGTTAAGGATTATAATGTCCTCTTGGTAAATTTTCCCTTTGACGAGTACATCTATCTCTTCTGATTAGCTTGGATTTTAAATCTATTTTGTCAGATATTAAAATTCTACACTACACTGGATGGTAGGGGTGCATATCTTTAATCCTAACACTCAGGAGGCAGAGGTAGGTGGGTCTCTGTGAGTTCAAGGCCAATCTGATCTATAAAGCAAGTTCCAGGACAGCTAGAGTTATTGCACAGAGAAACTCTTTCTCAAGAAAACCAAAATAAATAGATAAACAAGAAAAGAAACAAGCCGGGCGGTGGTGGCGCACGCCTTTAATCCCAGCACTCGGGAGGCAGAGCCAGGCGGATCTCTGTGAGTTCGAGGCCAGCCTGGGCTACCAAGTGAGTTCCAGGAGAGGCGCAAAGCTACACAGAGAAACCCTGTCTCGAAAAACCAAAAAAAAAAAAAAAAAAAAAAAAAAGAAAAGAAAAGAAACAAATAAATAAAATGTCTACACCAGCTTGCTTCTCACGTCCATTTGCTTGGAATATATTTTTCCACCCTTTTACCCTGAAATGATGTCCTTGATCATGATTAAAGTGTGTTTCTTGGATTCAGCAGAAGGATGAAACCTGTTTTTGTATCTATTCTTTTATTCTGTCTTTTCATTGGGGAATTGAGACCACTAATGTTGAGAGGTCTCAATAACCAGCAGTGTGTATTGATTCCTGCCATTTTCTTTGTTGCAGTGTTTGTGTTTGTGTGTGTGTGTGTGTGTGTGTGTGTGTGTGTGTGTGTGTGTGTGTGTACATGTGTCCCCTTTGACTTGCTGGTATGAGATCATTCATTCCTTGTGTTTTCTTGAATGTAGTTAACCTCTTTAGGTTGGAGTTTTCCTTCTATCACCTGTAGGGCTGGGTTTGTATTTAGATAATGCTTAAATTTGGCTTTATCATGGAATGCCTTCTTATATCCATCTATCGTGCTTGAAAGTTTTGCTGTGTGTAGTAGTCTGGGCTGGCATCTGTGGTCTCTTAGATTTTGTAGCACATCTATCTAGGCCCTTGTGGCTTGTAGAGTTTCCATTGAGAAATCAGGTGTAATTCTAATTGGTCTGCCTTTATATGTTACTTGGCCACTTTCCCTTGCAGCTTTTACTGTTCTTTCTTTGTCATAATGTTTAGTGTTTTGCTTATTGTGTGTCAAAGGGGCTTTCTTTTCTGGTCCAGCCTACCCAGCTTGGTGTTCTGTATCTTACTTGTACCTTCATATGCATCTTCTTCTTCAGGTTAGGGCAATTTTCTTCTATGATTTTGCTAAAAAATATTTTCTGTGCCTTTAACCTGTGTTACTTCTCCTTCCTCTAATTCCTATTAGATTTAGTCTTTTCATAATGTTCCAGATTTTCTGGATGTTTCGTGCTTGGAGGTTTTAATTTTAAAGTTGTCTTTGATTGAGGTATCCATTTCTTCTCTCTTATCTTCAGGGTCTGAGATGCTCTCTTTCATATCTTATATTCTGGTGGTGAGACTTGCCTCTGAAGTTATTTTTCAAGTTCTTAAACTTTTCGTTTTCAGATTTCCCAAAGTTTGGGGTGTCTTTATTGATTCTATTTCCACTTTCAATTCTTGGACAGTTTTATTCATTTCCTTCCATTGTTTGTTTATGTTTTCATAGACATAAAAAAAAGATGTATTCATTTCCTCTTCATGGACTTCTATCATATTCATACAGACTGTTTTAAGGTCTTTTTATTATGCTTCAGCTATGTTGGAATATTCTGAGCCTGCAATGGTAGGGATGCTGGGCTCTAGTTGGAGACACAATATCCTGGATGTTTTTGATTGTGTTTGTACACTGGTGTCTATGCATCTGAGATTGAGTTTGGTATAATTCTCAGTGCTGTTATATGGTCTTATCTTGGTTATGTGGGTGTTTTGTTTCTTTGTTCTGTTTCCTCTCTGGTTCTTTGCAGAGCATGATGGCTGTGTGCTGTAGGAGTTCTTCTGGGATCCTGATGGATATGGGCACTGGATTGTCCCAGTAAAATGTTTATCTGGACATTGGGAGCTGATACTTAGGAGTGGTGATGGGCTTGGGGGCTGAGAGGTTCCACAGGAGGGAGGAAAGCCGGATATTCCACTAGGATCTTAGTTCCCTGGGAATGGGAGCAAAGAGTGAGGAGAGACCACAGCAGAAGGTCAGCTACAGAGTTGAGGATGAGACTGGGAGACTGGATTTGAAGGAATGAAGGGAGAGGTGAAGGTCTTCAGTTAGTCAACCTGCTTCCCTAGTCAGAGTGGCCTGTGGGTTCCCAGGTAGTGCTTGCTGGAGTTAGGGGCTCGAATAAAGCAATGTGTGTGTGTGTGGGGGGGGGATGTTAGGAGGAATCTGCATCATTCACTGGAGATGTTGGTGTTGGAGGCTGCAGCAGGTATTCTGCTGTAGAGCTGAGGATGAGACTAGGGGATTGGATTTGGAGAAGCAGAGGGAGAGGTGAAGATCTGCAGTCTGGCTCCCCGCTTCCCTGGCAAGAGTGGCCTGCAGGTTCCCAGAGAATGCTTACTGGGTTAAGAGTCTTGAATAAAGGAAGAATAGGAGAAAAAGATTTGTGTAGTCCACTGGAGATGGGGGCATGCTGTGGGGGAGGGAAGCCTTATCAGATGTTATGCTGCAGAGCTGGGGATGAGAGGGGGGCATTGGATTCAGAGGAGCTGAAGGAGAGGTGAAGATCTGAAGTTAGACTATCTGCTTCTTTGGCCAGATTGGCCTGTTGGTTCTCTTCATTTTGATTGGTTGTGTACAACTTAGTGGTAACCAACAGCTCTCTGATTAGACTTAAGACATGTTCAACAAGAGGGAAGCAGTGCCTGGTACTAGAACTTTTGTTATATAATTTATACCTCTTGGGAAGAAAAATTTTAGCTCATGTGGCATAACTTCATAATATACTAGTAACTTAACAGCATATCTAAAAGCTCTAGAGCAAAAATAAGAAATCATACCCAAAAGAAATAGACGGCAAGAAATAATCAAACTGAGGGCTGAAATCAAGTTGTAAACAACTTTAATCCATGGTGGTCAGATAGGTTGAAGGTTGCTATTTAAAATTTTAAAGTATTCTTTGAAAATTACTTTGTGTCCTAATAATGTGTTCAATTTTGGAGAAAGTTCCATGACTGCTGAGATCACTTTCCCCCTGCAGTCCTAGAACCTCATCTAGCTTGGACATATACAGACCCAGTGCATGCTTCCACAGTCTCTGTGAGTTTGTATGTGTGTCAATCCTTCTGTGTCTGGAAGACCTTGTTTCCTTGGTGTCTTCCATCCCTACTGTCTCTTACAATTGTGGTGATATTGTGTTCCTCAATATATTGTGAACACTAATAAACTTATCTGGGGTCAGAGAACAGAACAGCCACTAGATACAGAGGCCAGAAAATGGTGGCACACACACCTTTAATCCTAGCATTCCGAAGGCAGAGATCTGTCTGAATCTCTGTGAGTTCAAAGCCACACTGGAAACAGCCAGGCATGGTGACACACGCCTTTAATCCCAGGAAGTGATAGCAGGAAGCAGAAAGGTATATAAGGCGTGAGGACCAGAAACTAGAGCCTGGTTAAGCTTTTAGGCTTTTGAGCAGCAGTTCAGCTAAGATCCATTTGGATGAGGACATAAAGGCTTCCAGTTTGAGGAAATGAGATCAGCTGAGAAGTTGGCGAGGTGAGGTTAGCTGTGGCCTGTTCTGTTTCTCTGATCTTTCAGCATTCACCCCAATATCTGGCTCCTGAGGTTTTTTTTTTTATTAATAAGACCTTTTAAGATTCATGCTACATACAATCTTTCTGCCTCCTTTTCTCCAAAGATCCCCGAGTCCTTAGGGGAGAGGTTTTATGGAGACATCCCATTTAGGACTGAGTATTCCAAGGTCTCCCACTCTCTGCACATTGTCCAGTTGTGGGTCTCTGTATTTGTTCCCACTTACCACAGGGGATATTTTCTCTGTTGATGGATGATCAAGACATTAATCTATGGATATAGCAGAATGTTGTTAGGAGTCATTTGGTGGTAAGAGATGTCTAGTTGAGGCTTTGTCTCACAGTTATTTAGTGATTCCATTCTAAAGAATCTTCTATTTGTCTGCAAACCTTATGATGTCATTGTTTTTCTCTGCTGAGTAGTATTCCATTGTGTATATGTCCCACATTTTATTTATCCATTCTTCAGGGTCCTGTGCTCATTGCATGAGTTGGCTGTTTGAAACCTGAGGCTTATACAGGGTTGCTTGGCTCGGCCTGGGAGGAGGGGACTGGACCTGCCTGGACTGAGTCTACCAGGTTGATTTCAGTCCTCGGGGGAGGCTTTGCCCTGGAGGAGGTGGGAATGGGGGGTAGGCTGGGGGGAAGGGGAGGGGGGCGGGAGGGGGGAGAACAAAGGAATCCATGGCTGATATGTAGAACTGAATTGTATTGTAAAATAAAATTAAATTAAATTAAAAAAAGAATCTTCTAGTGTAGTAGGTTTTCATATGATCCTCAGATGTCCCTTATTTTTAGAAGTTCCTCCCCATATTCCTTCCATTACCCACTCTTCCTTCATCATCTCCATTTAGTCTCCACCTTCCAGTCTCCTCTCCTACCCTGTCTCTTCCAAAGTATATATTCTATTTCTCCATCCTCAAGAAGTCCTTCCCTACCTTGTCCCTTACTTTATAACTAATCTATATGGTTATATGAATTGTGGCATGCCTATCAAAGGCTGAAAAGCTGCCATTCACATTTAAGAGAATACATATAGTATTTGTCTTTTAGGGTCTGGGTTACTTCAATCAGGATGATTTTTTTTTCTAGCTCCATCCATTTACTTGTGAATTCTATTTTTTTTGTAGCTGAATAATATTCCATTGTGCAAATGCACCATATTTTTGTTATCCATTCATGTCTTTATTGACATCTAGGCTATTTCCTATTTCTGGCTTTTAGGAATACAGCAGCAGTGAACATGGATGGCCTTGTCTCTTAAGTAGGGTATATGCATTAAGATAAACAGCTGGATCTTGAGGTAGATCTATTCTCAGCTTCTGAGGAACCACTACACTAATTTCTGTAGGAGCTTTATAAGTTTGCACTCCCACCAGTAATAGATGAATATTTCCCTTACTCCACATCCTCATCGACATGAGGTGTCCTTTGTTTTATTGACCTTGGTCATTTTTACTGATGTAGGATGAAATCTCAAAGTGATTCTAATTTTCATTTTCCTGATGACTAAAGGTTGATAAAGATTTCTTTAACTGTTTCTGAGCTATTTGTGTTTCCTCTTTTGTGAGCACTGCTTAGATCTGAACCCCAGATTTTAATTGGGCTCTTTGGTTTTCTTTTCCTCTGTTCTCCAGGTTTTTTTAAATTAAAAAGTAATGGAGGTATCACAATCTCAATCTCATATTGTGCTACAGAGCTACAGTAATAAGACCAGCATGGTATTGGCATAAAAAATAGATTGTTGATTAATGGAGTCAAGTTAAAAACCCACACAAATCAACACATCTGTGGTTGTTGGAATTTTGATAAAGAAGCCAGAAATATACCTTGGAAAGAAAGACAGCATCTTCAACAGATGTTGCTGGTCAAACCAAATGGCTACATGTAGAAAAATGCAAAAACATACATACTGCAGTAGGTTACACTGTATATAAGATCTCCTAGTACATGCTGAACTAGAGGTCAGTAAAGGTTGTTGCTGCCACTAAAGAAAGCCCCAGGAGCTGGACTCTCAAAAATAAAAAAGTGAAGAGGTCCATGGCATACCCAGGCCAGTGGTCATGACCAAAGGGATTGAGGTGTGGCTACTATGAATACTCTGTTTAGCCACAGCTAGTTCTTTCAGCGTGGTTGAAGCATCCTGGCTTCTCTACCTCCATCCCCTAGACTCCTGTTTCTTTTGATACCAGGGGTGCAATATTATTCTCTGCTTGGTTTGAGGTCTCTGCCTCATGACTGGGTGCTGGTGAGATAAAGACCACATATGGAACAGGAAAGAAAGGAGGGGGCTCTTTGGATCCCTCCCTGGAGAGGAAAGGTAATCCAACACAGACAGTGAACATCTCTACAAAGAGACTGAGCAGAGAGTGCTTGGGGGCAGACCCAGGGAAGAATTGGATATAGGAGATTTGGATGCTGATAGAACATACACCAAGGAAGGGCAAGACAGTTCTAGGCCATGAATGTGACTTCTAACCCAGGCCAGGGACCAGAAGACTATTGATTACAGGGCCCAAAGGGGTCAAGGTGAGAAGAAGCAATTAGAAAGGCTATCTCCAGGCAGATTTATAATTTTGAATGGCACAAACTTCCTGAGCTGAGATGTTGCTAGGTGTGTTTTTTTCTTTTAATTAATTAAAAAACACAGGGACACTAATTATCAGAATGGGCATTCAGAGATTCTGTAAGATCAACTCCCAGGACCCTCATTTCACTGCAGTAAAATCCTCAGAGTGAGGCACAATGAACTCCCATGTGTCCTGACTTCTATCTAGGCCTTTCTATCTGATGAGTCAAGGAAACATTTCAGAAAGGACGATACCCATCTGTGCTCACACACAGTGTTCAGTGTAGAGTGCTCCTCTCTCCAAGACAATGGACATGCTCACACAGAGGGATTTCTACCCATAATTCCAAAGTCTTATCCCATTTCAAGGGTGCAGAAATCAAATAGCCATGAGCAGAGGCTGAGTTACAGATACTATGGCTTGTGATCAACTAAATAAATGGCCAAAGGTGTAGAGGAACAGCAGCAAAGAGCCCAGGAGAGCACAGAAGTTATTTCTGTAGAGGATATTGATGGACATATATGGATGTTTACTACCTGCTCAGTCTTCATCAGGCCTTAACTCTAAACAATTCACTTTCCATCAGTAGATTTCCTTCTCTGTATGAGGCTGTCATTAAGAATAAACCACATAGGATGGATTTGGGAATTAATTGAGATGTTACCTACAGTTTGCTTGGCATATGGGTCCCCTCACTAACCCTAGTCACTACTATAGTCACCTGGGCTCCTGTCAATCTAGCCTCTGACTTTGTGACCTTCAACAATTAACTTCACTTCTCAGGGATCACCCTCTAATTTTCCCAATGAGGAGGTGAATAAAGGTCACCAAATGTTATCTATCTTGGAAATTATAGAATTTTTATGTGGTGGGGTTGATCATGGAGATAGGTTCTAGACATGGTGAGACAGAAATGCCTCAGTTGAGTATGAAACAAGAGATGGGTTAAGGGTTGTATGCATGTGAGTGTGCAGGGAGATGGATCTAGTTGCTTTCCCCAGCTTTGCTCACCCTGACTGCAGGTGGCCACCATGGGAATCCCCAAGCTAAAGTTAGTCCTGTGTTGGCTGAAACAAGAACTCAGGGGAATGAAAATAGAGAAGTGAATAGAAGTGAAACCAAGCCCCTGGTAAGAAAAACATGACAAACAGGGCCAGGTGTGGCCATTGAGAACAAGGGACCATTTCAAGACTGTAGTTGGATGACTGTCTCTCATAGGTAGGAATAGTAGAGTCTACATCATATCCCCTCCCAACTACAAGTAATAGTCCCTGGATCTGATGCTGCCCATCTGGCTGCATCCTCACATTCCAAGCTCAGTCCTGAATATCAGAACCCTGGAAGGCAGGGCAAAGGAGCCTCAGGACCAGCCACTTGTGCCCTTGTATGTTAGTGCACCAGAGAGGAGGTGACTGGACAAGAACTCTGGAGTCCCATCACAAGTTCCTAGCCTTGGCAGAAATGAACAACTGAGTGAGCAAGCACAGAAATCCTTATTCCGTGAGACCCTGTGATTCAAAGACATGCTATTTTAGACCTTCATGAATTTGTCGCCCATGTCCACAGACTGGAACTTCTTCATTATGACAACAAAATCCTACTTTTGGTACTTCATCACAGAGATGTCACAGGGCCAAAGTAGTATAGGAGCCCATAGCCAGAGTTTACTTTTTTAAAATTTTATTCATTTATTTGGTGGGTATGTGTATGTGTGTGTTGGGGGCATTTCCATCCCACAGTACTCACATGGGAGTCAAAGACCAACTCCCTGTAGTTCATTCTTGTATTTCATAACATGAGTCTCAGAATGTGAATGGAAGATGCCTTTAGCCTGTTGAACCATCTCACTGGTCCTTCAGGATACACTTTTAACAAGGAAATAGTATAGATGACCTAATTTTCACATGGTCTAAATAGTCTTGGAGAAGGGGCTGGATGGATGGCTACAGCAACAAAGAGTGACCAACAGGCAAGTTAAAGAACAAAGTCTCATCTTTGTTTAAACATACTATTTTTTTTTACAGAGAATAGTCTAGAAAGAGCTACACCAACACACTTGCAAGGTGCTTTAAAGTAGAAATTTGATTCTTTTTAATTTAAAAATGTTTTAATTTTGTGTGTATTAATATTTTTAAAGCCTGTATGTCTGTAAGTAGATACATGCATGGTGCCTATAGAGTCCAGAAGAGGTCATTGGATCACCTGAACTGGAGCCACAGTTGTGAACTGCCCTGTGGGTGCTGGAAATTGAATCTAATTCTCCTGGAGGAGTGGTCAGTGCTCTTAACCACTGAGCCATCTCTCCAGCCCAGAAATTTGTTTCTATATGTTTTCCCATGTTTTCTGATTTCTCCAAGAATAAGTATGAGTTTTATAACTATGGAACAAAGGATTGAGATGATTTAGGGATCAATATTCTCTTTCTGAGAAGAGCTGACAATGCATCTGTAAAGGCATGAGCTTAGTGTTACTTCAAAGGGGTCAAAAGATGAGATGTGAACTAGAAATGAGGGCATACAAATATAATTCCAGGTAGGTCTAGTCCCCTCCTCCCAGGCCGAGCCAAACAATCCTGCATAGGCCCCAGGTTTCAAACAGCCAACTCATGCAATAGACCTACCTGGACTGAGTCTACCAGGTTGACCTCAGTCTGTGGGGAAGGCTTTGCCCTGGAGGAGATGGGAATGGGGGGGGGGGTTGGGGGGAAGGTGAGGGGGACGGGAGGGGGGAGAACAAGGGAATCCGTGGCTGATATGTAGAACTGAATTGTATTGCAAAATAAATTAAAATAAAAAAAATAAAGATTTAAAAAAAATATAATTCCAGCACTTGGGAGGCTGAGGCATGAGGATCATGTAAGCATAAAATTCCAGAAATTCAGCTGTATAACAATATTTATCTCAAACATATATACAAACATACATAAATATCTGAATAAAGATATACAAAGATAGATGTATATCTATCCTTATAGTCCATACCCATAACTAACCACTACCTGTGGGGCAGAAATTTAGGTGATGTTGATTTTTTTTAATCTAATTTACTTTTTGAACAATGATCATATTTTTGGTATAATTATGAAAAGGCACTTTATGTTTCTCAGTCTGTTTGTTCCAATTCAGTTAACATTTGACAAACATCTATTTCCTGCCTGTTCTGACCTTCACTGGAAGGATGCTGCAGTTGTTATTATACTGAAGAAAAGACAGAAAACCATCCATCTTAGGGCAAGAGTCCAGTGTGGGAAATCTACTCATGGAAAGGGGCCTTGGGATATAACTGGAAAATTTGCTTCAAATTCTTTGTTTTTTGCCCCAAAACATGAAACTTGGTTAAAGATATAACCAAGGTCTGAGCATTGGAAAGGTATGATTTGGGGAGACTGTTGTCTCAATCATAAAAATAGAAAGAAGAGGTATTTTGCAGTTACAAGTACCCACTGTCTGTCATTTGACAAAAGAGAACAAACCAAACCAACAAACTTATTGCAAAAACAGAAGAACAAACAACTCTACATCAAATGTTCCAACAATTTCTTTTATCATTTTCCTCGTTTGGGCACTAGGAAATGAACATAGAGGATTGCATGTGAGAAACAAGCATCTAATGCAAGAGTTTAATCCTCAACTCTTTCTGTAATTTTTTTGAGACAATGTCCCACTTAGTTTCTCTGGCAGTCTCCAAAAGAGCTGAGACTGTGGGACTACATTAAAGTGGCTGAAAGCATCAGAGATTTTTGAAGAAAGTAATAAATCACTTCACACAAACCAAAAAGATGGGTAAAAGGCAAGGTCAGGTAAATAGGAGCACCAGTTGTAAAGACAAGATGTACTGTCAGAACAAGACCCGAGAAGACTTCAAGAGTGTTCACAGGTTCTTTACACAGGGGGTAGTAGATTTGAGCATACTTACAGGATGGCCGATGTGGACTAAGTTCTCTACCTCTTAGATAGGGCAAGATACCTTAAATCCTAGCCTCTCTCATGGTATTCTGCCCTCAACAACATGTTTGCTACAGGAAGTGCATGTCAGAATATGAATAAACTTCTTAAGACAACATTCATTGGCTCAATGAATGTCAGTGAGATGTGAGAAATTATTATCCTTGTTTGCCTACAGTTTGCACAGTCTAAGAGACTTTAGAAGCTTTTCACTTACCAGTGTCATCAGGTATCTCTTCTCTAGGCAGCATGAAGACAGCACCCATCCCATTTTGTTCACTTCCCACTTCCTTAATCAATTCTGTGAGACTAATATTATGGCCTAAAACTAAAATTGGAGAAGCTGAACTACTGCTTCTCTACCCCGCTACCCCCTTTCCCACCTTCCCCTTCCAAAGGCCACATTGACCAAAGAAAAAATTTTGCTCCAATGAGATTTGGCTCTTTTCCTGGTCTCTAAATGTTTCATTTCACATCGAAAAGCCAGTTTAAAATGTCTGATAACTTAATGGCTCCCAATAAATACTTCAAAGGATGGAAAGAATAGATGACGGGAAGGAGGATGGATGTATAAATGGGTACTTGATTTATGGATGGTGGAAGAATGAATGGAAGCATGGATGGATTGACAAAAGAATTAATGTATGGACAGATGAAGAGGTTAAGGGTGGATGAATAGTTGAGAGATAAGGAAAAGGATGGATGAGAGATGCATAGATAGATAAAAGGATGAATGTATGAAGAGATAGCTAAATGGTTGGACAAGAAGATGGATGAACAAGAAATGTGTGGATAAAACAAAATGTTTGGTGAGTCTATGTGGACAATTGAATGAGTAAATGAATGGATAGCTGACAGGGTGGCTATAAGATAGCTTAATTGTGAGAAACACAGAAAACTGGTATCTGGCAGCTCTTTGTAAAGACAATGAAATTAACTTTTGAGTTCAAGTTTCAATTCCAATCTTGTCTTGAATATGACATTTGCCATTCTTTAGCTTATGAAATTTGTCTGTACCATAAAAGGATGGTGCCTGTGCCTGTGCCTGCCCTATCTACGAAATGCTAAGAACATGTATGCACAAAGAAACAGTGAGGTTTTCTCAGGTGCGATGAGAGTATTGCAAAGATTTGGGAGCTCATTAGCTGAGTCCTGAAGATATATGCTATAAGCTGTGAAAAGAAGTATTTGCTTAGAATCCAGACTGCCTTGTGTGAGTCCTGGGTCCATCTCTTGCATCTGTATCTGTCCACTGTGCATCCTTGCCTATGGCATGCTATTGACAACATTCACACACATTCAGACCTGTGTAAGTTTCAAGTGGATTAACTGTGGAAATGGAGTCCTTTAGAGAAGAAATGATGGATCCAAGGTCTTCTGCCTAGGGTCACAAAGAAGCCAAATGTGTTTACCCCATTCTAGGGGTGCCCTGAAGACCACGATGTAGAGAATGGATCCAGAAATTTTAACCTGGGGATATACAAAACCCTAAAAGGATGTCTGCATGACTGTGTTTTGTGGGGAGAATTGGAAATCTTAGTGCAGCAAGATGAGTCACTGTGCTCTACCTAAAGACCTTTATTTAGGAAACTGATCACCAAATGTCATTCCAGGGCACTGTGTTTGGGGCACAATCACCATACTGAATTCTGGCTCTCTGGGATACTCTACCCATCTAGGAGCAAGGACCTTATTTGGAATGGCATATTTCTGATAGTTACTGTTCTCTGGGTCATCATTCCGTAATGAGACCTATATTTATATGGAGTAGAGGGATTGTGGGAAAACTTCCACATTTGCTTGAAACTTGTCTCATAATATTGCTATTTGAAAGGGTTTTGATAGTAAATAAAAGCTGGGAGAGAAAAAGTTACTGACAAAACAGTCTTGACACATTCTCCCAAGTAACTTGCTATTCCCCAGTTAACCACTGTATACTAATAAGCCAACAAAACCAAAACCAATTGCTGAAAAAAATGGCATTGAATGTTAATACACACTAGTGAAACATACTAATAGCTGAAGGTCCCGGTGGAGATTTTCCAGGAAGGGAATCACCAGCCCTAGGAGAGATTTCTCTTCTGTCACGAGGGTCTTTCTAGAAAGAGGTGTTTGTTGCCTCCAATGCTCTCAAACTCCAGGCCCAGGTGAAGGAAGCTAGGTATAGATGAGACTGAAGAACACAGGTGTCAGAACAGACCAAGGGGATCAGCTTGTTTGTTTTCTCTCTTCCTCTAAGAGCAGGGATCACTGGTCTTGGTTTTAGTTTCAAGATAATAAACTGCTCACTGTTCACAGCATGAGAAACACAGGACTGCAAGCAAGAGGAAAAAATTCATGCAGAGGAGCCATGGATTATATTTCTATATGTTCCTTTGGTTGTAGTTATGAGCAGTAACACGCTTCAAATGAGCAAATGAAATTCATTTGCAAGATGTAGAATGCAGTGATTACTGGTAGTGATGGTAGCACAGCACAGTAGATGTATTAAATGTCACTCAGCTGTTCACATAAGGATGGTGATATGACGAGATGTGGATTTTCCCTCCATTAACCACTTAGACTAAGTGCACACAGGCCCTTGGGACTCCCTGAATTAGTCACCTCTTTTGTCCCCCATTTACTTTTGCTTTCATTTTGTTCTCCTCTAAAAGAACTGTTTTTCTGCCTGGATAGAGTCTAAATTTCTTGGAGATTAGATTAGGCTGGGTATATTTACTGTCATTTGGTTCTTTCTGTACTCTTAGTCCTTGGTATCCATTTACCTGCATGTCTTGCTCACTTTCACTGCCAATTACTAGAAGTGCCAGCATCCAGTTCTCCACTCTGGTGTCCACCAAGATGTGGGTGGTTGTACTTGGGAGGAAGGCATCAAAGGCATCATCCTGAGGCTTAGTGCAAGAGTTTCTCTGGAGTTCTGATCAAGCAAAACACTTGGTTTACTTTGGTTCTTTAAAAACGGATACACCTGGAGTTAGACATCTCAAACTCAGCATTTCAAACCTGGAGTTGATTCTCAGCATCCAAATGGTGGCTCACAACTTTCTGAAAGTCCAATTCCAAGAGATCTGATGCCCTTTTTTGGCCTCCATTGGAACTGCATGTACATGGTACACAGACATATATGCAAGCAAATACTCACACACATAAAATATAAATAAATAAAATCTTCTGTTATCAATACAAAAAGATACTCCAGCACACAAAACCATGGAATTCATTTTGTTTGGTCAACTACTCCCAGTCATGGGGCCTGCCCTTGAGTGTGGTTGATATGCCTAGTGAGGTTCCATTGTAGAAAACAGATTTCACCTTTGCCAAAGGCTATCATCAAACTCCTCTCTGAAGACAAAGGGAAGGCAAGGGGGCAGAAAATTTGTATGAGACACAGGTGGTAGATGACTCCAAGGAAACAGTGTCTTCCAGACACAACAGGACTGATTCACATGTGAATTCATGGAAACTGTGGCAACATGTATAGGACCTGCACAGGTTCAAGCCTGATTGGGTCCTTCCACTGAGATGGGAAAAAACATTTTTCTTATAAACAGATGTAAAAACTCTCAATAAAATATTTGCAAACTGAGTCCAAGAATACATGAAACACTGTCATCTACCATGATGAAATAGACTTCATCCCAGAGATGCAGGGATGGTTCAGCATGGACAAAATGATAGGTACAATCCAACATATAAACAAAGTGAAAGACCAAAACCATATGATCATCTCATTACATGCAGAAAATGCCTTGGACAAATTAAAAACCTCTTCATTATAAAAGTCCTCAAGAGATTAGGGGTTCAAGGGACCTGCTTCATCATAATAAAAGCAACTTACAGCAAGCCCATAGCCAACACCATCTTAAATGGAGAGAAATTCAAAACATATACACTAAAATCAGGAACAATTCAAGGCTGTCCACTCTCTTCACATCTATTCAATACAGTACTTAAAGTCTTAGCTAGAGCAATAAGACAACTGAAGGATATCAAGGGGATACAAACTAGAAAGGAAGACGCCAAAGTATCATTATTTGCAGATAATATGATAGTATACATAAATGACCCTAAAAATTCCACTGGAGAACTACTACAGCTGATAAACACTTTCAGCAATGTAACTGGATACAAAATTAACTCACAAAAATCAGTAGAAGACCTCCTTTACACAAATAACAGATGGACTGAAAAATAAATCAGGGAAACAATACCTTTCACAATAGCCTCAACTAATATAAAATATTTCGGGGAAACTCTAACCAAACCAGTGAAAGACTTGTATGATAAAAACATCAAGTCTTTCATGAAAAAAAAATTAAAGAAAAGATCAGAAGATGGAAAGCTTTCCCATGCTCATGGATCAGTAGGATTATCAGAGTAAAAATGGCCATCCTACCAAAAGGAATCTGTAGATGCAATATCATTCACATCAAAATTACAACACAATTCTTCATTGATCTTGAAAGGACAATTATCAACTTCATATAGAAAAACAAAAACCCAGGATAGATAAAAACAATTCTGAATAGTGAAAGAACTACTGAAAGTCTCACAACTCCTCATTTCAAGTTGTTCTACAGAGCTAGAGTGGGAAAATCAGCCTGGTATTGGCATAAAAACAGACACACTGATTAAATGGAATTGAATAAAAGACTCTGACATAAATCCACACCTATGGACACCTGAATTTTCTCAAAGAAGTCAGAAATACACACTGGAAAAAGTACAGGATCTTCAAAAAATTGGTGTTAGTGAACCTGGATGGCCTGCCTGTAGAAGAATTCATATAGATCCTTAATTATCACCCTGCACAAAACTCAAGTCCAAGTGTATTAAAGACCTCAACATAAGGACAAAAACTATAGCAGAAGTCCCTGCAGGCACAGTGTTGTGCTGTGGGGAAGAGAAGGATTTGTAAACCTCCGAATAAGGTTCTGTAGTACACAGACCCCTAGGTGGAGCCACAGTCACCGTGTTTGACCAGGAGACAAAACCTTCAATTGAGGACTTAGGGTATAAAAAGGAAGAATACATTAAACTCAAAGTTATTGGACAGGATAGCAGTGAGTTAATATTTCAAAGTGAAAATGACAACACATCTCATGAAACTCAAAGAATCATACTGTCAAATACAGGGAGTTCCAATGAACTCACTCAGGTTTCTTTTTGAAGGTCAGAGAGTTGCTGATAATCATACTCCAAAATAACTGGAAGTAGAGGAAGAAGATGTGATTGAACTTTATCAGGAATAAACAGGGGTCATTGGACAGTTTAGATAATTCTTTTTATTTTTTTCTTTTCCCTCAATCCTTTTTATTTTTAAAAATAGTTCTTTTGTAATGTGATGTTCACAATAAAAACTGAATGCTAGCAGTCTGTTGTGTGGGTATCTTTGTGGATTTCTGTGGGCCTCTCTAGCACTTTGCTTCTTCCTATTCTCATGTGGTCTTTATTTACCATGGTCTCCTATTCCTTGTTCTCCCTCTCTGTTGTTGATCCAGCTGGGATCTCCGCTCCCCCAAGCTCTCTTTCCCTCAACCCTCGCCTTTCATTACCCCCACTCATGTCCAGGCTGTTCATGTAGATCTCATCCATTTCTCTGTCATTGGGTGATCCCTGTGTCTTTCTTGGGGTCCTGTTTTCCAGGTAGCCTCCCTGGTGATGTGAGTAGCAGACAAGTCATCCTTGTTTCATGTCTAGTATCCTGCTATGAGTGAGTACATACCATGTTTGTCTTTCTGAGTCTGGGTTACCTCACTCAGGATGATTTTTTCTAGATCCATCCATTTGTCTGCAAACCTCATGATGCCATTGTTTTTCTCTGCTGAGTAGTATTCCATTGTGTATATGTACCACATTTTGTTTATCCATTCTTCAGTTGAAGGGCATCTGGGTTGTTTCCATGTTCTGGCTATTACAAACAATGCTGATATGAACATAACTGAACAAGTGCTCTTATGGTGTGGTTGAGCATTTCTTGGGTATATGCCCAAGAGTGGTATAGCTGGATCTTGGGGGAGATGGATTCCCAATTTTCTAAGAAAGCGCCATATTGATTTCCAAAGTGGTTGTACAAGCTTGCATTCCCACCAGCAGTGGAGGAGAGTTCCCCTAGCTCCACATCCTCTCCAGCATAAGGTGTCTTCAGTGTTTTTGATCTTAGCCATTCTGACAGGCGTAAGGTGGTATCTCAGAGTTGTTTTGATTTGCATTTCCCTGATGATTAGGGATGTTGAGCAGTTCCTTAAATGTCTTTCGGCCATTTGAGTTTCCTCTGAGAGACAGCCCGAACTGACCTACTCTGGTGATGGGATGGCCAAACACCCTAATTGTTGTGCTAGAAACCTCATCCAACTACTGAGGGATCTGGATGCAGAAATCCATGACTAGGCCCCGGGTGGATCTCTGGGAGTCCAATTAGCGAGAATGAGGAGGGTTTATATGAGCGAGAATTGTTGAGACCAAGGTTGGATAAAGCACAGGGACAAATAGCCAAATGAATGGAAACACATGAACTATGAACCAATGGCTGAGGGGTCCCCACTGGATCAGGCCCTCTGAATGGATGAGACAGTTGATTGGCTTGATATGTTTGGGAGGCACCCAGGCAGTGGGACCAGATCTTGTGCTCATTGCATGAGTTGGCTGTTTGAAACCTGGGGCCTATGCAGGATTGTTTGGCTCGGCCTGGGAGGAGGGGACTAGACCTACCTGGACTAAGTCTACCAGGTTGACCTCAGTCTGTGGGGAAGGCTTTGCCCTGGAGGAGATGGGAATGGGGGGGGGGTTGGGGGGAAGGTGAGGGGGACGGGAGGGGGGAGAATAAGGGAATCCATGGCTGATATGTAGAACTGAATTGTATTGCAAAATAAATTAATAAAAAAAAATTTATTTTGTGAAATTAACAATTAAAATACTAAGCATGCAATTGTAGAGAAATTATGTAAATTTATTTAATTTCTGAAGATTGTTTTGAAAAACATACTTTGTAAAACCCCAAACTGTATTCACATCTTACAAGAACTCCATTTATATTTATAAGACATCCATGCTAATTCACTATTAAAACTGAACTTAAGATTTGCTTACTAAAAAAAAAACTGAATGCTGGCATTGCATCTCTTTAGACCACCTTGTAATCTGAATTCCAGTGTTCAATATTCATTGCTGGTTGGTTTTGTTCTACTGAGTTTTAGTGATCAGATCTTAGCTCCCTTAATATTGCCATTCTTATTTAAAAAAATTTTTATGTGAGTACAGAAAGGCCACACTTTTCAGGACTGCATTTTCAGGTTTGTGATGATGAAAAGATCAACCAGTGCAAGCTTTCCTGTGACCTTCCAATTGGCCCTGAAGTTCCAGCATGTGGTTACTTGACTCCTGGACTGTGGGAGATGCAAGTTTTTCAGAGACCTGAACTATGGAACAGTGACCTTTCTTCAGCTTGAAACTACTCTTAAAATCTGAGGATCTGAATCAAAAGAAAAATATCTCATTTCTAGTCAAGATGATAGATACAGTGACAGTGAGAATACCAACTAACTCCAAAGATGGCATCACTGGAGAAAAAGAAAGCATCATAATAGTAAGACAGTCAGTCTGGAGATCCTAAGAAAAGTTCTAATTTTCTTCAGCAGTTAGTAATAACGCTAATCATGCAGAAGTTTATGCAACAGACACTGCTCCTTTGATTCTGTTTGTACTTTTTGGCCTGGGACATGGATTGTCAAGGGACATTGTACCAGCTTAATTAAAATGAACAATATTTATAAAAACTGAAAGAAAAATACCAACATAAAATCAGATACAATAAACGTGATAGAAGACAAAGTGGGGGAATAGCCTTGAAAAGCCTTGGTAGAGGAGATAACTTCCTGAACAGAATACTGATTATGCTGGCACTAAGATCAACAATTAATAAATGGAACCCTATGAAACTGAAAAGCTTCTGTAAGGCAAAGGAAACTGTTGTTTGGATAAAGTGGCAGCCTATAGAATGGGAAAAGTTTTTTTTTACCACCTCCACATCCAATAGAGGACTAATATTCAAAATACATAACAAAATTGAGAAATTAGATATCAAAAAACCAAATAATTCAGATAATATTGGGATACAGATCTAAACAAAGAATTCTCAATAGAGGAAACTCAGATGGGTAAGAAGCATTTAAAAAATGTTTAACATCCTTAGCCATCAGAGAAATTCAAATCAGAACTACCTTGAGAACTCGCAAACTTTAGACCAATAGCTGTGGAACCTGCATGGGACTGGACTAAACCCTCCGCATACGGGAGACAATTGTGTAGCTGGGTCTGTTTGAGGGGCTCCTGGCAGTGTGATCAGGATCTATCCCTGGTGCATGAGCTGGCTTTTGGGAGCCTATTACCTATGATCAGACACCTTGCTCACCCCTGATAAAGCAGGGAGAAGCTTGATCCTGCTTCAACTGAATGCACCAGGCTTAGCTGTCCCTGTATGGGAGAACTTACTCTGTTGGAGAAGGGGATGAGGGGTGAGGGGGTTGCTGTGGAATAATGCCCTTGTACACTGGTTTAATAAAATGCTGATTGGCCAGTAGCCAGGCAGGAAGTATAGGCAGAACAAGCAGACAAGGAGAATTCTGGGAAGAGAAGGCTGAGTCAGGAAATGCCAGCTCACCATCCAGGGAGCAGCATTTAATGGCACACAGGTAAAGCCATGGAACACAGGGTGACATATAGAAGAACAGAAATGGGTTAATTTAAGTGTAAGAGCTAGTCAGTATTAAGCCTGAGCTAGTTGCCAAGTAGTTATAAATAATATTAAGCCTCTGTGTGTTTACCTGGGGAATATGAGTGGGAAAGGTTCGTCCTGATCATTGACTGGCCAGGACACAGAAAAATTTCCAAGTACAACTGGTGCCTAACATGGGGCTCTCAGATTTCCATAAGGCCTAAATGAGCTCAAAACAGGTTCCTAAACACACAATAATGGAGCCAAAAACAGCTTTCTACTTCATGTCTTAAGTGGGTCAAGATGTAGAGATGCCAAGGTACAGAGATGCTGTGGTGTGTGGACTTGAGCTACATTATGGTGGGTTCATGGCATATGAGCTTGAATGCAGCATGGCAGATTTTTTTAGGTGTATATTTTAAAGATATCTTGACATCAGAATTTAGATCTAAAGGTATGTTGCTTTAGAAAGGAGGCTCTGCTTTTGTTTCCACAGGAAGCAAGAGGCTATGGATTGATTCCCGGTTAAGATGGATAATATTTGCTCAAGCCAGACCTCTTGAACCTTAACAGATAGTACCCATCAATAAAGGTTATAGCTAGTCTTCTCAGGACTTGAACATTATCTTGAATTTTCTCAGGATCCCCATAAGACTACAAGTGCCCCCTATCAGCAGGAAGTAGCCTAGAACACTATGTCCACATTCACCAAAAATGGAATAAGGATGTTTGTCTTTGTTTAGGTTGTTGGTTGCAACTTGTTATTGGTCATAGTCAATCTCTTTCTAAAAGAAGGAAGGGGGATATGATATAGAAATATAGGATACAGATATGATAGGATAAAAGGGTAGATTATTGAATCTACTTTTTTTGAGACAGGGTTTCTCTGTGTAGTTTTGGTGCATGTCCTGGAACTCATTTTGTAGACCAGGCTGGCCTTGAACTCACAGAGATCTGCCTGGCTCTGTCTCCTGAGTACTGGGATTAAAGGTGTGTGACACCACTGCCTGGCTTGAATGTACTTTTAAAGAGCAACAACTTGTTTAAAAATGTTTTACATTGCTATGGATTTTAGTTTATTGATACAAATTTAAAGTTAATCTTGTTATACTGTATGTATATTTCTACTCTTGTTTAAGGTATTTTGTTTGTGCAACTCATTTGAAATTGTAGTGTATAGTTGAGAAGTACAGATTAATAATTAGTCTTCTATGATAGTCAAACTTATAGTCATATTAGTTAAGTTTTCTAGGTACACATAGATATAGTTCAATTAGGTAGGTGATCTTCAAACACTTCATAGACCTACATAATATGGCAATTAAAATGTTTAAAAACTTAGACTTTCTGAACAGTGAGACACGTCTGCTCCTGGCAGCACCAATTTAATTCAAAGAGAAAGATGGACATTGAAGACACTCCATATGGAGCTTATCTTCTTCTTGGCAAAAATAGCCATTTGGACAAGAAACTGCTCTTGCCTGGACTGCTGACAATATGTTATATAAACTGGACAAGAGGACCCATAAGAAGATGAATTTTGTAAGGCAAAATGGTTCTTCAGGTTCCTGCTTCATAGAGGAGACTGCCAGGTGTTATACAGGACACATGGAGAAGTGACTAAAAAACTCTAGGCCTATAGGCTGAAGATGGATGGCCCAATGTTGAAGAGGAACTTTGGTTGATTGTCCAGGCAGCCAGCTGTCTCTGTCATTCTAGAGTTTTGGAAGTTGCTTACAATGCATTTCCTGTTTACTTAGGTAATATTATATCTTTCTGAGGTCTTTGATGTAGTTGAAGACTAGATAGTTATAATTATAGTTTTCCTTAGTCATGATAAAAAGCAGTTAGATATAAAACCTTAGACTCACAAATATAGGATAGATGATAGAACAGTTATCAAGCAAGCATTACAGTTACAATATCTAGTCTATTTGTATTTGGCAAAATTAAAGAAAATATTCTATCATCTACAGTTATCAAGCAAGCATTATAGTTACAATATCTAGTCTATTTGTATTTGGCAAAATTAAAGAAAATATTCTATTATATGTAACTTTACTATGTTAAAGGTAAAACCTTCCTTTTTGATTAAACAGAAAAGAGGAAATGCTGTGGAATAATGCCCTTGTACACTGGTTTAATAAAATGCTGATTGGCCAGTAGCCAGGCAGGAAGTATAGACAGAGTGAGCAGACAAAGAGAATTCTGGGAAGAGGAAGGCTGAATCAGGAGATGCCAGCCCACTGTCCAAGGAGCAGCATTTAATGGCACACAGGTAAAGCCATGGAACACATGGCAACATATAGAAGAACAGAAATGGGTTAATTTAAGTGTAAGAGCTAGTCAGTATTAAGTCTGAGCTAGTTGCCAAGTAGTTATAAATAATATTAAGCCTCTGTGTATTTACTTGGGGAATGTGAGTGGGAGAGATTTATCCTGACCATCGGCCAGCCAGGACACAGAAAAACTTCTGACTATAGGTTGGGGGGGGAAGTGGAAGAGGAGCAAGAAGAGGAATGAGAAGGGGATCCGTAGTTGGTATGCAAAATGAATAAAAAAATTAAAGAGAAAAAAAACTACTTTGAGCTTCCATCTTATGCCTGCCAAAATGGCTAAGATCAAAACACAAGTAACATCTCATAATGGCAATGGTGTGGAACAAGGGGAACACCCCTTTACTGTTGTTGGGAGTGAAAACTTGTACAGCCACTATGGAAACCAGTGTGGCATTTCCTCAGAAAGTTGGGAATTGATCTACCTCAAGAATAGTTCTATCCTACCACAAGGACACTTGCCCAACTGTGTTCATTATAGCTTTATTCATAATAGCCATTAACTGGAAACAACCGAAACGTTCTTCAACAGAAGAATGGATAATGAAAATGGAGTAATTTACAAAATGAAGTATTACCCAGCTGTTTAAAAAAAATGACATAATGAAATTTGCCTAAAAATGAATACAACTAGAAAAAAATCATGCTGAGTGAGGTAACCTTGAACCAGAAAGAAACATATGGTATATATTCACTTTTAAGTGGATCTTAGCTGTTAAGCAAATGAAAGGTACAATCTATAGACCCAGAGAGGTTAGGTATACAGGAAGGGTCAAGGAGGGAAATATAAATCTCCATGGGAGGGGGAAATAGAATAAATTTTATGTGTAGACTTGGGGTGGGTAGGGACAGGAGCAGGTGAATCAGGTGGAAAGCAGGAGAAAATATAGGGTAGAGGAAGACAATGGTGTGGAGAGACAGATGTATTTGGGGGGCATTTGAGGAATGATATGGAAATCTACTGTAATGGAAACTTTCAAAAATACATGAAGGTGATCCTCATGAGGTCTTCTAATAATGGGGGATGCAGAGTCTCAACTGGCTATCTCTTGTCATCAAATAAGGCTTCTAGTAGTGGGACTGGGTTACACTGAATTGAATTCTTGGCCAAAGGAGTCCCATGGAAACCACAAACACTCCAAGCTGTTGCTCAGATGATGGGTTTCTTTCCACAAACTGACAGCATGGCCCCATTGCTGAGGACAACACCCAATACAACTCACTGAACATGGAGAAGTCAAGCTGGTGCCCACATGGGGCCTTCACCCCTATGTTCTAGACTCTTTTGTGTGAAAGGTACTCAGCAGGCTACAAAAAGGGGAAGATATAAACATCAACACAGCCACAAAAACTTTGGCCTACAGTCTGTCTTGCCTGCATAGTATGTGAGGGTAATGGTGGCACAAAACTTGTAGGAAGAGCCAGCTAACATCTGATTTGACATAATTCCCACTCCATGAGACAGAACTCATACACTACATTGCTAGGGTAACCAAGAACCAGAAACAAGGTAGTTTGCCCAGAGAACTAGGGCAAAACCAAATGTTGTTCATTTTCTAAAAAGTATCAATAAAATGACTCCTCTTGATATTCTTCTATAGTCATAGATCAGTGCCTTATTCATTCATCATCAGAGAGGCTTCCTTGGCAGCAAATGGGAATAGATACAGAAACCAGCAGCCAGGCATTATGGGGAGAGAGAGTCTAAATGTGATGTAGCCATTAAATCCCTCCCCTCAGAGCTCATGGAATCCTGCTGAAGAGGAGGCAGAAAAAATATAAGAGCCAGAGTGGAGGGAGGAAAGAACCAGGAGAGCAAGGACCTCCAAATAAGCTATGCAAGGTACATATGAACTCTCAGAAACTGAAGCAGAAAGCACAGGGTCTGTGTGGGTCTACACCAGGTCTTCTGCATATATATGTATTATAGCTATTAGTTTAGTGTTTTTATGGGACTCCTGGCTATGGGAATGAGTACATCTCTGACTCTTTGGCCTGCTCTTGGGACTCCTTTCCTCTTTTTGGTTTGCTGTGTCTAACTTCAATATGATGGTTTTTATTTATCTTATTATATTTTATTTGTCATGTTTGGTTGTTATCTCTTAGGAGCCTGTCCTTTTCTAATGAGAGACAGAAAGAGAATGGATCCAGAGGTGGGAGGGAAGGCAAAGTGATAGGAGCTGGGAGAAGTACAGGGAGGGGAAGAGGCAACTGAGATATAATGTGAGGAAAGAATCTAATTTAAATAAAAGAAAAAAGAAAACAAAGAAAAACAAATGACAAATGTTTAATAGAGATATGTAGATGAATAATAGAGATCATTTTTGTGTGTGTAATTCACAAAGGTTAGAGGAACCTGAGCTACCTTATCCCTGGAGACACTCAGTTCCAACTATACTTAGATAGCCATTTTTGGTCCTATCTCAGAGATGTCCTGTTCAAACTGCTCACTATTCCAGGCAAGAGGCAGCCAAAACCCCTCACTTCTACCTCACCTATGGGTCCTAGCACTGACGACCCTAGTCAATGGGTTGACTTCACAGATCTTCCTTGAGGATCCTACATCATGCTTGTCTAAAACCTTTAAAACATTTAGCAGACTGGTGTTTAGAAAACATTGGCCCTGCTCAGAGCCTTGGGCATCTCCAGTATCCTAAGAACATTTTGCAGGGTACCAGGCCACTGTGCTCCCACCTATCACACCTGCATCACAGTTCCTGTCTGAAACTCAGGGAAGAATGTTGCCACAAGGGGGACTGAACCAGGTACCACATTCCATCTTGGGTCTTTACTTCTT
Source organism: Peromyscus californicus insignis (assembly GCF_007827085.1). NCBI lineage: Eukaryota > Metazoa > Chordata > Mammalia > Rodentia > Cricetidae > Peromyscus > Peromyscus californicus. Next base: position 9,178,082 of record NW_026294458.1, on the reverse strand, counting down.
CACTGACATCTCCTCATCCCCAGCACATTATTCCTTCCATGTGACTCCCTAAGAATACCCATTCTCCCCATTCAAGGAGAGAGATCATAACTGTGGTTCCACCTCTGACTTCACATAGGTTCAACTAGGGTATGGGTATTCAAAGAGGAGGCTTGGAATACTACCCAAAGTTGGTGGTGTAGAGGCTGCTTCATCTGTATGTGGTGGTCACAATCTCTGTGGCCAGGGCACAGAAAGGGGTTTCTTCCTCACAGCCACAGTTCATGATAGACTCTTTAACTTACAAGACTTCAGACATCAGACTGATCCTTCTTTGGGGATATCTTTTATCTAGAGGAAGGTGTATTTTGTAGTGTTTCACAGATGTACTTTATCACCACAAGCGGCTGGAAGCAAATGTCATTTTGTTGTTACTTTACAAGTCAGGTGGGCCTTCTGAGGTGGGCACATCATGATGTATCCCAGACCACAGAGTCCTCATGCTGTTTTCAGGCACAAAAGAGCAAGCCACTTTATTATTGCACAACAGGAACCACCCCTGCAGCTGGTTTAGGCAACCACAGCAAAAATGTGGAGAGAGTGTATTATTTTCCACCTACCAAATTTAGACTATTTTTAATGCACCCCATATCTTAGTTAGGGCATCTGTTGCTGTGATAAAACAGCACAAACAAAGATAACATGGGGAGGAAAGGGTTTATTTAAGCATGCAACTCCCAAGTCATACTCCATCAGTGAGGGAAGTCAGGGCCAGAACTGGAACAGAGGCCATGAATGAACATAGCTTGCTTAGTCTGCTTTCTTATACCACTGAGGAACACAGGCCCAGAGGTGGCATGACCCATAATGAACTGGACCCTCCCACATCAACCATCAATCAAGAAAACGCACCACAGACTTGTCCACAGGCCAGTCTGTTGGGGCATTTTCTTAGTTGAGGTTCCCTTTTCCCAAATGACTCTAGCTTGTGTCAAGTTGACATCCTTAATACTAGCCTGTGAGAATAGCACATTAAAAACAAAACAAAGCCAACCAACAAACCAAACAAACAAACCAACAAACAAAAAACAGGAGAGACAATTGTTAATCTCAACCATACATATTTTTAATTCATAACAGGTCCCAGTTACTGATATTAGAGTAGGGTATAGCATTTTCAACTCCTTGGAATACAGTACAATTTTTAATTTTGTGGTTTATTAGGAGTGTGTATAAACACCTCATAGTGAAAGTGTTGGGCCAGCATTCATCCCTCCTGTCATATAAAGGTCAGACATATTTAAAACAATCTTTGTGAAACATACCCAAACATTTTCACATCAGTTTGAAGGTATGATGCTCCTTAGGATGAACAAAGTACAAAAGAACACAACCACCATTGCTGTGTTAAGTCAAGTTTTTTTGTTTGTCTGTTTTTGTTTTTTCAAGATGGGGTTTCTCTGTGTAGACCAGGCCAGCCTTGAACTCACAGATCCACTTTCCTCAGCCTCCCAAGTACCAGGATTAAAGGCGTGTGCCACCATGACCTGGCTAGTGTTAGGTCAGTTTTAAATCTCCTGTTTGAGTGTCCACTGATCTTGAGATGTTCTCTTGACTCCAGTGCGCTGTGTCCAAGGCTGTACTCTTGCAAGCTTTCTACCATAGTATCACAAGATACTCTCTCTGGGCCAGTCATCTTCCCTGTCAGTTGATCTTGCAGGGATTCTGATTTTTTTTTTAGGTTATCAGGGGAGCACTATCACTAGATTTGAATGAGTACATAGGACTGTAAGATTAAAATCTCTCTCTCTCTCTCTCTCTGGTTTTTTCAAGACAGGGTTTCTCTGTGTAGTTTTGGTGCCTGTCCTGGATCTTACTCTGTAGACCAGCTGGTCTCAAACTCAAACTCACAAAGATGCACTTGGCTCTGCCTCTGGAGTGCTGGGATTAAAGGCATGAGCTACCACCTCCCGGCAAGAGCAGAATCTCTAACACATATTTTAGATAAGTTTTAAATCCATCCTAGATGGTGTGTATTACTCCTAGTTTCTGATCTACAATATTGCAGAATCATCTAGTTAAGCAGTCTGAAGTGGTCACTCATAAACAGTTTTCTGAAGACTCAAATCAAACCCACACTGGGGGCCACCATCATATACAGCAGGACAGTAGGTATGCCTTGATCCAAATGGCAGTGATTTTGTTGGAACAATTGGCAACTGTCTTTTTCAAAGCCTCCTTCTCTTTTCCACTTCATCTGAAGCTGTGGTCTCCTTGCTAAGAGGATTCTCTAGTTGACTCTCAAGTGTTTATCTGTTGTGTGATCTCAAAAAACATAAGCAGTCTATCACCACTCTGAATGCAGACAGGCAGTCCAAGCTGTAGGTGGTTTCTTAGTGAGTCTTTCTTTATTTCTTAGGCCTTTTCAGTCCATGCTGGTTTTTATATGACTTCTGGTAGGCTTGGACCTATAATGCATGACTCAATGTTATTGATTAGAGTGTCTGCTGTGACAGACTTTTCTTGGGGAGCTGCAATACCCATGTCTACTCACCCCAGAAAAGAAGCCCACAGCTAACCAAAGTAACCACTGCCCCAATGTCTAATTTGGTGAACCAATGCGTTCTTCTTAGAGTACTAACAGGAATACGGATGAGGAAGTCACTTAAAAGGACCAGAGACAACTCAAAAGTGGCTGCATCATCAGAAAGCCCACCCCAACACCGGTGACCACTTGGGAAAACCTGCAACCCTGGAGGTCCCTGTTCAGCTTGCAGGCAGCTACACACAGCCCACTCTCCACAGTCCCAGCCAGCTAAACACAACCGTGCCCCCCACACAGTTCCACCAAAGCTTTTCTACACACAGCTCACCCCTCCAGAGTCCCAACAATGCTTTTCTTTTCACAGTTTGGCTGGTCAGAGTGGCCACCTCAGAAACTGGTTACTTCTTTTTAGACTGTTGGTTAGGGGCCCTCAAGAATCTTCCAAGTTTCTATTTTCCCAGAGATGTGACTTTGTTTCCCTCCTCTTTACCACCTGAGGTTCCTTGCCTCCCTGCTCCATCTTTGGGCAGAGTTTTCAATTTGGAAGGAGTGTTGAAATTAGAAGGAACTGGTCTTACAACAGTGTCTCTCCCTGAATGGGTAAACTTATGCAATTGCTTAACAATTGGCCTCACTAAGGGGGCTAGAAGGGATGTTGTTTCCTTTTGTCTCTTTTCCAATTGTATCTAAATTCCATAAAACACAAACTGATAACCTTTTCTTTTTATGTCAAAAGCAGAAAGGTAGAGTTCAAGTTCAGACAAATCAAGCATGAGAATTGAGTGACATTGTCTTTGAGACTCAGTAGCTTTTTTAGTTGTTTGCCTCCAAATACTTTCCTCCAAAGAATTCACCATCATTTGTATAGTGCCCCAGTATGTAAATGTCACATGTCAAGAAATTTGCAGTGTTCAATTGCCTAAGAATTGCTGTAAAATGTTTAATGTACCCTCTGTTGGGCTGAGCAACCCTTCTCTTCTCAAATGGAGCCATAAGCACACAAAATCAAAAAGGCATACCTGGATGAGAAGAAATGTTTAGTAGTTTCCATGCAGATAGTTTGTGATGAGCTCAGCCTTTTGTGCAAAGGTCCTGGCAGCAGCCATTTTGCATCATTGATTTCTTCTATGGTAAGTACAGCTTATCCAGTATTATGGTTATACTGATGGACATAACTGTCCATCAGTTATGTCCTCTGTGTACGGTGTCAATTCACCTACTTTGATGGACATGTTTACTACCACATGATTAGGTTTTGTATCCATCAGAAAAACCAGTCTTTCTCCTTATTGTTGGTTTTATCTGGGGTTCATTTTGTCTTCTGTGAGGAGGATATCAAGTACCTTTGGAAGTCTGTCCACCTGGAAAATGAGTAGCAACACTTTGGAAGGACAAGATCGGCCTTTTATTGTCCATGCAGGCACTCCTGTGGGAAGGAGCGCCTTGTGTGGTTTGAAAAAAGAAACGACATTCTACATCACTCAGTCACTTTTTTCAGTCTCCCCTGCACATGTGAAAGGTGCTTCCATTTCCAACTGTGTTGCAACTGGGGACCTTAGGCCTACCAGCCCTAAAAAGTTAGCAGAGGGACAAGAGAGATGGCTCAGTGGTTATGAATACTTATAGCTCTTTCAGAAGACCTGGTTCAATTCCCAGCTTTCATATGGTGGCTTACTATTTATAACTCCAGTTCCAGGGGTTCCAACATCCTCTCACTTCTGTGGGCACCAGAAATGCAAGTGTGTGCATACACACATATAGGCAAAACATCCACACACAAAATAAAAATATTTTAAAAGTCATCAAAAAACAAGTAGTTATCTTAATAGAACAGGATTTTTAAGTTTAAATATGCATACATGTACAGAAGGAACACTGTCAAACTCTTTTTATGAGGCTACAGTTACCCTGATACCCAGACCACACATAGATGCAACAAAGAAAGAGAATTACAGACCAATCTCCCTCATGAACATAGATACAAAAATACTTAATAAAATACTGATGAACTGAATCCAAGAACACATAAAAAAAATCATCATCCAACATGATCAAGTAGGCTTCATTCCAGGAATGCAAGGATGGTTCAACATATGAAAATCTGTCAATGTAAGATTTGAAACAAATTGAAAGAAAAACACACGTGCATCTCATTAGATGCTGAAAAAGCCTTTGATAAAATTCAACACCCCTACAAGATAAATATCATGAAGAGATCAAGAATACAAGGAACATACCTATCCATATTAAAGGCAATTTACAGCAAGCCGACAGCCAATATCAAATTAAATGCAGAGAAACCTGAAATGATTCCACTAAAATCAGGAACAAGACAAGGCTGTCCAGTCTCCCCATATCTATTCAATATAGTACTCAAAGTTCTAGCTATAGCAATAATACCAAATATGTTAAATTATGTATTAAAACATCTAACTCCAAACACTTTATAAATACATTACAATCTATTAATCGTGGATTAATGCTGAATAAAAACTATATAACTTAGCAAAGTTTTTATCTTATGATTCCAATGAATGGTGTTTAAACAAACAAACCATGCTTCCATAATGTTATCAAAAGAAAGCCAATATCCTAGGAGAAACTCACTGACAGAAGCAGGGCTAAACTTTAGGCTTTTATCATCATACTGAAATTTGACCTTAAGAATTTTAATAGCAGACAGAGCCTGCCAGCACCCAACTGGATGAAGAGAGCCTGCCAGCACCTGACTGGACTAAGAGGTGAGTCTTTATCCTCATACCCAAACACCCTAGCCCCTAGGCTCTGGGCCCAGGGGCACAACCCTGCGCCCCTACACCCCCACCCACTGCAGTTCTAGTTTCAGGCCAGTTGGCAGGCAGACCTCCTGCATATGGGACAGACTACCACCATCCCCCATCAGACCCTGTAGCCCAAGCCCCACCTTCCCCAAATCCCACCCACCCTCTGAGACTGCAACTGTTCCTTGAGACACAGCCTGCCAGCACCTGATTGGACTAAGAGTCCCAATTTCAGGCCAGTTGGCAGGCAGACCTCCTGCACACAGGTTGAAAGACCCCCGACACACACCAAAGGCCCAGACACAGTTCCCCCAGAAACACAAAAGAGCTGAGGGAAGAGATATCTTAAAATAAACAGAACTGAGTCAGTTCCCCCTTCCTGGAGAGGGTAAAGTCAGGAGTTTTCAAAAGAACAAAGTCAGGATGTCTGGTGATGACCAATTAACTATGAGATGCCCCTCTCCAGGGATAACATGACCAGACCCTGGAGATGGGTTGTAAAACTCCTGACAGATAAGGGCAAACAGATAAGCTAGAATAAGACAAAATCCAGGCCCGGGAAAAAGTGGACCAACCAAGGATGGAGCTGTACTATCCCCCTTCCCCCTAAGGAATTTTGTGGGTTTTGCCTATAAAAACTAACTTCCCCAAGAAAGAGGAACTCTCCTCCCTGTCTTGCAGTGTTGGGCGTGGTGGACGAGAATTCCCTGCTAGCTTGAACTACACATGTTCATGAATCAAATAAACCTTGCTATTGCATTCTGGATATCTTCAGTCTCTGGTGGTCTCTTTGGGGGTCCTAATCTGGGCAGAATAAGGTCAGACTACCGCCATTCCCCATTAGACCCTGTAACCAAAGCCACACCTCCCCCAAATCCCACCCATCCTCCGAGATTGCAACTGTTCCCTGAGACAGAGCCTGCCAGCACCAGACTGGACTAAGAGGTGAGTCTTTATCCTCATACCTGAACACCCCAGCCCCTAGGCTTTGGGCCTAGGAGTGCAACCCTGCGCCTCTACACCACCACCCACTGCAGCTCTAGTTTCAGGCCAGTTGGCAGGCAGACCTCCGGCACACAGGTCAGACTACCCTCATCCCCCATCAGACCCTGTAACCCAAGCCACACCACCCCCATATCCCACCCACCCTCCACGACTGCAACTGTTTCCTGAGACACAGCCTGCCAGCACCCAACTGGACTAAGAGGCCAGTTGGCAGGCATACATTCTGCAGACAGGTCAGATTACCACCATCTACCACACGCTAAGACTGCAGTTACTCCCTGAGACAGAGCCCACTAGTGCCAGTTGGACTAAGAGCTGCTCCTTAAGACAAAAAGTCCATCGGCATCAACTAGACCAAGAGCTCCCACTGGATCAAGAGTATCAATCAGACCAAGAGAGGCTCCCTCAGACACAGACAGCACTTGCACCAAGTGGATAAAGAGATGGGTAGATGCCAGTGCAAAAGTACAGTCAACGACATAAAAACCAATATGACTCCATCAGAACCTACATCAGCAAGACCTGAACATCCCAACACAGAAGAAACAGAAGATATCTACCATAAAAATGACTTTAAGAAGATATTAGAGATCTTAAAAGAGGAAATGAAAAATTCCCTTAAAGAAATTGAGGAAAAGTCAAACAAAAAATGGCAAGTAAATCCTTTGAAAGCCAAGAGAAAGCAGTTAAGCAAGTGAGGGAAACAGTTCAAGATTTCAAAACTGAAATGGAGTCAAAAAAGAAGACACAAACTGAGGTAGTGCTGGAAGTGGAAAATCTGGGTAAACAAACAGGAACTACAGATGCAAATATAACCAACAGAATGCAAGAGATAGAAGAGCACATCTCTGGCATTGAAGATATGGTAGAAGAAATAGATTAATCAGTCAAAGAAAACACTAAAGCCAACAAAGTCAGGACCTAAAATGTCCAGAAAATTTGGGACACCATGAAAAGACCAAACCTAAGAATAATAGGGATAGAAGAAGGAGAAGAATATCAATTCAAGGGCACAGAAAATATATTCAACAAAATCATAGAAGAAAACTTTCCCAACCTAAAGAAGGAAATGCCTATAAAAATACAGGAGGGTTACAGAACACCAAATAGACTGGATCCCCCCCCAAAAAAAATAGTCCCCTTGCAACATAATAATCAAACCACTAAACATACAGAATAAAGAAAAAATATTAAGAGCTGCAAAGGAAAAAGGCCAAGTAACATATAAAGGCAGACCCATAAGTATAACACCTGACTTCTCAATGGAGACTCTAAAAGCCAGAAGGTCCTGGACAGACGTTATGCAGATACTAAGAGACCATGGATGCCAACCCAGACTATTATACCCAGCAAAACTCTCAAACAACATAGACAGAGTAAACAAAATATTCCATGGTAAAACCAGAATTAAACAATATCTCTCTAGAAATCAAGCCCTACAGAAAGCACTTGAAGGAAAAATCCAACCTAAAGAAGTTAGCTACACCCATGAAAACACAGGCAAGAGATAGTCCCATACCAACAAATACCAAAGAAGGGATACATACAACACTATCACCAAAAAAATAACAGGAATTAACAATAACTGGTCATTAATATCCATCAATATCAATGGTCTCAATTCACCTATAAAAGACTCAGGATAACAGAATGGATATGAAAACAAGATCCATCCATTTGCTGCATTCAAGAAACACATCTCAACTTCAAAGACAGACACCAACTCAGAATAAAAGCCTGGGAGAAGACTTTCCAATCAAATGGATTTAAGAAGCAAGCTGGTGTAGCTATCCTAATATCTAATAAAATAGACTTCAAACTAAAATCAATTGAAAGAGATTGGGAAGGACACTACATATTTATCACAGGGAAGATCTGACAAGATGAAGTTTCAATTCTGAATATTTATGCCCCAAATACAAGGGCACTGACATTTGTAAAAGAAACATTACTAAAGCTTAAATCGAACATCAAACCCCATACACTAGTAGTGGGAGACTTCAACACCCCACTCTCACCAATGGACAGGTTTGCCAGACAGAAACTTAATAGAGAAATAAGGGAACTAACAGACATTATGACTCATACAGACTTAATAGATATCTACAGAATATTCCACCCTAACACAAAAGAATATACCTTCTTTTCAGCACCCCATAGAACCTTCTCAAAAATTGACCACATGCTTGGTCACAAAGCAAATCTCAACAGATAGAAAAAATTGAAATAACCTCCTGTGTCTTATCAGACCACCATGGCTTAAAGTTAGATTTCAACAACAACAAAAATTACAGAAAGACTACAATCTCATGGAAACTGAATAATGCCCACCTGAAACACCAATGGGTCAAGGAAGAAATAAAGAAAGAAATTAAAGATTTCCTAGAATTCAATGAAAATGAATGTACAACATACGCAAACCTATGGGACACCGTGAAAGCAGTGCAAAGAGGAAAATTCATAGCACTAAATGCCCACATAAAGAAGTTGGAGAAATCTCACACTAGTGACTTAACAGCACAACTGAAAGCTCTAGAACAAGAAGAAGCAAACTCACCCAGGAGGAATAGATGCCAGGAAATAAATTGAGGCCTGAAATCAATAAAATAGAAACAAAGGGAACAATACAAAGAATTAATGAAACAAAGAGTTGGTCCTTTGAGAAAATCAACAAGATAGATAAGCCCTTATCCAAATAACCAAAAAGCAGAGAGAGAGCATCCACATTAACAAAATCAGAAGTGAAAAGGGGGACATAACAACAGACAATGAGGAAATCCAGAGAATCATCAGGTCACACTTCAAAAACCTGTACTCCACAAAATTGGAAAATCTGAAAGAAATGGAAGATTTTCTGGATAGGCACGCCATACCAAAGTTAAATCAAGACCAGATAAACTATTTAAATAGACCAATAACCCCTAAGGAAATAGAAACAGTCATTAAAAGTCTCCCAACCAAAAAAGCTCAGGACCAGATGGTTTCAGTGCAGAATTCTACCAGATTTTCAAAGAAGAGCTAATCCCAATACTCTTCAAATTGTTCCATACCATATAAACAGAAGGAACATTACCAAATTTTTTTTATGAGGCTACAGTTACCCTGATACCCAAACCACACAAAGATGCAACAAAGAAAGAGAATTATCTCAACAAAGAAAGAGACCAATCTCCCTCATGAACATTGATGCAAAAATACTCAATGAAACACTGGCTAACTGAATCCAGGAACACATCAAAAAAAATTATCAACCATGACCAAGTATGCTTCATCTCAGGGATGCAAGGATGGTTCAACATATGAAAATCTGTCAATGTAATACACTATATAAACAAACGGAAGGGGAAAAACCCCACATGACCATCTCATTAGATGCTGAAAAAGCCTTTGACAAAATCCAACATCCCTTCATGATAAAGGTTCTACAGAGACCAGGAATACAAAGAACATACTCAAACATAATAAAGGCAATTTGCAGCAAGCCACAGCCAACATCAAATTAAATGGAGAAAAACTCAAAACAATTCCACTAAAATCAGGAACAAGACAAGGTTCTCCACTCTCCCCATACTTATTCAATATAGTACTTGAAGTTCTAGCTAGAGCAATAAGACAACATAAGGAGATCAAGGGGATACAAATTGGAAAGGAAGAAGTCAAACTTTCATTATTTGCAGACAACATGATAGTATACATAAGTGACACCAAAAATTCTACCAGGGAACTCCTACAGCTCATAAACTCCTTCAGTAAGCTGGCAGATTAGAAGATTAACTAAAAAAATCAATAGCCCTCTTCTTCACAAATGAAAAAGTAGCTGAGAAAGAAATCAAAGAAACATCACCCTTTACAATAGCCACAAATAATATAAAATACCTTGGGGTAGCTCTAACCAAGCAAGTGAAAGACCTGGATGATAAGAACTTTAAGTCTCTGAAGAAAGAAATTGAAAAAGATATCAGAAAATGGAAAGATCTCCCATGCTCATGGATAGGTAGAATCAACATGGTAAAAATGGCAATCTTACCAAAAGCAATCTATAGATTCAATGCAATTACCATCAAAATACCAACAAAATGCTTCACAGACTTGGAAAGAAACATACTTAACTTTATATGGAAAAACAAAAAACCCAGGATCGCCAAAAGAATTCTGTACAATAAAGCAACCTCTGGAGGCATCATGATCCCTGACTTCAAGCTCTACTATAGAGCTACAGTAATAAAAACAGCTTGGTACTGGCATAAAAACCGACATGTGGACCATGGAATCGAATTGAAGACCCTGACATTAATCCACACACCTATGAACATATAATTTTTGACAAAGAAGCCAAAAGTGTACAATGGAAAAAAGAAAGCATCTTCAACAAATGATGCTGGCATAACTGGATATCAACATGTAGAAGGCTGCAAATAGATCCATATCTATCACCATGCGAAAAATTAAGTCCAAGTGGATCAAAGACCTCAACATAAATCCAGCTACTCTGAACCTGCTAGAAGAGAAAGTAGGAAGTAGTCTTGAACACATTGGCATAGGAGATCACTTCCTAAATATAACACCAGTAGCTCAGACACTGAGAGAAACAATCAATCACTGAGACCTCTTGAAACTGAGAAGCTTTTGTAGAGCAAAGGATACAGTCAACAAGGCAAAGCAACAGCCTACAGAATGAGAAAAGTCTTCACCAACCCCACATCTGACAGAGGACTGATATCCAAAATATATAAGGAACTCAAAAAATTAGATATCAAAATGCCCAACAGTCCAATTAAGAAATGGGCTATAGAACTAAACAGAGAATTCTCAACAGAGGAAACTCAAATGGCTGAAAGACATTTAAGGAATTGCTCAACAACCCTAATCATCAGGGAAATGCAAATCAAAACAACTCTGAGATACCACCTTACGCCTGTCAGAATGGCTAAGATCAAAAACACTGAAGACACCTTATGCTGGAGAAGATGTGGAACTACGGGAACTCTCCTCCAATGCTGGTGGGAATGCAAGCTTATACAAACACTTTGGAAATCAATATGGTACTTTATTAGAAAATTGGGACTCAATCTCCCCCAAGATCCAGCTATACCACTCTTGGGCATATACCCAAGGAATGCTCAATCATACCACAAGAGCTCTTGTTCAGCTATGTTCATATCAGCATTGTTTGTAATAGCCAGAACATGGGAACAACCTAGATGCCCTTCAACTGAAGAATGGATAAATAAAATGTGGTACATATACACAGTGGAATACTACTCAGCAGAGAAAAACAATGACATCATGAGTTTTGCAAGCAAATGGATGGATCTAGACAAAATCATCCTAAGTGAGGTAACCCAGACTCAGAAAGACAAACATGGTATGTACTCACTCATAGGAGGATACTAGATGTGGAACAAGGATGACTGGACTGCTACTCACAACTCCAGGGAAGCTACCTAGAAAACAGGACCCCAAGAAAGACACAGGGATCGCCCAATGACAGAGAAATGGATGAGATCTACATGAGCAGCCTGGACATTAGCAGGGGTAATGAAGGGTGAGGGTCGAGGGAAAGAGAGCTTGGGGGAGCGGGAGAGACCAGCTGGATCAACAACAGAGAGGGAGAACAAGGAATAGGAAGGAGACCATGGTAAATGAAGACCACATGAGAATAGGAAGAAGCAAAGTGCTAGAGAGGCCCACAGAAATCCACAAAGATACCTCCACAATAGCCTGCTGGCAATGGTCGAGAGACAGCCCAAAATGACCTACTCTGGTGATAGGCTGGCCAAACACCCTAATTGTCATGCTAGAAACCCCATCCAACGACTGAGGGAGCTGGATGCAGAGGTCCACGGCTAGGCCCTGGGTGGAGCTCCAGGAGTCCAATTGGCAAGAAAGAGGAGGGTTTATATGAGTGAGAATTGTTGAGACCAAGGTTGGATAAAGCACAGGGACAAATAGCCAAATGAATGGAAATACATGAACTATGAACCAATGGCTGAGGGGCCGCCAACTGGATCAGGCCCTCCGAATGGGTGAGACAGTTGATTGGCTTGATCTGTTTGGGAGGCATCCAGGCAGTGGGACCGGGTCTTGTGCTCAGTGCATGTGCTGGCTGTTTGAAACCTGGGGCTTGTGCAGGGTCGCTTGGCTCAGCCTGGGAGGAGGGGACTGGACCTGCCTGGACTGAGTCTACCAGGTTGATCTCAATCCTCGGGGGAGTCTTTGCCCTGGAGGAAGTGGAAATGGGGGTGAGCTGGGGGGAAGGAGAGGTTGGTGGGAGGGGAGAGAACAAGGGAATTCGTGGCTGATATGTAGAACTAAATTATATTGTAAAATAAAATTAAATTTAAAAAAAAAGAAACGTTTATAATAAAGCAACCTCTGGAGTCATCATGATCCCTGACTTCAAGCTCTACTATAGAGCTACAGTAATAAAAACAGCTTGGTACTGGCATAAAAACCAACATGTGGACTAATGGAATCAAATTTAAGACCCTGACATTAATCCACACACCTATGAACATATGATTTTCAACAAAGAAGCCAAAACTGTACCATGGAAAAATCAAAGCATCTTCAACAAATGGTGCTGGCATAACTGGATGTGAGCATGCAGAAGACTGAAAATAGATCCATATCTGTCACCATGCACAAAACTCAAGTCCAAGTGGATCAATGACCTCAACATTAATCCAGTTACACTGAACTTGATAGAAGAGAAAGTAGGAAGCAGTCTGGAATGAACTGGCACAGGAGACCACTTCCTAAATATAACACCAGTAGAACAGATACTGAGAGAGACAATTAATAAATGGGACCTCCTGAAACTGAGAAGCTTTTGTAGAGCAAAGGACATGGTCAGTAAGACAAAGTGACAGCCTACAGAATGGGAAAAGATCTTCACCAACCCCACATCTGACAGAGAGCTGATCTCCAAAATATATAAAGAGCTCAAAAAGCTAGACATCAAAATACTAAACAATCCACTTTAAAAATGGGCTACAGAGCTTAACAGAGAATTCTCAACAGAAGAATCTCAAATGGCTAAAAGGCATTTAAGGAATTACTCAAGATCCTTAATCATCAGGGAAATCCAAATCAAAAGAACTCTGAGATACCATCTTACACCTGTCAGATTGGCTAAGATCAAAAACACTGCAGACAGCTTATATTGGAGAGGATGTGGAGCAAGGGGAACACTCCTACACTGTTGGTGGGAATGCAAACTTGTACAACCACTCTGGCAATCCATATGGCAGTTTCTCAGAAAATTGGGAGTAAGTCTTCCTCAGGACCCAGTTATACCACTCTTGGGCATATACCCAAGGAATGCTCAATCTTACCACAAGGACACATGCTCAACTATGTTCATATCAGCATTATTTGTAATAGCAAGAACCTGGAAACAACCTAAATGCCCCTCAACTGAAGAATGGATAAAGAAAATATGGTACATATACACAATGGAGTACTACTCAGCAGTAAAAAACAATGATATCATGAAATTTGCAGGCAAATGGATGGAACTAGAAAATATCACCTTGGTGAGGTAACCCAGAATCAGAAGGACAAACATAGTATGTACTCACTCATAAGTGGATACTAAATGTGAGGGAAGGGATGGCCAGACTGCAACTGACAACTCCAGAGAGGTTAGATAACAGAGAAAGACCCTAGGAGGGACACATGGGTGACCCTGTGAAGGAGAAGTGGATGAGATCTACATGAGTGGACTGGTTGTGTGTGGGGGGGGTGGCAGAGGGTGAGGAGTGGGGGATGAAAACATAGGGAAATGGGAGGGTCAAGCTGGAACAGGGACTGAATGGGAGGGCAGGGAGGAAGATACCATGATAGACAGGACATTATGGGAAAAGGAAGAGGCAGGGTTCTGGGGAGGCTCTCAGGAATCCACAAGGTTGACCCCACCTTGGTCTGCTGGCAGTGGTGCAGAGGGTGCCTGGACCCGTCTACTCTAGTGACCAGCCTAGCAAATCACCTTGCTGTTATCATAGAGCCTTTGTCCTGTGACTGATGGAGGCAGATACAGAGATCCACAGCCAGGCACCAGGCTGACCTCCACGAATCCAACTGATGAGAGAGAGGAGAGATACTGCAGGCGAGGGATGTCGAGATCATGATGGAAGGACGTGCAGAGATGCCCAGCCACACTAGTGGAACCCCATGAACTGTGGACTGGTGGCTGTGGAGCCCCCATGGGACTGGACTAGGCCCTCTGGATATGGAAGATGTTTGTTTGGCTAGAAATGTTTAGGGGGCACCCAGGCAGGGGGATCAGGATCTGTCCAGTGCCTGTGGTGTGACACCTTGCACAGCCTTGGTGCAGTGGGAAGGAGCTTGGACCTGCCTAGGCTCAGTGTGCTGGGATCTGCTGACTCTCCATGGGAGATCTCGACTTGGGGATGTCGGGATTTGGGGTGGCTTAGGAAAGAGGACTGGTGTGTGGGAGGAGGGAGAAGGGAGGAGGGGGAATCTGTGGTTAGTATGTGATGTAAGTAAAAAAATTTCTTAATAAAGAAAAATAAAAGAAAGAAAAAAAAGAATTTTAATAGCATCATTAAGATTGATATGATTATAGCCATGACAGTTCTTCTTTTGTTGTGTTAACTTGTGAAACTTTTTAAAATAACATATTTAACTTCTAATATTTTTATATGTCATTTATTTAATTTTCATACAGTACATTTTGATTATGTTTTTCCCCTCTGCCAACTCTTCCCAGAGCCTTCCCACCTTCCTACCTACTCAGCTTTATGTTCTTTTTCTCTCCCACAAAAAATAAAAATAAAACAAAACAATTCAACAACAAAAACAAATAAAGAAATTCCAAAACAAAACAGAAAACAACAAACAAACACCACCACCAACAATAAAATCAACCAAAACCACTGCAGAGTGTTTTATATTGGCCAGCTATTCATTTTTTAACCATTTAGTTTCCTTCATTTTTTCTTCTCATTTTTATTACTTCCTTAAGAATTTCTTACAATTGATTTTGATCATACTCGTTCCTTTTCCAAATCCTCTCAGATCCATCTCCCTTACTTACTCACCCTGCTTTATGTCTGTCTTTGTTTTTATAACCTGTCAAGGATAGGTGGCACAGCCTACATACCCTTGGATGTGTAGCCTTCCATTGGCATGTAACTGAATTCCCAGAAGCTATACTCTTTAAGAAAATCTCCCTTCCCCAGCAGGTATCAGTTGAGAGTAGCTCCTTGGCCAGGGTTGAGACTTCATGTCCACCTCCCTTCTTCATGCTGAGATTTTGTCTGGCTTGAGTTTACACAGGTCTGTGTACACTGCTGCATATGCACCCGGCCTACTATCTCCAGAAAATACCATTTCCTGGTAA